>NC_089511.1:24944789-25244989 GCF_036850995.1 Saccopteryx leptura
TTTTTGTCCTTACAAAATTTTTTGAAGGGAAAAAATTCAAAAATGAAGAAGATATCAAACAAGCACTGGTTCAATTTTTCACATCAAAAGATAAAATATTTTTCAAAAATGGGATATACAAATTGCCCTCACGCTGGCAAGAAATCATTAATAATAATGGCAATTATTTAATAAAGTTTATTGACGGTAAGAAAAATTTGTATTTTGTTTTATTCCAAAAACGAACAGAACTTTCTGGTACACCTTATATATTCACATGAGAAAAGCAAAAAAGATGTAAAGCTGAATGAAAGACTACTAAAAATAAAATTTTAGAATAAAAACAATGATCCTTAAGAAGAGCCCAGAAACAATGATGTTTAGAAGAACATCCCCAAAAGCTGAGAGTTTGGTAACAGAAGATCAAGACCATTTGTTCCTATTGTTGAGGTAGACCAATATAGAAGCTTGAATATAAGAAATGTAACTGGCCCTGGTTGATTTGTCGGCCCAGCACGTGGATATCTCAGGTTCAATTCCTCCTGGTCAAGGTACACAGGAGAAGCGACAATCTGCTTCTTCACCCCTCCCTATAATCCCCCTTCCCCACACCAAGCATAGTTGGCCCCAGAAGCTGAATATGGCATGGCCTCGCCTCAGGTGCTAAAATAGCTTGGTTGCTGAGCAACAGAGCAACAGCCCCAGATGGGCAGTGCACTGACTCATAGGGGGCTTGCAGGGCAGGGATCCTCGTTGGGGCACATGCGGGAGTCTGTCTCTCTGACTCCCTGCCGCTCACTTAATATAAAAAATAAATAAATAGCCTGACCAGGCGGTGGCGCAGCAGATATAGCATCGGACTGGGATGCGGATGACCCAGGTTCGAGACCCCAAGGTTGCCAGCTTGAGTGCAGGCTCATCTGGTTTGAGCAAAGCTCACCAGCTTGAGCCCAAGGTCACTGGCTCGAGCAAGGGGTTACTCGGTCTGCTGTAGCCCCACGGTCAAGGCACGTATGAGAAAGCAATCAATGAACAACTAAGGTGTTGCAACAAAAAACTAATGATTTATGCTTCTCATCTCTCTCCGTTCCTGTCTGTCTGTCCCTATCTATCCCTCTCTCTCACTCTCTCTGTCTCTGTTAAAAAATAAAAAATAAAAAGAATTAACAGAATTGTATGATAGTGTGAACAACACTGAGTGACAGCTCAAATGTAAATGTTCAGTGCCCAAAATATATCTACCACAAAAACTCACCTAACTTAAATTTCACAGGACACATTGAGTGTTAGTAACAGAAAGATCATGTCCTGGATTCTGACATAAAAGTGCCTGGTAAAATTTAAATGAAGGAGCCCAAGGAACAGGAATGTTAATTTGCCAAAGTTCTCTCAGAGTAAACTCTACTACATATATTATAGTAATAGTATCAGATGGACAGACAGGATGAAGAAAGCCAAGAATAAACTATTACACGTCCAGATATTCTACATTTTGCATACTTTGATTTTCCAAGATAGTTCTAAAAAATGCCATTTAAAAAAAGTAACACTCCCAGCCCTAGCTGGTTGGCTCAGTGGTACAGCATCGGCCGGCGTGTGGATATCCCAGGTTCTACTCCAGGCCAGGGCACACAGGATAAGTGCCCATCTGCTTCTCCACACTTCCCTCTCTCCTTTCTCTCTGTCTCTCTGTTCCCCTCCTGCAGCCAAAGCTCCACTGGAGCAAAGTTGGCCCAGGTGCTAAGGATGGCTCCATGGCCTCCACCTCAGGCACTAGAATAACTTTGGTTGCAAAGGAGCAACATCCAAGATGGGCAGAGCATTGCCCCTTAGCGGGCATGCTGGATGGATCCCGGTTGGGCACATGTGGGAGTCTGTATCTGCCTCCCTGCTTCTCACTTCAGAAAACTACAAAAAAAAACCCCCCAAAACTAACACTCCCTGCAAAACAGATGCATATACTATCCAAGCTCTGGAAATCACCCTGCTCCATTCCTTCCCTCTGAGGCAATACTGCGCTGCCTAATAAAGACTTGAAAAGCCAGTCATCAGGACCTCCCCACCCCACCCCCAAAGTGATTTAGTTTTTTTTTTGAAAACGCAGATGGCCTCCATCTATGCTTCTATGTAACAGGAAGCCCCTGGTGCCACAGTGTGTTCTGGGAGCTCAAGTTCAGTAAAACGTGTCAACTTGTTACTGAACTTGATTAATTATCAATAGAACATTAATCCAAAGTGACCTGAAAAGAATCTGAAAAACAAACAATAAAAAAAGATCAATTTAAAGGGGGGAAAAATACTAACTTTACAGTGGAGAAACTTAGCAGACTTCACTTAGACCAAATGATCAAGGTTACCGTCACCAGTAATGTTACTATGTACCATAACAAGGGCACGTCACCTCTCTGGCAGTCTTTCCAAACATCCACTATCTCTGTCTCATCATGAGAACACACGAGGTCAACTCAAATGAAGGGACATTTTACAAAATACCTGACCAGTGCTCTTTCAAAGTGTCATGGTCATAAAAAACAGACTCAGAAACTGTCACAGATTAGAGGAGACTATGGAGACATGACAACTAGCAGCAAGGTGAAATCCAGGTTTGGATACAGGAACACAAAAAGGCCATGATTAATTTGAATAAAGTCTGTTGTTGAGTTAAAACTACAGTAAACTGTAAGTTGTTTCTTCTTGTTTGGTTTATTTTAAAGCAAATTTTATTGAGGTAATAATTTACTGCAAGCTCTTTTTTTTGTATTAAGATATAATTTGGTATCTATCATAT
Source organism: Saccopteryx leptura (assembly GCF_036850995.1). Taxonomy (NCBI): domain Eukaryota; kingdom Metazoa; phylum Chordata; class Mammalia; order Chiroptera; family Emballonuridae; genus Saccopteryx; species Saccopteryx leptura. Next base: position 24,947,557 of record NC_089511.1, read on the forward strand.
AATGTGGGTGGGGTCCCCCAGGATGAAGCTAGTCACTAGAAACCCAAGTGGTTAGAGGGTTGGAACTTTTAGCCCTATGTACCATCACCTGGCTCTATGAAAACTCTTGAATAGTAAAACATGATCAGTTTTGGCTTAGTAAACAGAGTGCTGCCCCTGGAGAGGGCATGAAAGCTCTGGGCATACTTCCCCTCCCAATACTCTGCCTTGTGTAGCTCTTCCACTTGGCTGTTCTGAGTTATATCTTTTATAATAAACTGGTAAACACAGTAAAGTGTCTTTCTGAGTTCTGTGAGCCATTCTAACACATTATTGAAATTAAGTAGGGGTCATGGGAACACGATTTATAGTTATTTGGACAGAAGTATGGGTGGTCCAGGACTCTCTTGGCATCTGAAGTGGGGGCAGTCTTGAGGGACTGAGCCTGTGTGTGGTGTAATGTACTCAAGCTCTGCGTAGTGTCAGAATTGAACTGACTTACTGAACACCTAGTTGGTGTCTGGAGAATCAGAGAATTGGTTGTTGGTGTTAGAAAACAAAAACAAAAACAAACAAACAAAAACCACCTCAGAATGAACCCACAACATTTTGTTTATTCATTCGTCAGTTGATAAACATTGAGTTGTTTCCACTTTTTGGTTCCCATGAATAACGCTCTTATGAACACTTGTGTACAAGATTTTGTATGAACATATGTTTCAGTTTTCTTGGGTATATACCTAGGAGTGGAACTGTTGGGTCATACAGTAACTCTATATTTAACTTTTTGAGAAACTGCCAAATTCTTTTTCAAAGCTATATACATGCTACATCCCACCAGCAACATATATAAGGGTTTCTTTCCATTTCTCCACACCTTCACTAACACTTGCTATTTCCATCTTTTTGATTATATAGCTGTCCTAGTGGATGTGAAGTGATATCTCATTTTAGTTTGATTTCCAAACCCCTAATAAATAATTATGTACAAGCTTTTTAATTTTATCTTGTTATTTTAGAATTACTACAGACATTTAATTGGACACAACTTTAGAAATGATACCCTTACATCACAAAATCCTTGCCAGAAACCACAAAAACACATAGACACAAAACTATTCATTGCAGGACTCTTTATAATAACAAAAGACTAGCAACAAGCTAAATGATTATCAAAGAAAACTAACTGAAAAACTCTGGTACGCCGGACCTGTGGCGTAGTGAAGTGTGTGCTGACCTGGAACACTGAGGTCGCCAGTTTGAAGCTCCAGGCTTCCCTGGTCAAAGTACATGTGAGAAGCAATCAATGAACAACTAAAAAAATAAGAGTTGAGCAACTATGCTCTCACTACCTCCCTCTCTCTCAAATCAATAAATAAAATCTTAAAAAAAAATAAAAAAAGAAAAGGAAAGAGCTCTGGTACACTCATACAATGAAATACCTTCCTTCTGGAAATAAAAGAATGAGGAAACTCCCTAACTACTACAATCAAGTGCCTCTAGAACACATTCTTAAGTGAAAAAAGCAAGGCAAAGAAAACTGTACATAGTATAGTACTGTTAATCTAAGTAAGAGGAGGTAAATGTTATCTTTTTTGGTTAATGGAAAGAGAAATCATTAAAAAGAAAAACTATTTCAAGTGACTTTAGAACAGTCATTTGGATATACATTTTTAGTGAAATACACCTTAAGGACAAAAAACCTACAAAAACAAAACAAAAAACCCCCCAACAAACTATACTAATCACACTTGGTGGTGTCATGTTGGCATAGTCATTCTGAGATTTGTGAATGTATACTGTAAAGTAAGGCAAATGGGTATTTATGTCATATTCTATAATTCTTGTTGATTGTTCTTAGTTTAGGAAGATAGAAGCTTCATATTTAAGATAACTTGAGGTCCTAACATCAAAATTTGATTTGGAAGTAGTAGTACTGCTTTTAGAGAAAGACAGTAAAAACAAAACAGAACTCTTTACTCTTTGTACTGAAAAGTCCTTGGGATAATGAGACCAACTCAGAGCAATTAACACTCTTAATCCCCAGTGTCCTGCAATGTTTCCCATTAAAAGGCACTAGGTTAGGTAACTGATACCAGGTCTGGGGGAGGAAATGCCAAAAATGAGCCTGGAAAAATTTTGTCATACTAGATAATATGGAAGCTATCAAAGAGTATTAGGGTCACTGCCTAACTCTAAACAACTTGTGAACATACTTGAAGTACTTACTGGCCAGATGGAACAATTTGGGAATCAATAAAGATCATGACTGCAATGTACTGAAATAACAACAAATGTTTTAATTCATGAGTTATAATAGAAAATACTAATTTGTTAGTACTAGAGGATGTTAGTAAACCAATTCATTTTGAAAACGGGTAAATAAATAAAAAAAAAACAAGCATTTAGCATTTATCCCATCTTTCCTATAGAAACGGAATCAAATAGATGAGAAGATGACATTATACAAGCATTTCAACCAATAAATGAGGAAGGAATGACAGAATTAGACAAGTCACTACTATAGACTGAAGACTTGTGTCCTCCCAAATTCATGTTGAAACTTAATCCCAATGTGATGGCAGCAGCTGGAGGTGAAGCTTTGGGGAGATGATTAGGTCATGAGGGTGGAGCCCTCATAATTGGGATTAGTATGATTTAAAAAGAGGCCCTAGAGAACTCCCTTGCCCCTTCCACCAAGTAAGGACAGTGAGAAGACGACCATTCATGAACCAAGTAGGTTCTCACCACACACTGAATCTACCTGTGCCTTCATCTTAGGATTCCCAGCCTCTGGAACTGTGAGAAATAAATTTCTGTTGTTTATATGCTACCCAGTCTATAATAATCTGTTACTGCAGCCTCTTTCTGGGAATAGAAGAGACTATTTGCAATTGAAGTAGAATGCTTATGCCTTCTGCTAGAATTACTTTTTATGTTTAAAAGAAGAATTTCCAAAAAAGAAAAAGAAAAAAAGAATTTCCATAGAAACGACCATAAAAACCCATTCTAAAGAATCTTAACTATACCAATCATATCTCCAATAAAATAAGTATTTACCTGATACTACTATAATTATTTACTGTAATATAAAAGTTTAACTATTTAAACATATAAGAAAAGTTAAATATTAATTACAACCTTCATATAATTCCTGTTTATCAAAGAATGAAGGCCTTTCTTTTCTTCTTTTTTATTAAGTGAGAGGTGGGGAGGCAGAGACAGACTCCTGCATGCACCCGACTGGGAATCACCCAGCAGGCCCCCTACCCGATGATGCTTCTACCCATCTGGGACCACTGCTTTGTTGCTCGACAACCGAGTTATTTTAGTGCCTGAGGAGAGGCCATGGTGCCAACCTCAGCACCTGGGGCCAACTTGCTGGAACCATTTGAGCTATGGCCACAAGAAGAGGAGGGGAGAGGGGAAGAGTGGTGAAGAAGATGGGCGCTTCTCCTGTGTTTGCCCTGACTGGGAATCGAACCTGGGACTTCCACATGCCAGGCCAATGCTCTACTGCTGAGCCAACCAGCCAGGGCTGACGGCCCTTCTTTTGGAAAACTGACTGGGCAAATGTCCAAAGGGAAAACCATTGCCTATAGTGGGAATGGTTGTATGTCTCACAACATGTCAATGTCCCTCCTCCCACAACCACAGCAGACAACAGTCATCATTCATGGCATTTCTTCTCTTCTGAGCCCCCACAGAGTTTCAGAATCTTACTTGACACAGCAACATGATAACTGTGGTCATTATAATTAGGTGTCAGAAAATCTATCTGCCACCCTTGTTTAAGTCTTTGTTTCTTAGCTTCCATCACCTTGGAAAAGCATTAAGATACTGTGAAAGGGGCTCAAGTTTTGGAGTCAGACAGCCCTGGACGTGAACCGGGATTATGCCTATTTTGGGGGACACATTAACAAACCTAGCTAAACCTGTTCCTTTATCTGTAAAATGAGGATGAAATCGTTTCCTAGGAGTAGAAACGCTACACATTAAGCATCCATGTGGTGAGTGTTCACTAGATAACTATTATCGTCATTCTCTCCTGAGGCTTGCTGAAGGAACAGAGTACCATGCCATCACTGCTTCCACTACCTGAAGGGTGGCAGGAGGTCTAGTTGAGGAAAGGAGATCTTGGTCCATAAAGAAAGAGTGAGCTCCTGCCTTTAACATCTACTCCTAGGAAGCAGTAATGTGCGGAAGCCCTGCAGTGAATTGTGACCCATGAAGTAAGAGCAGACACAACTGCATGATTCTTTAATTGGGTTAGAGATGACTGCTTCAGATCAGGAATCGGGAATAATTTGTTTAGAATTAGTTGTGGGAGTATGTCTCTTCCCCACTAGGAATCTAATCCTTTGAGCACGGAGACCCTTTTCTTTCTCTCTGTATCCCGGGCATAACACTTTGCCAGAAGTATTCTTCACTGTCAGCCAATTAGAAAGAAGAAAGAAAGGTCGCCAGCTTGAGCACGGGCTCATCTTGTTTGAGCAAAAGCTCACCAGCTTGGACCCAAGGTCGCTGGCCCTAGCAAGGGGTTACTCGGTCTGCTGAAGGCTCGTGGTCAAGGCACATATGAGAAAACAATCAATCATCAACTAAGGTGTCGCAACGAAAAACTGATGATTGATGCTTCTCATCTCTCTCCGTTTGTCTGTCTGTCCCTATCTATCCCTTTCTCTGACTCTCTCTCTGTCTCTGTTAAAAAAAAAATACTGCCTAGCCTGATTTGTGGTGGGGCTCAGTGGATCTGGATGCTGAGGTCACTGGTTCAAAAACCTGGGCTTGCCTGGTCAAGGTACAAATGGGAGTTGATGTTTCCTACTCCTTCATCGTCTTCTCTCTCTCAAATGAATAAAAAAAAAAATTGGCCTGACCAGGCGGTGGCGCAGTGGATAGAGTGTCGGACTAGGATGCAGAGGACTCAGGTTCGAGACCCCGAGGTAGCCAGCTTGAGCCCGGGCTCATCTGGTTTGAGCAAAAGCTCACCAGCTTGGACCCAAGGTTGCTGGCTTGAGCAAGGGGTTACTCGGTCTGCTGAAGGCCCGTGGTCAAGGCACATATGAGAAAGCAATCAATGAACAACTAAGGTGTTGCAACGCGCAATGAAAAACTAATGATTGATGCTTCTCATCTCTCTCCGTTCCTGTCTGTCTATCCCTCTCTCTGACTCACTCTGTCTCACTCTCTGTCTCTGTAAAAAAAAATAAAAAAAAATAAAAAATTGCTGGTTAAATGCAATGGGCTATTTTGGATTGCGTACTATTTGACTTGGGATGCTGATGACCTAGGTTTGAAACCCTGAGGTCCACCAGCTTGAGTGCAGGCTTATCTGGCTTGAACACGGGGTCACCGGCTTAAGCATGGGATCATAGACACGATCCCATGGTCGCTGGCTTAAGCTCAAAGTTGCTGGCTTGAGCAAGGGATCACTGGCTGAAGCCCTCTGGTCAAGGCATGTATGAGAAGCAACCAATAAACAACTAAAGTACTGCAACTATGAGTTGATGCTTCTCAGCTCTTAAAAAAAAATGAGTAAAATTAAAAGGTTGGAACTGTCTTTAAGAGAGTTTTTCTCAAAAAAAAAAAGTGCAAGTGAGACTAAAGATTTTGATGTAATAGTACAAAAACTTTATTGAAAGTTTTAGATTCCTGGCCCTGGCCGGTTGGCTCAGTGGTAGAGCATGGGCCTGGCGTGCAGAAGTCCCGGGTTCGATTCCCGGCCAGGGCACACAGGAGAAGTGCCCATCTGCTTCTCCACCCCTCCCCCTCTCCTTCCTCTCTGTCTCTCTCTTCCCCTCCCGCAGCCAAGTCTCCATTGGAGCAAAAGATGGCCCGGGAGCTAGGAATGGCTCCTTGGCCTCTGCCCCAGGCGCTAGAGTGGCTCTGGTCGCGACAGAGCGACGCCCCGGATGGGCAGAGCATCGCCCCCTGGTGGGCGTGCCGGGTGGATCCCAGTCGGGCGCATGCAGGAGTCTGTTTGACTGCCTCCCGTTTCCAGCTTCAGAAAAAAAAAAAAGAAAGAAAGTTTTAGATTCCTCCTGGCCTGTGATGGCGCAGTGGATAAAGTGTCAACCTGGAACACTGAGGTTGCTGGTTTGAAACCCTAGGCTTGCCTGGTCAAGGCACATATGGGAGTTGATGCTTCCTGCCCCCCCCCTTTCTCTCTCTCTCCTCTCTAAATACATAAATAAACAAATAAGTAAAAATTAGAAAAGAAAGTTTTAGATTCCACATTGCAGCTAAACTTAAAGAAACTACCACTATTCATATTTTGGTATAGTATCAGAGAATAATTTCCAAAATTATTTAAAAAGCTATAAAAATACTCCTTCCTTTTCCAACTATATATTTGTGTGAGACTGAATTTTTTTCATGTAATTCAACCAAAATGACATATCAGAACAGACTGAAAGGAGAAGCAGATCTAAGAATCCAGTGATGATACTGCTATTGGTGTAATAGTTTGCAGCTTTGGGGCGAGAAGAAGTAGAGCAAGAACTGCAAATTTCATCTCAAAACAGAATGTTAGGTCAGATACAACAAAAATATAGAAAGGGATAATGATTGAAGAGCTCAGAGAATGAAAGAACTTTCACAATACACAATAGAACTGCCCAGGCACCTGTCCCTTCCATAAATATACTGTAGAAAATAAGTCTGAAGGCACAGACATGTTCTCTACTTGTAAGGTTTCTTTATGAATTCCTCATGTCTGTTTCCTCTCTGGACCCCCTGGTTTCCTTGTATTTGTTTCTAGAACCTTTGTTATTTCTTTGCTCTCTTCCTTCTCCTATTCCACAGTGTGCAGCTATGGAATGGGCTGGAAGTGAGGCCTAAGAAAAACAAGCAAGAGAGCCTGTCTTAACCAATAATTCCCATACCCACAGGAAGTCATTTGTATAAGATAAAAAAAAAAAACTCGGAAAAGCCCAAGTATTCAATGAAGTTATTCTTTCCCAGCAGAGGTGCTTTTGCCACCATCAAACACTCACTAGTTCCTACAATGTATGGATCCATACAAAATAGGCGGTAACCAATAGGACAGTACTGAGTCCCTACTGTCTTCTCTTTCCATTTGTCTGCTCTACAGGCTTTGAGGCAAAAATGTCCTTCATACCAGAAAGCAAGTCTCCAATACTTTTGCCTATAATTTATCATGTAGCATCTTACTTTGGGTCGAGGGGTAGGGACAGGCTGCATCTTTAGTAGTTGATACCAGTACTGTGCTGAAAAAACCAGTCAAGTGGAAAGTAGCATTCTTTTGAAGAGTCAATCTCCCATCTTCCTTCCAGGCAAGACAACCAACCCTATATTTTGGATTTTCCTAGACAGCCTCAACTTTTTAATTTTACTCATCAATATATAAACTACATTTCACATTAGCTCAAAAAAACATGTGGCATAATAATGAAGACAATCTTTATATACAACACAAACTGTGAGCTGAATACTTCCAGGGGAGTACTCTGTTCTTCATTCCTACACGTATAAGCAAATCTAAATTAAAGTTCTGTTTATAAGAGGGAAAAAAATTACTATAAAATTGTACTTCACAGTGGGCCCTTCTACTAAGGACTAGAAACCTTCTGCTGCCTGACCAGTGGTGGCACAGAGCATTGACCTGGGATGCTGAGGTCCCATGTTTGAAACCCCAAGGTTGCCAGCTTGATGCCCAAGGTTGCTGGCTTGAGCCCAAAGTCACTGGCTTAAGCAAGGGGCCAAGCAGTCAAGCAGTTGGCCTCCCCCCCGCCCCGCCCCATCAAGGCACGTATGATAAGCAATCAATGAACAACTGAAGTTTTGCAACTACAAGTTGATACTTCTCATCTATTTCCCTCCCTCCCTCTCCCTCTCTTTCTCTCTCTTGCAAAAAGCAAACAAAACCAAACCTTCTGCTCCACGGGGTTATTTTATATAAAACAGACGTTAATTCTGTTTTTAAACAATGATATTACATAAAACCAGAGGCAAGGGCAGGAGGCCACTGAGTGGACCTCAATAGCTGCAGCAAGAGCTCCAGCTGAGGCTTTGTCTCTACGGCAGTGGCAGATCTGTGGCAATGGAGGGCTTTGTATAAGAAAACTGCTGGCTCTGAAATCAGCCGCTTGCCTCTGATGACCCAGTGATGAATGAGCTGAGAATGCTGAAAGAATCACCACAAGGAAACAGATGAAACATTTGGCCAACTTCATCCAGGCACAAAGAAGTGTTGGTGTAATGCTATTTACTCTGGCACTAGTGTCAGGTTTGGCACAAAGCCAAAGAAGATCTTTTAAAAATGTTTATTTAGAGAAAAATATAACAAATCAAAGAATGAGACAGAGGGAAATCTTTATTTAAAAAAATAAGACTTCATGTATGAAAGTCTGGGCACAAAAGAATCATTTTGTGGCCCTCTCCTGACACTCAACTCTAAATTGCCTATTAACACTTACTGCTCATCTAGTGCACAATCCATGGGGAACTAGAACAAATGCAGGAAACACTTTACTGAACTGCCCAGAACAGCTCAGCACTGACAAATGGGAAACTATGAGCTTCCCCAAGATCCTTACTCAGTCATTTAACAAATATTTACTGACAAACTATTATATGAACCAAATACTAGATTGAGAACAGACAGGATTCATGCATTCAGGGCGCTAGTTAACCGTCTAGTAGGGGAGAAGAGAGGTGAAAAACTATTATATAAAATACATAAAAATCCACATAATTACAGATTGAGGTAAGAGCTCTGAAAGAAAAGGATAAGGGGTTGTGACAGATGATGACAGTGGGAAGTAAATTTAGACTGGAGCCTGTGACCAGGCGGTGGCGCAGTGGATAGAACGTCGGACTGGGATGCGGAGGACCCAGGTTCGAGACCCTGAGGTCGCCAGCTTGAGCGCAGGTTTGAGCAAGGCTCACCAGCTTGGACCCAAGGTTGCTGGCTCGAGCAAGGGGTTACTTGGTCCGCTGTAGCCCCATGGTCAAGGAACATATGAGAAAGCAATCAATCAACAACCAAGGTGTCACAATGAAAAACTGATAATTGATGCTTCTCTTCTGTCTCCGTTCCTGTCTGTCTGTCTGACACTATCTATCCCTCTCTGTCTCTGTAAAAAGTAAGTAAATAAATAAATAGATTGGAGAGGTGTATCCTGAGGCCTTTCACCCTTTAAAAGTAAGTATCTAAAAATCATTTTATAAAGTCCATTTCTTTAAGCATCTTTTTTCCAGAGGAAGATAACGCTTTATTTAATACCTCACCTTTTAAACACTAAGACATTACCTGCCTTTCTGGCTCGCTCCCTCACAAGCGTACAGGGAGTTTTCCAGAGGCTACATGGTAGATGACGGCATCAACACTCCAATGGCCAATGGAATGCGTGCTGCAAGTATGAGATTCTGGCTATCTTCTATTAAGACAGATATTAAAGAGATTTTTCAAAATGTAAAACAATGCCATTCTTCTCAAAGATTCTTTATTGTTTTGGAAATACATTCATTTTTCCTAAAAACGCTATTTATACTAACATATAGTGAGCTTATTACTATTTGAAAATAACTGTTTTATATTTCTTAGTTTTAATTTCTAATATAGTAAATATCAAGAGATGTCAAAAGCTCTTTGGGATCTTCAATAATTTTTATGAATGTAAAGAAGTCCTAAGACCAAATAGTTTAAGAACCACTAAGCATTTAAAATTTTTATGTTTATTTATTTATTTTGGGGGGAGAGAGGTAGGAAGAGAGAGAGGCAGGAACATCAAGCTGCTCCTTTATGTACCCGGACCAGGGAATTGAACTGGCAACCTTCGCACCCTCCAACCAACCGAGCTATCTGGCCAGGGCTTATTTTTTTACTGATTTTTTTTTTTTAAATGAAGGATTTTTTTTTTTTAATTTACTCATTTTTAGAGAGGAGAGGGAGAGACAGAAAGAGAGAGAGAGAGAGAGAGAGAGGAGAGACAGAGAGAGAGAAGGGGGGAGGAGCTAGAAGCATCAACTCCCATATGTGCCTTGACCAGGCAAGTCCAGGGTTTCGAACCGGCGACCTCAGCATTTCCAGGTCGACGCTTTATCCACTGCGCCACCACAGGTCAGGCCTGATTTTTTTTTTTTTTTAAAGAGAGACAGAGAGAGAAAGAGAGACAGAGGGGAGAGGAAGGAAAGCATTTGTTGTTTTTGTTGTTCTACTCAGTTGTGAATTTTTTGGTTGCTTCTTGTGTGTGCCCTGACCAGGGATTGAACCCACAACCTTGTTTCAGAACTATGCTCTTAACCAACTGAGCTAAATGGCCAGGGTACAAACTAAGCATTTATAAATGTTTGTCAATTGGTCATTTTTTTTTTTTTTTTTTTTTTGCATTTTTCTGAAGCTGGAAACAGGGAAAGACAGTCAGACAGACTCCCGCATGCGCCCGACCAGGATCCACCCGGCACGCCCACCAGGGGCGACGCTCTGCCCACCAGGGGGTGATGCTCTGCCCACCAGGGGGCGATGCTCTGCCCATCCTGGGCGTCGCCATGTTGCGACCAGAGCCACTCTAGCGCCTGGGGCAGAGGCAAAGGAGCCATCCCCAGCGCCCGGGCCATCTTTGCTCCAGTGGAGCCTTGGCTGCGGGAGGGGAAGAGAGAGACAGAGAGGAAGGCGCGGCGGAGGGGTGGAGAAGCAAATGGGCGCTTCTCCTGTGTGCCCTGGCCGGGAATCGAACCCGGGTCCTCCGCACGCTTCAATTGGTCATTTTTAACCCTACTAAATACTGGTCAACTATTACATCATTTTGTTTTAGAGTATGTTTCAAGTAGATGGGTAATGAGAAGGAGACCAGTATTTGTGGCTATAATGTGTTGTGGCTTATCTGACCATCATTACAACACAAATTTCACCATGGTGATTGGTCAGTTGTTTTTCCACATCATTGTAAATATTTAACGAATTAATAATATGCGGAGTTACTTCTAAGCCTATAAAGAGCTTGTAAATCATAAAGTAATTATAATACATATGTGATATCTGAAATTGAATAACAAGGTTAAACACATAAAAAACTTTTTAAATGGAATAACACAAGAATGGTGGAGTAGCTTTTTTTTGACGAACCCTTTTACAGTCAGAAATAATGATAAACTGAATATGAAAAACAAGCATTAAAGGCACAAAAGAGCAACCAAAACCAGGCAAAAATTAAGGCAAATGAGTGTAAGAGTTGAATTACAGTGCTTTGCCTGTGGGCATTCGCCAATTCCTGTTGCATGAGTGGCTAGAACTCAAGCAGAAAACTGAATTTTCATGGCTTAAGGAGACAGAGTGCTGAGTCTGGCTGTCAAAGCAGCTGAAAAATTGAGGTGGGAGTGGAATGCCAACTTAATAAGAAGATATACAATTCAGACCCCTGTTCAAAACTAGGCAAAAAAAAAAAAAAATTAAAGACATTTCATCAGAGAAGATATACAAATGGCTAGTAAATGTTTGAGAAGACACTCAACATTATTAGTCATTAGAAAAATGCAAGTTAAATACAATGGGCTACCACTCCACATCCACTAGGTCAAAAAGACTGACAATACCAGGTGTTGGTGAGGAAGCAGAGAAATGGAAACCCTCTTACACTGCTGGTAGGAATGTAAAACGGTGTAGCCACACTGGCAAACACTTTGGCAATTTCTTAAAATTTCCTTATAAATAAATTTTAAAAATTTTTTATTTTTATAGAGACAGAGAGAGTGAGTCAGAGAGAGGTATAGACAGGGACAGACAGACAGGAATGGAGAGAGATGAGAAGCATCAATCATTAGTTTTTCATTGCGCATTGCAACACCTTAGTTGTTCATTGATTGCTTTCTCATATGTGCCTTGACCGCGGGCCTTCAGTAGACCGAGTAACTCCTTGCTGGAGCCAGTGACCTTGGGTTCAAGCTGGTGGGCTTTTGCTCAAACCAGATGAGCCCGTGCTCAAGTTGGCAACCTCGGGGGTCTCGAACCTGGGTCCTCTGCATCCCAGTCCAATGCTCTATCCACTGCGCCACCGCCTGGTCAGGCTAAAAATATTTTAAACATAAATTTACCATATCACCCAGCAATTCCACTCTTGGGTATCAACCAAGGAAAACAAAAACATGTCCTTGAAAAGACTTATACATAAACGTTCATAGCAGCATTATTCATAATAGCCAAAAAGTGGAAATGATCCAAATGTCTACCAACTAGTGAAGAGATAAAATTTGCATATCCATATAAGAACATTATTCAGCAAAAAAAGGAATTAACTACTGATAGATAGTACTCCATCAATGAACCTCAACTACATTATATATATATATATATATATATATATATTTTTTTTTTTTTTCCATTTTTCTGAAGCTGGAAACGGGGAGAGACAGTCAGACAGACTCCCGCATGCGCCCGACCGGGATCCACCCGGCATGCCCACCATGGGGCGACGCTCTGCCCACCAGGGGGCGATGCTCTGCCCATCCTGGGCGTCGCCATATTGCGACCAGAGCCACTCTAGCGCCTGGGGCAGAGGCCACAGAGCCATCCCCAGTGCCCGGGCCATCTTTGCTCCAATGGAGCCTTGGCTGCGGGAGGGGAAGAGAGAGACAGAGAGGAAAGTGCGGCAGAGGGGTGGAGAAGCAAATGGGCGCTTCTCCTGTGTGCCCTGGCCGGGAATCGAACCCGGGTCCTCTGCACGCTAGGCCGACGCTCTACCGCTGAGCCAACCGGCCAGGGCTCAACTACATTATATTAAATAAAGGAAGGCAGACACTAAAAGACTATATTAAAGTATGATTATATGTAAAGCAGATCAGAATTTGCCAGCGGCTGAACAAGGGAGCAGGAATTCTCTGCAAATGGGCAGAAGAAAACTTTGGGTGATGAAAATGTTTTAAAACTAATAATGCGGCCCTGGCTGGTTGGCTCAGCGGTAGAGCGTCGGCCTGGTGTGCGGGGGACCCGGGTTCGATTCCTGGCCAGGGCACACAGGAGAAGCGCCCATCTGCTTCTCCACCCCTCCCCCTCTCCTTCCTCTCTGTCTCTCTCTTCCCCTCCCGCAGCCAAGGCTCCATTGGAGCAAAGATGGCCCGGGTGCTGGGGATGGCTCCTTGGCCTCTGCCCCAGGCGCTAGAGTGGCTCTGGTCACAACAGAGCGATGTCCCGGAGGGGCAGAGCATCACCCCCTGGTGGGCAGAGCATCGCCCCTGGTGGGCGTGCCAGGTGGATCCCGGTCGGGTGCATGCGGGAGTCTGTCTGACTGTCTCTTCCCGTTTCCAGCTTCAGAAAAATACAGACAAACAAAAAAAAAACCCCTAATAATGCAGGCCCTGGTTGGTTGGCTCAGTGGAAGAACATCAGCCCAGCATGCAGAAGTCCCGGGTTCGATTCCCAGTCAGGGCACACAGGAGAAAGCGACCATCTGTTTCTCTCCCAACAAATCTCTTCCTATCTCTCTTCCCCTCCCGCAACCATGGCTCAAATGGTTTGAGCAAAGTTGGCCCCAGGCGCTGAGGATGGCTCCATGGCCTCGCTTCAGAGGCTAACATAGCTGGGAGCTGTGGTCCAGTTGGGCAGAGCATTGCCTGGTAGGGGGCTTGCTGGGTGGATCCCAGGCCTGGTGCATTCAGAAGTCTGTCTCTGTCTCCCCACCTCTTACTAATTCAAACAAACAAACAAACAAACAAAAAAACCTTATAATGTGTAACAAAGGTCACAAGTCTAAAAAATTTACTAAAAATCATTACAACTATATAATTACATTAGGTAAATTTCATAGTATGATAAATTATACCTAAAAACTGTTAAAAACACAAAAAACAAAAAAATGCTAGGGGAAAAAGGGCAGGGTGGGGGGAGGTAAAATGAGACTTCTTAGACTCATCTATTAAATCTAATATGTGGACCCTGTATGATAGCTGTAAAAAACCCTTATGATACAATTAAGGAAATAGCACAACAAATGGTTGATGATATCAAGGAATTGTTATTTTTCAGACAAAATAATCATAATTTTCTCTAAAAGAATACTTACTCGTTAGAGATACTGAAATATTTATAGCTAAAATGATACAATGTAAATGAACATTTTGCTTCAAAATATTCAGTGAGGGTACTGGTGGTGGAATGGATAGGGCTATCAGATGATATACAGATGGGACATATGTTGATAAGTATTGAAGCTAGGTAATGTGTACATGGGGATTAATTAACACCATTCTCTCTACTACTGTTTGAAATTTTCCATAATTAAAAGAAATTATCCCCGGCCAGATAGCTTGGTTAGTTAGAGCATCATTTTGAAGTGCAGAAGTGGCTGGTTCGATCCCCCGTCAGGGCACATACAGAAACAGCTTGATGTTTCTGTTTCTCTCTCTCTCTCCCCACTTCCTCTTGATAAAATCAATAAATAAAAATATTTTAAAAAGAAGAAATTAGCGGAGGACCCGGGTTCGATTCCCGGCCAGGGCACACAGGAGAAGCGCCCATTTGCTTCTCCACACCTCCGCCGTGCTTTCCTCTCTGTCTCTTTCTTCCCCTCCCGCAGCCAAGGCTCCACTGGAGCAAAGATGGCCCGGGCGCTGGGGATGGCTCTGTGGCCTCTGCCTCAGGCGCTAGAGTGGCTCTGGTCGCAACATGGCGACGCCCAGGATGGGCAGAGCATCGCCCCCTGGTGGGCAGAGCGTTGCCCCATGGTGGGCGTGCCGGGTGGATCACGGTTGGGCGCATGCGGGAGTCTGTCTGACTGTCTCTCCCTGTTTCCAGCTTCAGAAAAATGAAAAAAAAAAAGAAGAAATTAGCCTGACCAGATGGTGGTGCAGTGGATAGAGCGTTGGACTGGGATGCTGAGGACCCAGGTTTGAGACCCCGAGGTCGCCAGCTTGAGCGCAGGCTCATCTGGTTTGAGCAAAAGCTCACCAGCTTGGACCCAAGGTCTCTGGCTAGACCAAGGGGTTACTCGGTCTGCTGAAGGCCCGCGGTCAAGGCACATATGAGAAAGCAATCAATGAACAACTTAGGTGTCGCAATGCCCAACGAAAAACTAATGATTGATGCTTCTCATCTCTCCATTCCTGTCTATCCCTCTCTCTGACTGTCTCTGTAAAAAAAAAAAAAAAAAAAAGAATAATAAATTAAAAGGTGGCCATAATATCTATACCTCATAGATTTGGCAAATGCTGGTAATTGTTGAAGTCTGATGATGGTACAAGTATTCATTATCCTTCCCTCTTTACTTTTGTGTATATGTTTGAAGTTTCCATACTAAAAAGATGTTTTAAAAAAAGAATCTGAGCCTGACCAGGTGGTGGCACAGTGGATAGAGGGTTGGCCTGAGACACAGGGGACCCAAGTTCAAAACCCGCTTAAGAGCTGGCTCATCCAGCTTGAGCACAGGCTCACCAGCTTGAGTGTGGGGTCGCTGGCTTGAGCAAGGGGTCCCTGGCTTAGCTGGAGCCCCCTGGTCAAGGCACATATGAAAAAGCAATCAATGGCCTGACCTGTGGTGGCACAGTGGATAAAGCGTCGACCTGGAAATGCTGAGGTCGCCGGTTCGAAACCCTGGGCTTGCCTGGTCAAGGCACATATGGGAGTTGATGCTTCCAGCTCCTCCCCCCCCTTCTCTCTCTCTGTCTCTCCTCTCTCTCTCTCTGTCTCTCCCTCTCCTCTCTAAAATGAATAAATAAAATAATAAAAAAAGTTTAAAAAAAAATTTACTTGAATCAATTCTTAAAAAAAAAAAAAAAAAGCAATCAATGAACAACTAAGGAGACAAAAGAGCCACAACGAAGAATTGATGTTTCCATATCTCTCCCTCCTGTCTGTCTGTCCCTATCTGTTCCTCTCTCTGTCTCTCTCTCTAAAAAAACCAAACAAACAAAAAACCAAAAGAGTCTGAGACCTATATATTTCAACACTATTCACTTTACAATAATTCAAACAAAGTAAGGGTAAAATGTAATAAAATAAAATATTTCAATACTTTGTGCAATCATGTCCTGCTTTACAAAGACCAAGACACTTAGGTGGCTAATTAGCTCATGCATCATATTCAAGATCTGGTTAAAATAGTTAGATCAGGCCCTGGCAAGGTGACTCAGTGGATAGAGCATCGTCCCAGCACACCAAGGCTGCAGGTTCAATCCCTCATCAGGGCATTTATAAAAAGCAACCAATGAGTGCACTACTAAATGGAACAACTAAGTAGAACAAATTAATGCTTGTATCTCACTCTCTCTTCCTCTCTGTCTTCCTCTCTCTTTCAAATCAATGAGAAAATTAAAAATAAAATAGGCAGATCAGAAACATTATATATAAATATTAGTTGCTCAAAAGTCAAAAGTAAATATATCTTCCCTTCCTTTGTACAGTTTTAAAGGTAAAATTAAACTAATTTCATTAGGCATAGAATATTCTTTATTTGAGGAACCATAATAATAAAAGTTGCTTAAAGTATAAATTTCTATGTAGAAATCTAGCTAGATGCACGCTTCTACTTTAACTACCCTATATATTCAGACTCAAGCCTTTACAATGGGTAGCCTAATTATTTTGCAATGATCTAAACACGAACTATTACTGGAGACATATATCTCCACATGTGTTTCCTCTGATAAAAATGGAAAAGCAATGATTACATATCTGTCCACCAGACACAGGAGAATTAAAAGGGGGAGAAAGAATCAGTCTATCCTCTACAGTTCACAATCTCAAGAACTGGTTAAAGAATCAGATTGGAGTTTCCAAAACGGCTTGCTTTTGTCTGAACTATATATTGTTCTTTAGTGTTACAGGTTGATGCCACCACAGGTCAGGCTCATACATTGTTCTTTAAAAAACAGAAAAAACTCACACAAATTTATATAAAATACAGATATCCAACATCTGTTGAAAAAATATAAGACCTGGTAATGTTTCCATGTGGCAACAACTGGCAGATAATGGAGTTTGGGACCATTGCCTCACACTAATATAAAAACAGACATGATCCCTGTCCTTGTGGTCAATCAGGTGGAATTAATTGAATTGTAATTAATGTAATGGTGATTATGTGTCTGAAGTTCCTTTAAAATGTTTAGTTTCTTAAGTAAATCAGAAAAAACTTAAGAACTGTATGATTCCATACACAGGTGGGACAAAAAAATGAGACTCATGGACATGGACAAGAGTGTGGTGGTGGTTACCAGGAGGAGAGGGAGGGGTGGGGGAGGGGAGGGCACAAAGAAAACCAAATAGAAGGTGAGGGAAGACAATGTGACTTTGGGTGATGGGTATGCAACATAATCAAATGTCAAAATGACCTGGAGATGTTTTCTCTGAATCTATGTACCCTAATTAATCAATGTCACCCAGTTAAAATTGTCTAAAAAAAAAATTTAGTTTCTTTGTAATGCTATATATATTCTGCCACTTAAATATACATTGTATCAAATATCCCATTTATATTCCTTAGGAGCCTTTAACTGGCACTAGGCTCATAACAAACAACCATATGTTTTAATTAAAAAAAAAATTAAAATATCTGCGGAACTCACTTTCAAAAGGACCTGCCCACAACAAAATTCAAGATTGGATCAGGTTTAGTTTATTTGTTTGTATATTCATTCAACAAATATCCTATATGAACATATAATGTGTCAAGTACAGAAAAAGGCAAATTTAAAATTATAAAAACCAACTACCAAATAAATGTTCACTTGGGCTTCACTTAGTGCTATGCAGGGTTTCAACTTGAGCTCTATTGTTATTTAGAATTGAATGTCTTTGCTGAGGGGCTGCCCTGTGCACTATATGGTGTCTGGCAGCATCCCTAGCTCTTGCCTACCAGATACCAGTAGCATCCTTCCCACACCTCAGCCCAGGTTATGACAACCACAAATATCTCCAGACATTGCCACAAGTCCTCTGGGATAGGTTACAAATTAAAACATTTTAATTAATGTCAGTAGACATATATATAAACTTCATAATTAATGATCTTCCTCTATGTGTGTGTGTGTATATATCTATATATATATGTAAAATGATCAGACATTACCTAATTAATGATACCCTAAGTAAATAAAATTGTGGGCTTTAAATAAAATTGTGACAACAAAGTATACTAAGAAACTTAAGATTTATATAAAACTCAAATAAATGTTTTAAAACTAGTTATCTCCAACTTTTAGTCTTATGGTTAAGCTTCCACTGTAGATGAGTTCTTTTTTTAAAATTTATTTACTGATTTTATTTTTAGCTTTTTTGTTTGTTTGTTCATTTTAGAGAGGAGAGGAGGGAGAGAGAGTGAGAGAGAAGGGGAGAGAGGAAGGAAGTATCAACTTTCACATCTGCCTTGACTGGGCAAGCCCAGGGTTCCAAACCAGTGACCTCAGCGTCCCAGGTCGACACTTCATCCACTGCGCCACCACAGGTCAGGCTGTAGTTGAGTTCTTATTCTGCTAACAGGCTCTTTTCTGAGTACAGGTTTCTGTATTCTAATACATGAAAACATAAATACAGCCTCACATTCACAAAAAGAATCTTCATTTCTAGCCTTCCCTCTCAGATGTTTTATTGTACATTAGGATGAGCAGAGGAAAGAAAATTAAATGAATATGCAGTCAGAGTATTCTCTTCTAATTGAAAGTGTTTAGTAGGAAGCAAATGAAAATATTAATTAAATCTATGCAGGTTTTTAACTAGTTTTAAGTTTCATTTATTTGTTAACTCTGCTTCTTATTTTTCCTGGTCATTTTAAAATTTCTTTGTCCAAATATTAATTAGTAAGTGAAGACCAACCCTGTTTGTAAGGAGTAAAAGGGAACAATAACTAATTTTTATCGAACTCTTCTTTGCCAGAAACTTCATTAAGACATTTCATCTCATTTCATTCTCAAAACAGCTCTTTGAGGTAGGAATTATGATCCCCATTTTACAGCTCAGAGAGTCATGCAAAATTAAGGTTTGAACTAGACAGGACTGGCCAAATCAAAAGCAGATATAACTATACCTACTTTCAATTTTTTTTCTTTTTTCTGAAGCTGGAAACGGGGAGAGACAGTCAGACAGACTCTTGCATGCACCCGACCGGGATCCACCCGGCATGCCCACCAGGAGGTGAAGCTCTGCCCACCAGGAGGTGAAGCTCTGCCCACCAGGGGGCGAAGCTCTGCCCCTCCGGGGTGTTGCTCTGTCGCGACCAGAGCCACTCTAGCGCCTGGGGCAGAGGCCAAGGAGCCATCCCCAGCGCCCGGGCCATCTTTGCTCCAATGGAGCCTAGGCTGTGGGAGGGGAAGAGAGAGACAGAGAGGAAGGAGAGGGGGAGGGGTGGAGAAGCAGCTGGGCGCTTCTGTGTGCCCTGGCCGGGAATCGAACCCGGGACTTCCGCACGCCAGGCCAACGCTCTACCACTGAGCTAACCGGCCAGGGCCTATACCTACTTTCAAAGAAGTTGTTGGCAGTACTACTCATGACGGCATTCTCTTCCCCCTACCATAAAATACAAGAGGCCCAAAACAATAGTTATAAAAGGGGATTCAATCTGAAGAGTTCAACATAGAGCTAAGAATCCCTAAATAAAAAAAAAGAGAACACAATCCAGTGGTAACAAAATTCAGATGTATATGGTTTTCATATCTGTTCACAAATAACTCAACACTGGGCAGCAGGAACACACCCACAATTTCAAGATTCCAGCCAGGAGGGCTTATTAGCTTCAATAAAAATGTCAAATTTATTGCCAAAGGATCCAGATCAGTGGAACTTTCCAGTTCTCTAAAAAAGCAATATATTGCCTGGAAAATGGTTACAGAATCCAAACAGAACTAGAAATTAAAAGAAAAACAACCTCAGACCAGGCTTAGAGCATGAAATATCTTCATAAAAGAATGAACAGAAAAGTCTGAGAGAGGTGCTCTAGATGTGCCTCAATCCAGGGTTTAAGATCTGGAAGTCAGCTGATTTTTGCAACTGCTTACAAAGTTCATTCAACTTTTCCTTTCAGGTTTTGTTTCATAGAAGAAAAATAAAAACAACTTTTAACATGAGGGAGTGCTAACTTTTCTTCCTGGCACCACAAATTTAAAAGCACGTGCGTGCACTACACACACACACACACACACACACACACAATCCTTCAAAAGCCTGCAGAATCCTAAATAAACCAGACCACGTGTGTCAGGGAGGGGGAAAGAAAATCCCTAGCAAGGAAACAGTTTAGTTCAAAAGTTCTAGCAAATTGTTAACTGAAATAGAAATCAACTTTACCAACCAGAAGATAAAGAAAAAAGTTCAAGACCTTGTTGTTTTAAAGGAATTCCCAAGCACAGAATTAGATCACAGACTTAATTCTCAGTTTAGGAAGTGAAACAACCCTTGCCTGGAGATAAGACAGTGACAATTTGCTTGACACACCTTTGTGCGAGCAGCTGCTCCCATCTGTCCACTTCCCTCTCTTATTCTAAAAGCTAGTTCAAGGCCTGGATTTATCAGTTACATGTGCTAATTGGAAAAAAAAAGGCACATTTCCCAGGACACAGTTATGGAAATAACATGATGTCCCATTTCAACACTTATAAACAGATGTTAAATTGACCAAAGTACATTTAAATAATTTCATCTCATTCATTCTTACTAGTGCTTACAGATTTGTTCTCTTTTGGGACTTTCTTCCAAAATGACTGGCTAATATACTAAGTTTTAGAAATATTAGGAAAGTTATTTTGAAAAAAAGGAAAAATATTGGAAAAGAGGAAGACAGTTAATAATTTTTACATAGTGGGCCATAAAACTTTCCTAAGCTGAGACACCGACACTGGGTTTCCTTGTGTCCCTCTACTACCGAAATTCAGTGTAACTGATTATGAACAAAAGTGAGGCACAGTTTGAACTTCAGCAAGAGAAATATACTACACTTAAAGGGTCTCTTCCCCAAGACTGTTCTGATTATAGCTATGAAGCCATTCTATTCCTTACAAGGGAAGTTTTTTAATTTCTCCACAAAATTTACCCACCCATCCTAGTTGCAATAACCATTTCTATTTAACAATACAACAGTGAGTTTTATCACCTTTCTAAATACAAAGCAGCCTCTACAAACATACTATTTGCCAGAAAGCAAAATAGTAAACCTAAATGTCCTTATAGGAAAATGGTTTCATAAATTACAGAACATTCAAAACAGAATACCATGCAGCCATTAACAGTATCAGACAAATCTACATGTACTATACTTTTTAGCATTTTTTAAATGTTTATTGATTTTAGTGAGAGAGGGAGAAAGATAGAGGAACATTGATCTGTTCCCATATGTCCCCTGACTGGAGATCGAACTGGCAACCTCTGCGCTTTGGGACGATAGCCAACTGAGCTATCCGGCCAGGGCAGTTTTTTTTTCTTTTTAAGTGAGAGGAGGGGAGACAGTGAGAGACTCCCACATGCACCCTGACCAGGATCTACCTGGCAACCCCTGTCTGTGGCTGATGCTCAAATCAACTGAACTATGCTCAGTGCCTGAGGCTGACACTCAGACCAACCAAGCTATCCTCAGTGCCTGAGGCCGACATTTGAACCAATAGAGCCACTGGCTGAGAGAGGGGAAGAAGAGAAGGTGGAGAAAAAGGGGGAGAAAAGCTGATGGTCACTTCTCCTGTGTGCCCTGACCGGAGATCAAACCTGGGATGTCCATGTGCTGGGATGATGCTCTAACCACTGAGCACACTCACCAGGCCCTATAGTAGTATTTTAAAGCAAAAATAAAAAATTTCAGGAAAATAGGCTTATACGACTCCATTTATATAAATAAAAACACCTTTTTATGTGAAAGAAAATCCCACACAGATACATATATAGATTACTAAATGCTTAAGGAAAGGTCTAGGTTAGAGCTAACTGAAATATAATGAAAACCATAAATTGAAGCAACATAGGTAATTTTACATTTTATAGTAGCCATATTAAAGAATGTAATGTAATGGTGAAAGAAAATTATAATCATTTATTTTATTTAACCCAATATATTAAAATGTTAGTTATTATTTCAATAATAAAATTAATACAAAATTAAGCTAGCTTTTTTATTCTTACTAAGTATTTAATTTAGTGTGCATTTCACATTTACAACACATCTCAATTTGAACTAGCCATATCTCAATGCTCAAGTCATATATGGCTACTGGCTACTACATTGGACAGAGGAGGCCTACAAAGAAAAATATCAAACCATTAACTTTCATTTTGTCTTCTATATCTTTCTGCACTATTTACATGTTAAACAGCCAGGTATTGCCTGACCAAGCAGTGACGCAGTGGATAGAGCGCTGGTCTGAGATGAAGAACCTAGGTTCGAAACCTCAAGGTCACCAGCTTGAGCACGGGCTCATCCGGCTTGAGTCAGGCTCACCAGCTTGAGTGCAGGGTCACTGGCTGAGCATGGGACCATAAACATGACCCCATGGTCACTGGCTTGAGTCCAAAGGTTGCTGGCTTGAAGCCCAAGGTTGCTCGCTTGAGCAAGGGGTCACTGGCTTGGCTGTAGCCTCCGACGAAGGCACATATGAGAAAGCAATCAATGAACAAACTAATGTGCCGCAACAAAGAATTGATGCTTCTCATCCCTCTCCCTTCCTGTCTGCCCCTATTTGTCCCTTTCTCTGTCCCTCTCTTTCTGTCTCTCTCTCACTAAAACAAACAAAAAAAATGAAACTAAAGAGTGAATGTCTATGTATAAAAATGAACTCAAAATAGATAAAAAACCTAAATATTTAAGCCAGAATAATTTCTCAACCTTAGGATAGAATTCTTAGGATGCAAGCAGCAGTAACAATAAAAGTAAAATAATAATTAAATTTTATAAAAATTTAAAATTTATGCTCATCAATACATGCCATAAAAAAAGAACAGGCGCCTGACCTATGGTGACGCTATGGATAAAGCATTGACCTGGAGTGCTGATGGCCCCAGTTCAAAACCCTGGGCTTGTCAGATCAAGGCACATACAACAAGCAATCAACAAATATCTAAAGCAGGGGTCCCCAAACTTTTTTCACAGGGGGCCAGTTCACTGTCCCTCAGACCAGACTATAAAAAAAACTATGAACAAATCCCTATGCACACTGCACATATCTTATTTTAAAGTAAAAAAACAAAACGGGAACAAATACAATATTTAAAATAAAGAACAAGTAAATTTAAATCAACAAACAGACCAGTATTTCTTTTTTTTTTTTTTTTTTTTCATTTTTCTGAAGCTGGAAAGAGGGAGAGACAGTCAGACTCCCGCATGCGCCCGACCGGGATCCACCCGGCATGCCCACCATGGGGCAACGCTCTGCCCACCAGGGGGCGATGCTCTGCCCATCCTGGGCGTCGCCATGTTGCGACCAGAGCCACTCTAGCGCCTGGGGCAGAGGCCACAGAGCCATCCCCAGCGCCCGGGCCATCTTTGCTCCAATGGAGCCTTGGCTGCGGGAGGGGAAGAGAGAGACAGAGAGGAAGGCGCGGCGGAGGGGTGGAGAAGCAAATAGGTGCTTCTCCTGTGTGCCCTGGCCGGGAATCGAACCCGGGTCCCCCGCACGCTAGGCCGACGCTCTACCGCTGAGCCAACCGGCCAGGGCCAGACCAGTATTTCAATGGGAACTATGCTCCTCTCGCTGACCACCAATGAAAGAGGTGCCCCTTCCGGAAGTGCGGCGGGGGCCGGATAAATGGCCTCAGGGGGCCGCATGCGGCCCACGGGCTGTAGTTTGGGGACCCCTGATCTAAAGTGAAGTGAAGCAACTATGAGTTGATACTTCTCGCTCCCCCCCCCTCTCCTCTCTCTGTAAAATCAATAAACAAAATCTTTAAAAATAAAATAAAATAAAGGCAAGACACAGACTGGGAAAAAAAACTCAATAGCATTTACATCTGACAAGGTGCCTTTATCCAGAATATATAAAGTACTCCTACAAATCATCAACAGACTGATGAGCAACTTGATAAAAAATACTAGAAGAGATGCTTCACAGAAGATATACAAATGACCAATAAGCATATGAAAAGATGTCATCATCTTAGTCTTCAGAGCAATGCTAATTAAAACCGCAGGAGATACCATTCCCCGCCCACTAAAATAAGACTGATGACAATGAATGTGGACAAGGACATGGACCAAGTGGGTCTTTCAAGTGCTGCTGCCAGAACTCTGTGATAGTAATTTTTTTTTTTTTTTTTAATTTTTTACAGAGACAGAGAGTGAGTCAAAGAGAGGGATAGACAAGGACAGACAGACAGGAACAGAGAGAGATGAGAAGCATCAATCATTAGTTTTTCATTGCGCGTTGCAACACCTTAGTTGTTCATTGACTGCTTTCTCATATGTGCCTTGACCGCGAGCCTTCAGCAGACCGAGTAGCCCCTTGCTGGAGCCAGTGACCCTGGGTTCAAGCTGGTGGGCTTTTGCTCAAACCAGATGAGCCCGCGCTCAAGCTGGTGACCTCGGGGTCTCGAACCTGGGTCTTCTGCATCCCAGTCCGACACTCTATCCACTACGCCACCACCTGGTCAGGCATGTGATAGTAATATTAAACATACATCTACCCTATGATATAACTAGCAATCCTATTCCTAGGTATATAGTTACCCAAGAGAACTAAGAACATATGTCTTGAAAATCTTTGGAAATAACCTGGGTGTCCATCAACAGGATGAACAAACTGGTATAATCTCATACAATGAAAATAAAAAGGAATGAACTACTGATAGAGCAACATAAGTAAGTCTAAAAAACACTATGCTTAATGAAAGAAGCCAGGAACAAAAGAGTTATACAAGGTGTGATTTGATCTACATGAAGTTCTGGAATAGGCAAAAACTAATCTATTGGCCCTGGCTGGTTGGCTCAGCGGTAGAGTGTCGGCCTGGCGTGCGGGGGACCCGGGTTCGATTCCCGTCCAGGGCACATAGGAGAGGCGCCCATTTGCTTCTCCACCGCCACCCCTCCTTCCTCTCTGTCTCTCTCTTCCCCTCCCGCAGCCAAGGCTCCATTGGAGCAAAGATGGCCTGGGCACTGTGGATGGCTCCTTGGCCTCTGCCCCAGGCGCTAGAGTGGCTCTGGTCGCGGCAGAGCGACGCCCCGGAGGGGCAGAGCACCCACTCCCTGGTGGGCAGAGCTTCGCCCCTGGTGGGTGTGCCAGGTGGATCCCGGTCGGGTGCATGTGGTAGTCTGTCTGACTGTCTCTCCCCGTTTCCAGCTTCAGAAAAGTACAAAAAACAAAAACAAAAAAAACCTAATCTATCATAATAAAAATGAAGGTAGAGGTTTGTCTGGGGTAGGGGGTGTAGGGGGTGGGTGAAGAGAACTAACTGGAAAGGGAACATGGGGAATTTTCTGGGATGATGTACTTATATTACACATTATTTTAGATAGTGGCTACATGAATTTATACAATTGTCAAATCTCACTGAACTGGATGGTTGAATATAACTTCTGAATAGATGAAGACTGAGAAAATAATGAAGCCTGGAGTTTGGAGAACTGTCACTAAAATGCTCTCTATCATTATTCTTGATGTGCGATCACAAGAATCCTTCAATGTATTTTACTCTAGTTTTGTCATTTATAAATGAGATGAAGGAATACTAACTACATGTAAAATGATATCCTTTTCTCTCTGAAATCTTGTTTTATTTATCTCACCTCTTTCTTAAATATTTTCAACAAATGTCTATAAAACAAGGCATTTAGCTGGAAAAAAAGAAAAAAGGTGGCAAAGAAGAGAAGAAACTAAGTATGAGAAAAGATATGGAAAAAATTTCCTATATTCAAGTACAATTTAGTTCCTAAGGAGAAAAAATATGAATCCATTAAATACGCTCATACTTAAAGGAAATTCCACAAAACCTCTTTTCCCCACTGCCCCTCTCTACAGGTTCACTCAGCTCTTTTTTTTCCCTTGTAGTAAAAGTCATAAGAAAACCCCCCAAAGCAACAAAGAGAAGTCACCCTGAACTGGCTGGGCAATAAACAGGATATTGTTCCAAATGGTATAACGTTTAACTCACATCTCTGTAATGTCTCCTACATCCATTCCATCTACTCGACACAGAAACTCTGCTAGTGGTCTCCAGCCACAGCCAGAACAGATTAATAATGGTGTGTACATCATATAACAAAATCCCTTATGTACATTTTTAACTGGCACCTATGCTAAATGGGAGAAAACAACTGAAGAGTTTTCATAGGGAAACCCAAAGTTAAGTGCAGGAAAGATTGAGGGAATACCATGTGTTTCCTGATAGAAAACAAAACTTCCAAGCACATATCAGAGCTTTTGCTTACTCTCAGAAGGACGTGCACTGTGAAATGTACTGCGGTGGAAACACTTCTACAAAAAGAGGACAAGTCAACCTGAAGGAAATAGCAGAGGTTGTGAAATAAGTCTTGTGGAATGAGTAAGGAACTTCCCACATGTTTATGCTTGAACTATGGCATGATTAAGATGAAAAAAATTGTCATTCCAATCATATAATAGACATTACAGTCTGTTTCTGGGGTCAGTTACTTCCTGAACAGAAGCTATGGAACCAAAAGCATTGTTTTTAAGATTAAGACTGATAGAATATATACAACCAAAAGAATAAGAATAAAATCTCCTTAGATCAACATTACCCAAGACTTTTAAAAAATGGTGATCACTAATAAAAGCCATTCATTCATTCATTCATTCATTCATTTGACAAACATCTATAAATTATTTACTGTGTATCAGACTGGACATACAAAACAAAGATACTAGGTCTATGCCTTCAAGCTCACAGTGCAGTGGTGAAGACCAATATATAAACTGACAAAGTACAGTATAACAAGTGCTACAATACAAGCTATTAACAAATGCAGTTGGAAAGGGGTTTTTAGACTATGGCTGATTCAGACAGAAAAGGAGCTGATTTAAAAGATACTGGGGCCTGAGTACATGGTGGTGCAGTGAACAGACAACTGACCTGGGACGCTGAGGACCCAGGTTTGAAACCTGGAGGTCCCTGGCTGGAGCACAGGCTCATCCACCTTGAGCATAGGGTCGATGGCTTGAGTGTGAGATCTTCGACATGACCCCATTGTTGCTGGCTTGAGCCCAAAGATTGCTGGCTTGAAGCCCACAAGTTCCCTGGCTTGAGCCCAAGGTTCCTGGCTTGAGCCCAAGGTTACTGGCTTGAGCAAGGGTTCACTGGTTTGGTTGGAACCACCCCCTCACCTCGATCAAGGCACAAATGAAAAACAATCAATGGACAACTAAAGTGCCGTAGCTATGAGTTGAGTCTACGGCCATACCACCCTGAACGCGCCCGATCTCGTCTGATCTTGGAAGCTAAGCAGGGTCGGGCCTGGTTAGTACTTGGATGGGAGCTATGAGTTGATATTTCTCATCTCTACCTTCCTGTCTTTCTCTCTTGCAAAAAAAAAAAAAAAAGATATTGGGAAAAAATAAAATAGTGGGCCTTGCAAGTATCCATGAAAGATAGACCACATTCAGGGCCATAAAATTAATATCACAAATTTAAGAGTTGAATCATATCCCATACAAGAAAAATCTATTTATTTATTTTATTTATTCATTTTTTAGAGATGAGAGAGAGAGACAGAGAGAGAGAGAGAGAGAGAGAGAGAGAGAGAGGAGAGACAAAGAGAGAGAAGGGGGGAGGAGCTGGAAGCATCAACTCCCATATGTGCCTTAACCAGGCAAGCCCAGGGTTTCGAACCGGCGACCTCAGCATTACAAGAAAAATCTAAAGGGGTTCATCACCACCAAACCAATATTACAAGAAATGTTAAAGGGACTTCTTTAGGAAAAAAAAAAAGATTAAAAATATGAATAATAAAATTATAACAAAAATCTAAAGGAGTTCATCACCACCAAACCAATATTACAAGAAATGTTAAAGGGACTTCTTTAGGAAAAAAAAAAAAGATTAAAAATATGAATAATAAAATTATAACAACTGCATACTTATCAATAATTACTTTAAATATAAATAGATTAAATGTTCCACTCAAAAGAATAAGAAAACAAGACCCATATAAGAGACTCACTTCAGATTGAAAGACATACACAGACTGAAAGTAAAGGGATGAAAAAAGGCATTTCATAGAAATGGAAATAAAAAAAGCTGGGGTAGCAATATTTATATCAGACAAAATAGACTTTAAAACAAAAGCTATAATAAGAGACAAACAAGGACTTTTTATAATGATAAAGAGATCAAACAAGAGGAAATAACCCTTGTAAATATTTATGCACCCAACATAAGAGCACCTAAATATGTGAAGCAAATATTGAACGTATTATTTACAAAAGCATGAAAACTAAACAATATACACTGCTCACAAAAATTAGGGGATATTTTATAGTTTCATATTCATTTTGAAACATCCCCTAATTTTTGTGAGAAATATATTTCTAAATGATGCATGGGGTCAAAAAGAAAGTCTCAAGAGAAGTTTAAAAAATGTTGAACTGAATGAAAATGAGAATAACACATATAAACTTTCATGGGGCTCTGGCCAGTTGGCTCAGTGGATAGAGTGTCAGCCCGGTATGCGGATGTCCCAGGTTCAATTCCTGGTCAGGGTACACAGGAGAAGCGACCATCTGCTTCTCCCTCCCTCTCTTTCCTAATTTCCCTCCCCTTCCCCTCCCACAGCCAGCGGCTCAATTGGTCCAAGCACTGGCCCCAGGGACTAAGGATAGCTCAACTGGTCTGAGCCTTGGCTTCAGGTACTGAGGATATAGCTCAGCTGATTCAAGCATTGGTTCCAGATGGGAGATTGCCGGGTGGATAGCAGTTGGGGAGCATGCAGGAGTATGTCCATCTCCCCTCCTCTCGCTTAAAAAACTTCATGGGATACAGCCAAAGCAGTTCAGGAGGGAAATTTGTAGTACTAAAAACATATATTATGAAGAGGAAAACTTTCCAATCAACAATCTAAGCCCACACCTCAAGAACCTAGTAAAAGAAGCATAATATACTATATGCAGAATGAGAAGGAAATAATAATGTGCAGAAATCAACGAATTAAAAACAAATACAAGAGAGAAAAATCAATGAAACAAAGAGCTAGTTCTTTGAAAAGAGCAAGAAATCAATAAATCTTTACCAAGATTGACAAAAAAAAAAAGTAGATATAAATTACCAATATCAGGAATAAAATTAGTAATCACTACAAACTCCATAGACATCAAAGGGCTACAAAAAACTCTACACATACAAATTTAACAACTTAGACAAAATGAGTCAATTCCCCAAAAAACATAAAACTCTTTCTAAGACAGAAAATCCAATTAACCCTAAAACTATTAAGATAAAATTTGTAATTTAAAAAGTCCCAAAAAACGAAATCTCCAGGGCTAGGTGGCTTCACTGGAGAATCTACCAAAGTTTAAATAAAAATTAGCATCAATTTTACACAATCTCTTCAAAAGAGAGAGAGAGAGAGAGAAGGGAACACTTCACAATTCATTTTATGAAGTTAGCAGGTCACACTGTAAGCCTTCAAAATTATGATGTTGGGGGTGAGGGGAAAACAATTTAGTCCATAACAAGGTTTAATGCAATTCCTATCAAAATACATTTGTGTTTTTTTTTAAGATAGACAAAATTATTCTAAAATTTAAAGGAAAAGGCAAAGAAACTAGAATAATCAAAACACTTTCAAAAAAAGGAATAATATAGTGGGAGAGATCAGTCTACCAAACTTTAAGACTTATCACGTAAGTCAATAATCAATCTTGTGTGGTCCTGACAGAGGGATATATAAATACATGTCAACGGAACAGAAAAGAGCTCAGAAATAGACCCACACAAATATGCCCAACTGATTCCGACCTGGGTTGTTATTCAAATAATAACAGGACTGGTCTTAGGCATATAAGAAGATGGAAACCTAGAACTAAAACTCTTAATAAAGTGAAAACTCTGTGCATCCCTAGGGAAAGGACAGACTAGAAAACATTCACCTAAAATCCCAGGGAAAATCCCAGGAAACAGCCCAGGAAGAAGACAAGCCCCTGCTTGGGCTACGGGGAATGGAGGAAGGGAAAAGTATCTCCTGACCACTGGTACCCTGGGTAGCAAGCACAAGAATTGTGGCTCATAATTATTTTAATTATAATACCTGAATGCTCCAGGAACTCCAAAGCAAGAAATTAACATAAAAATTAGCTCAAGCTAGGGTATCTAGAAGGAAATTCATATCTACTTTAGAGAAATACAACTTCCCCCCAGGCCATATGAGATCACCCCACAAATAAAACCTTGCTGAAGTAAAACAAAAACTAAACCCTGGCTGGTTGGCTCAGTGGTAGAGCATCAGCCTGGCATGTGGATGTCACAGATTTGATTCCTGGTCAGGGCACACAGGAGAAGCACCCATCTGCTTCTCCACCCTTCCTCTTCTCCCTTATCTCTCTCTCTCTCTCTCTCTCTCTCTCTCACATTCTCCCACAGTCAAGGCTCCACTGGAGCAAGTTGGCCCCGGGCACTGAGGATGGCTCCATGGCTTCACCTCAGGTGCTAAAATGGCTCTGGTTGCAATGGAGCAAGGGCCCCATATGGGCAGAACATCGCCCCTAATGGGCTTGCCAGGTAGATCCTGGTCGGACGTTAGCAGGAATCTCTCTGACTCCCCACTTCTCAGTTAAAAAAATACAAAAAAACAAAAAACTAAACTAAACACAAAAGGAAAGAATCTACTATAACAAAACCAATAAGTAAAATAAGGAGCTTTAGAACCCTAAGAACTTCTGATAAAAATATCATCAGGTAGCAACTATAAAGGAAGGATACTTAAAATGATTATAGGCCTGACTAGGCAGTGGCGCAGTGGATAGAGCGTCGGACTGGGATGCTGAGGACCCAGGTTCAAGACCCCGAGGTCGCCAGCTTGAGCGCGGGCTCATCTGGTTTGAGCAAAAAAAGCTCACCAGCTTGGACCCAAGGTCGCTGGCTCGACAAGGGGTTACTCGGTCTGCTGAAGGCCCACGGTCAAGCACATATGAGAAAGCAATCAATGAACAACTAAGGTGTTGCAATGTGCAATGAAAAACTAATGATTGATGCTTCTCATCTCTCCGTTCCTGTCTGTCTGTCCCTTTCTATCCCTCTCTCTGACTCTCTCTGTCTCTGTAAAAAAAAAAAAAAAAAGATTATAAATATAAAAGAAAACCTCAAAACTGTTAAGGATAAGATCCTATGGAAAAAGAACAAGCAAATTTGAAAGTAACCAAATAGGTTTTTTAAAATAAAAAACTTAGTCACTGAAATTAGACTCAATGGACAAATTAAAACAGATTAGACACAGCTGAAGAAAAAGTAAAGCACTGGAACACAGGTAACAGCCAGAAGGCAACTCAGAGAAATGAGATGGAAAATACCACAGAGAAAGACAGGAAGTGATATGGAGAATAGAATGGGAAGATCTAACATATACCTAACTGAAGTTCTAGAAGGAGATAACAATGCAAAGAGGTAATATTCAAAGAGAGAACACCTGACAATCTTTCAAAAGCCAGAAATCCTCAGACTTAAGAAACAAAACTAAATGCGCAGCATCTATATTATTGAAACTACAGAAATCCAAAGTCAAGGAGAAGCTCTTCAGAGTCTTTACTCTTGCCTGGCCAGGTGGTGGCATAGCGGCGCAGTGGATAGAGCGTCGAACTGGGACGTGGAGGACCCAGGTTTGAAACCCTGAGGTTGCTGGCTTGAGCCCAAGGTCGCTGGCTTGAGCAAGGGGTCACTTGCTCTGCTATAGTCCCCTGGTCAAGGCACATATGAGAAAGCAATCAATAAACAACTAAGGAGACTAAGAAGCCACACAAAGTATTGATGCTTATCTTTCTCTCTCCCTATCTGTCCGTCCCTCTCTGTCCCTGTCACAAAAGAAAAAAGAAAAAAAACAGTCTTTACTCTTTCTAAGGCATAAATAAGAAAGAATAAAATAACTATACTTCATGGTCAAATATTTCAAGGGCGATTAGTGGAACAGGAATATGAAGAAAGAGGAAATGTATCAGGGAAGGGTTTGGGAGGGCAGAGGTAGGGTTTGAAAAATGGGCAGGATTCCTATAGATGGAGAGAAATGAGGACTACTGGGGAGGGGGTTGAACATTCTGAACAAAGCTGAAGGAGAATA
The DNA here is from genome assembly GCF_036850995.1 of Saccopteryx leptura. Classification (NCBI taxonomy): domain Eukaryota; kingdom Metazoa; phylum Chordata; class Mammalia; order Chiroptera; family Emballonuridae; genus Saccopteryx; species Saccopteryx leptura. The sequence continues at coordinate 24,979,671 of NC_089511.1, forward strand.
TGGATCAAAGGAAAGGACTCCTTTCTGGCTGTCAAACAGAGTAACTCAGAAAAGGTATGGTTGGCTAGAGCTAAAACATGGTGTTCACTAATATGAGGCTAAAGAATATGCATATAATAGTAGGCAACAAGGATCAAATATTTAAGTGAATGATGTGATCTAAATTAAATCTCTACTAAATTTCCCCAGCAGTGGCATGTAGGGTGGATATAAAAAGAAGGACTAAGCCCTGGCCGGTTGGCTCAGCGGTAGAGCATTGGCCTAGCGTGCAGAGGACCCGGGTTCGATTCCCGGCCAGGGCACACAGGAGAAGCGCCCATTTGCTTCTCCACCCCTCCGCCGTGCCTTCCTCTCTGTCTCTCTCTTCCCCTCCCGCAGCCAAGGCTCCATTGGAGCAAAGATGGCCCGGGCGCTGGGGATGGCTCTGTGGCCTCTGCCTCAGGCGCTAGAGTGGCTCTGGTCACAACATGGCGACGCCCAGGATGGGCAGAGCATCGCCCCCTGGTGGGCAGAGCGTTGCCCCTGGTGGGTGTGCCGGGTGGATCCCGGTCGGGCGCATGCGGGAGTCTGTCTGACTGTCTCTCCCTGTTTCCAGCTGCAGAAAAATGCAAGAAAAAAAAAAAAAAGAAGGACTACAGTGTTTAAGTAACTTAGAAAACAATTAAAATAGTTCAAACCTTTCAAAAGAAAATAATATTCTAATTACAAGAAAAAAGACAATGGGAATAAAGATGGAATATAGAGAAAAGAGAGGGAGGAGGGAGAAGAAGGGAAGAAGGGGAAGGAGAGGAGGGGGAGGAAGGGGAAGAAGAAAAGGGAGAAGGAGAGGAGGAGGAGAAAGGGAAAAGGAGGAAAAGGGGGAGAAGGGGAGGAGGAAGGAAGGGATGAGGGGAGGACAAAAATGAATATTTATGGACATTTTAAAGGTGAAATTAAAAGGAGTTCATGGATAGGGCAGTTAGGCAGGGGGTAGGCAGGGAAGGGAAGGTGAGAATTGAAGATGGCACTGAGGTTGGGGCCTGAGTGATGGAGAGAACAGTGGTGGTTCATTATAACAGCAGGTTGGACCAGCAAATGAGGACACTGGATTGGAAAGAAGCCTTTGATTCTACTCTAGGTTCACTCTCTTAAGCAAGCTATTTAACTTTATAGGTTGTGTTTCTGCAGCTTTGTAAAATGGCAAGATTTATCCCAAGATGTATCTTGGGAAAACCCTAAACAAACGGAGAAAAGATTACAGTAGAAAGCTCAGAGGCATACCAGCCTTATCAGAAAGGGGTGTCCTATCACACTGAGAGAAAGGAGTTGTGTACTATTTTCCATTGCCAACCAATTTCCTCAGTGATTGATAAAATATATATAAGGAAAAGAAAAGCCTTTATCACAGACTTTCCCTTCTATACCTGCGAAACAATGATCCTTTGCTTTCATAATGGTGTTAGACAAAGGCCTATTTAAAAGGAGTTAAAAAAATATATATATATATAACTTCAGGGCAGCAAGATGGTGATGGAGTAGGCAGACATACCAACTTCCAACTCCCAGAACCGAAGTGGATTACAACTTAATTTTAAGAACCATCATCTGGAAAAACCAATTTTGAACTAAACTAAGAGGACTCTTCAACCAAGGAACACTGAAGAAGCCACGCTGAGACTGGGACCGCGCAGAAAACATCTTTCACAACCACCCACCCGGGGGCTCCGGAGGATGGGAAGAGAGGAGAGGACTGAAGCAGTGGGAAGAGAGTGTAATCTAGGAGGCACAGGGAGAAACACTTTGAGGGACAGCCACCCTAACCCCTGGGCTGAGTCACTCCCCAAATCTGAAGTGAATATTTCCCCTGGAAACAGCAATACCAGCAAAGGGAAGCAGGACACCAGCCAAACAAGCTCTCCCGCGGCACTAAGAGCAGAGCCACTTAGAAGCAGGGAGCTGTCAGGACTACAGTATGGTGTTAGGGTCTGACCTGCAGCGCCCCCACCCACACTGCTAAGGGCTAGCTGAAGGGCGGGTGGCAGTGGCGGGACGCGAAAGCAAGGTTCTGTTGAGGGGGTGGGTGGGGTGGAGCTGGTCAGGCCATGCCTGAGGCCCGGCGTGAGCTCAGTCTACCCCAGCGGGGCTGGAGGGGACACGCAAAAGCAGTCCAGCCGGCTGTGGGCCCGCCTGCGGGAGGAAGGGTGAGAGCCTGGGAATGGGCGGAGATCCTCCCCTGAGCAAGGAAATGTGGGCGCATGGGTGCGTGCAGCCTCGCCGGAACTGCCGAGCCCAGGCTTCCGACCCTACTGGCGAGCTGGCTCCGCCTGCCCAGGCAGGGCGAAGGCCCGGGAAAAGGAGGAGCACGCGCCCGCAGCCCCACCTGGCCACAGAGTGTAGGCTTGCGCCCTGTGCACCAGCTGTCTCTGACCACGGGGGCAGGGTGGAAGCCCAGGAACAAGTGGAGACCCGCAGCTGAGCAAAGGTGCTCACCCCCGCCCTTGGTGCCAAGGCTTGTGGCCCCAGCGGGGCATGCAACCCCACCTGCGGGGGCAGGGCTAAGGCAGAGACCAGCTGAAGCTTGAAAAGCCAGGCACCTCAATACAGCCCCTCCGGTGGAGGAGAGGTGGAAACCGCATTGACAGCCGCAGCAGGCTGGTGCTGGCAAGGCCTATACCGGAACACCCTAGGCATCAGCAGAGGGGGTGGCAGGCCTGCAGACAGACCACACCTAGGGAACACAGAGGCAATACCCATTGGACTCCAGTGGCCAAACCTTCTTATACACAAACAAAATAGGCAGGCAGAGAAATGCAACCCAAATGAATCAAGAAAAATCCCCAGAGAAGGACCTGAATGAGTCAGATATAACCAAATTACCAGATGCAGAGTTTAAAATAATGATTGTTAGGATGTTCAAAGAGCTTAGAAAAACAATAGATGGTCATCATGAACACCTAAATAAAGAGACAGCAAGTATAAAAAAGGAAATTGAAATAAAAATCAGTCAGAAATGACAAATACAATATTAGAATTGAAGATCACAATGGAAGAAATTAAAAGCAGGATGGATGAAGCTGAGGATGGAATCAGTGAGTTAAGAGGACAAGATAAACAAAGGCACGGAAGCAGAGTAGAAAAAAGAAGAGACTCAAAAAGTCTGGGAAAACTCTAAGAGAGCTCTGTGACAACATGAAGAGAAATAACATCCGCATCATAGGGGTTCCTGAAGAAGAGAAAGAACAAGGGATAGAAACTTTGTTGAATCAAATCATAGCTGAAAACTTCCCTAAACTGAGGCAAGAAAAAGTCTCACACATTCAAGAAGTATACAGAACTCCATTAAAGAGAAACACAAAGAAATCTACACCAAGACACATCATAATTAAAATACCAAAGCTAAGTGATAAAGAGAAAATATTAAAAGCTGCTAGAGAAAAAAAGGTTATCACCTACAAAGGAGTCCCCATAAGGATGACCTCTGACTTCTCAACAGAAACACTTGAGGCCAGAAGGGAATGGCAAGACATATTCAAAGTAATGCAGAAAAAGAACCTACAACCAAGACTATTTTAATCCAGCAAGGCTATCGTTTAAAATAGAAGGAGAAATAAAAAGCCTCACAGACAAAAAAAAAAAAAAAACCCTCAAGGAAGTCACTACAACCAAACCAATGCTGCAAGAAATGCTAAGGGGCCTGTTGTAAACAGATCAAAGGGGGGAAAAGATTATAGCAAAAGAGGAATGCAGCTTTAAAGAATAAAATGGCAATAAACAACTACATATCAATAATAACTTTAAATGTAAATGGATTAAATGATCTGATCAAAAGACATAGAGTAGCTGCTTGGATAAGAAAACAGGACTCTTACATATGCTGTCTACAAGAGACACACCTTAAAACAAAAGATGCACATAGACTGAAAGTGAAGGATGGAAAAAAATATTTCATGTAAATGGACATGAAAAAAAAGCTGGGGTAGCAATACTTATATCTGACAAAATGGACTTTAAAACAAAGGCTATAGTAAGAGATAAAGAAGGTCACTTCATAATAATAAGATAAAGGGAGCAATCCAACAGGAAGATATAACCATTATAAATATTTACACACCTAATATAGGAGCACCTAAATATATAAAGCAGACTTTGTTGGATATAAAGGGTGAGATCAACAGCAATACCATAATAGTAGGAGATTTCAATACCCCACTAACATCACTAGATAGATCCTCAAGAAAGAAAATTAACAAAGAAACAGCAGACTTAAAGGACAAACTAGATGAACTCAATTTAATAGATATCTTCAGAACCTTTCACCCTAAAGAAGCAGAATATACATTCTTTTCAAGTGCTCATGGTACATTCTCTAGGATAGACTACATGTTAGGGCACAAAAGCGGTCTCAACATATTTAAGAAGACTGAAATCATATCAAGCATTTTCTCTGATCACAATGGCATGAAACTAGAAATCAACCACAACAAAAAAATTGAAAAATACTCTAAGCCTTGGAAACTAAATAGCATGTTATTAAATATTTGAATAGGTTAACAATGAGATCAAAGAAGAAATAACAAAATTTCTAGAAACAAATGATAATGACCATACATCAACGCAAAATTTATGGGACACAGCAAAAGCAGTACTGAGAGGGAAGTTCATAGCATTACAGGCATACCTTAAGAAGCTAGAAAAAGCTCAAATAAACAACTTGACCCTGCATCTAAAAGAACTAAAAAAAGAACAGCAAGTTAAGCCCAGGGGTAATAGAAGGAAGGAAATAATAAAGATCAGAGCGGAAATAAATGACATAGAGGCTAAAGAAATACAGAGGATCAATGAAACCAGGAACTGGTTCTTTGAAAAGGTAAACAAAATCGATGAACCTTTAACTAGACTCACCAAGAAAAAAAGAGAGAGGACTCAAATAAAAATTAGAAATGAGAGTGGAGAAATAACAACTGACACAACAGGAATACAAAATATTTTAAGAATATACTATGAAGAACTATATGCCAAAAACTAGACAACCTAGATGAAATGGACAAATTCCTTGAAACATACAATCTTCCAAAAATCAATCTGGAAGAATCAGAAAACCTGAACAGACTGATTACACCAAAAGAGATCAAAACAGTTATCAAAAAACTTCCAACAAAGAGAAGTCCTGGGCCTGATGGCTTCACAGTGAATTCTACCAAATATTCAAAGAACTAACTCTTATCCTTCTCAAGCTATTTCAAAAAATTCAAGAGGAAGGAAAACTTCCAAGCTCCTTTTATGAGGCGAACATAATTCTGATTCCAAAACCAGGCAAAGACAACACAAAAAAGAAAATTATAGGCTAATATCCCTGATGAATATAGATGCTAAAATCCTCAACAAAATATTAGCAAACCGGATCCCCAGCAATATATAAAAAAATCATACACCATGATCAAGTGGGATTTATTCTGGGGAGGCAAGGCTGGTACAGTATTTGCAAATCAATCAATGTGATTCATCACATAAACAAAAGGAAGGAGAAAAACCATATGATAATTTCAATAGATGCAGAAAAAGCATTTGATAAAATCCAGCATCCATTTATGATCAAAACTCTCAGCAGGCCCTGGCCAGTTGGCTCAGTGGTAGAGCGTCGGTCTGGTGTGCAGAAGTCCCGGGTTCGATTCCCGGCCAGGGCACACAGGAGAAGCTCCCATTTGCTTCTCCACCCCTCCCCCTCTCCTTCCTCTCTGTCTTTCTCTTCCCCTCCCGCAGCTGAGGCTCCATTGGAGCAAAGATGGCCTGGGCGCTGGGGATGGCTCCTTGGCCTCTGCCCCAGGCACTAGAGTGGCTCTGGTCGCAATAGAGTAACGCCCCGGAGGGGCAGAGCATCGCCCCCTGGTGGGCAGAGCGTCGCCCCCTGGTGGGCGTGCCGGGTGGATCCCGGTCGGGCACATGCGGGAGTCTGTCTGACTGTCTCTCCTCGTTTCCAGCTTCAGAAAAATACAAAAAAAAAAACAAAAACAAAAAAAAACCTCTCAGCAAAGTGGGAATACAGGGAACATACCTCAACATGATAAAGGCCATCTATGACAAACCCACAGCCAACGTCATACTCAATGGGGAAAAATTAAAAGCAATCCCCTTAAGATCAAGAACAAGGCAGGAGTGTCCCCTTTCACTACTCTTATTCAACATAGTTCTGGAAGTCCTAGCTACAGCAATCAGACAAGAAAAAGAAATAAAAGGCATCCAAATTGGAAAAGAAGAAGTAAAACTATCATTACTTGCAGATGATATGATATTGTATATAGAAAACCCTAAAGTCTCATCCAAAAACTACTGGACCTGATAAATGAATTCAGCAAGGTGGCAGGATATAAAATTAATACTCAGATATCAGAGGCATTTTTAAAAATTATTTTTATTCATTTTTTAGAGAAGAGAGAAGAGAGAGAGAGAGAGAGAGAGAGAGAGAAAGAAGGGGGGGAGGAGCAGGAAGCATCAACTCCCATATGTACCTTGACCAGGCAAGCCCAGGGTTTTGAACCGGCAACCTCAGCATTCCAGGTTGACGCTTTATCCACTGCACCACCACAGGTCAGGCAATCATTCAGAGGCATTTTTATTCACCAACAATGAACTGTCAGAAAGAGAAATTAAGGAGACAATCCCCTTCACAGTTGCAACCAAAAAAATAAAGTACCTAGAAGTAAATTTAACCAAGGAGATTAAAGACTTGTACTCAGAAAATTATAAGACATTGATAAAAGAAATCAAGGAAGATACAAACAAGTGGAAGCATATACCGTGCTCATGGTTAAGAAGAATAAACATCATTAAAATGTCTATATTACCCAAAGCAATTTATAAATTCAATGCAATACCAATTAAAATACCAATGACATACTTCAAAGATATAGAACACATATTCCAAAAATTTATATGAAACCAAAAGAGAACACGAATAGCCTCAGCAATCTTGAAAAGGAAGAATAAAGTGGGAGGTATCACACTTCTGGATATCAAGTTATACTACAAGGTCAATGTACTCAAAACAGCCTGGTACTGGCATAAGAACAGGTATATAGATCAATGGAACAGAACAGAGAACCCAGAAATAAACCCACACCTTTATGGACAACTGATATTTGACAAAGGAGGTAAGAGCATACAATGGAGTAAAGACAGCCTCTTTAACAAATGGTGTTGGGAAAACTGGACATCTACCTGCAAAAAAATGAAACTAGACCACCAACTTACACCATTCACAAATATCAACTCAAAATGGATAAAAGACTTAAATGTAAGCCGTGAAACCATAAGCATCTTAGAAGAAAACATAGGCAGTAAGCTCTCCGACATCTCTCGCAGCAATGTATTTATTGATTTATCTCTATGGGCAAGTGAAATAAAAGACAGGATAAACAAATGGGACTATATCAAACTAAAAAGCTTTTGCACAGCTAAGGACAATAAGAACAGAATAAAAAGACAAACTACACAATGGGAGAACATATTTGACAATACGACTGATAAGAGGTTAATAACCAAAATTTATAAAGAACTTGTAAAACTCAACACCAGGAAGACAAACAATCCAATAAAAAAATGGGCAAAAGAAATGAATAGCCTGACCTGTGGTGGTGCAGTGGATAAAGCATCGACCTGGAAATGCTGAGGTCGCCGGTTTGAAACCCTGGGCTTGCCTGGTCAAGGCACATATGGGAGTTGATGCTTCCAGCTCCTCCCCCCCTTCTCTCTCTCTGTCTCTCCCTCTCCTCTCTAAAATGAATAAATAAATAAATAAAAAAAAAAGAAATGAATAGACACTTCTCCAAAGAGGACATACAGATGGCCAATAGGCATAAGAAAAAATGCTCAACATCACTAATCATTAGAGAAATATCAATACAAATTAAAACCACAATGAGGTATCACCTCACACCAGTCAGAATGGTGCTCATCAACAAAACAACACAGAATAAGTGCTGGTGAGGATGTGGAGAAAAGGGAACCCTCCTGCACTGCTGGTGGGAATGCAGACTGATGCAGCCACTGTGAAAAACAGTATGAAGATTCCTCAAAAAATTTAAAATCTAACTGCCTTTTGACCCAGCTATCCCACTTTTAGGAATATACCCAAAGAACACCATAGCACTGTTCCAAAAGGAGAAATGTACCCCCATGTTTATGGTAGCATTGTTCACAATAGCGAAGATCTGGAAACAGCCCAAGTGTCCGTCAGTGGACGAGTGGACTAAAAAGCTTTGGTACATATACACTATGGAATACTACTCAGCCATAAGAAATGATGACATTGGATCACTTACAACAACCTGGATGGAGCTTGATAACATTATACTTAGTGAAGTAAGTAAATCAGAAAAAACTAAGAACTTTATGATTCCATACATAGATGGGACATAAAAATGAGACCCAGAGACATGGACAAGAGTGTGGTGGTTACGAGGGGAGGGGGGGAGGACAAGGAGGGGATAGGAGAGGGGAGGGGCACAAAAAAACGAAATAGAAGGTGACAGAAGACAATTTGACTTTGGGTGATGGGTATGCAATATAATCAAATGTCAAAATAACCTAGAAATGTTTTCTCTGAACATATGTACCCTGATTTGTCAATGTCACCCCGTTAAAATTAATTAAAAAAATATATATGTAACTTCAATTTCATAAAGATACTTCATAATCAAGCCTTCACAGAACTGAAATCCTGGCTCACACACAGCCAACCCATTTAGTCCAACAGCTTCACCATATCAAGACTGAAAAAATGAGGTTCAGACTGATCCAACATAAGTGAAATCGGAATGACTTTCTAAAATGATATAAAAACATTTACATTTAATTAACCCACAGCAGAACACAGAAACATGGCTGGGAAGCAGACACAACATTTGTGGTTACTGTTCTAAAGGAAACTTTTCCTCAAATCTTTTCTTTGAAGCTAGTTATACTAGACAAAAGGCCAAGCTCAAGAGTGTTTTGTATGTGGTGTTCCTTGGATCTTTCTAATTGTTACTTCTGATCCAAAGAAGTTATGTCACATTGTATCTGACTGGAGAGAAAACTCTTCTTCTTTGGTTTCTGCTTCCTACAGCTCACCATCTCACAGGCAGCTGGGGCTGAAGGATCTCAATTTAGAGCAAAAGTCAATGCAAAGGTTGGTTTTTTTCTCTGCTCATTCTCAAATTAGCAGCCATTGAAATTGTACTACATTTCAAAGTCAAGGAAAGGCTAGTAATAAAAGGCTGTGACTTTTTTTTATGGTCATATGCATCCAGAACTACGAGATTTAAAAATAAAGACTTGTTCAGCTCTTCCATTTTCTCACTAATATGAAAATATTAGCCTTGTTTAGAAGTTTTAAATTATTTTGGCTTACATTTGCCATAGGTTCCCTTGGGTAGCAGCATTTTGGCAAGAATCCAGGGCTAAGTAACTGAATATAGTAAATGCTGAACTTCAGATCAGCCTGCTCTTCAAGCCCTGACCAAAATAATTAGAACACAGCTGCTCAGCCTCTCCCATAAGAAAAATTCCCCAATCCAAATTAAAATATTTACCCAATATGAATCTTTCTGTATAATCACAACCTTCCATGAAATGGCAGCAAGATACCTGTATAAGAATCTGATCAGAACATAAGAATCATTGATTTCTATACTTTGGACAAATGACATTCTTCACTGATGTTAAACATTTAGAAATACCTAGTAACTTCCAACACTAAGGACCTAAGAGAGAAGTAATCCAGTGTTTTTTTTTTGTTTGTTTGTTTTTTTGTGTTTTTTTTCATTTCTGAAGCTGGAAACGGGGAGAGACAGTCAGACAGACTCCCGCATGCGCCCGACCGGGATCCACCCGGCACGCCCACCAGGGGGCGATGCTCTGCCCATCCTGGGCGTCGCCATATTGCGACCAGAGCCACTCTAGCACCTGAGGCAGAGGCCAAGGAGCCATCCCCAGCACCCGGGCCATCTTTGCTCCAATGGAGCCTTGGCTGCGGGAGGGGAAGAGAGAGACAGAGAGGAAAGCGCGGCGGAGGGGTGGAGAAGCAAATGGGCGCTTCTCCTGTGTGCCCTGGCCGGGAATCGAACCCGGGTCCTCCGCACGCTAGGCCGACGCTCTACCGCTGAGCCAACCGGCCAGGGCCTGTAATCCAGTGTTTTAAAGCATCTATAATATACAGTCCTTGAATTGGCTTACAATTTCCTTCAGTATTTATAAAACAGATTTTTACCTGAATTTTTAAAAAATTATTATTATTAAGAGGTGGGGAAGCCTGACCAGGCAGTGGCGCAGTGGATAGAACGTCGAACTGGGATGTGGAGGACCCAGGTTCAAGACCCCAAGGTCACCAGCTTGAGCGCGGGCTCATCTGGCTTGAGCAAAAAGCTCACCAGCTTGGACCCAAGGTCGCTGGCTCGAGCAAGAAGTTACTTGGTCTGCTGAAGGCCCACGGTCAAGGCACATATGGGAAAGCAATCAGTGAACAACTAAGGTATCACAATGACAACGAAAAACTGATAATTGATGCTTCTCATCTCTCTCTGTTCCTGTCTGTCTGTCCCTATCTATCCCTCTCTCTGACTCTCTCTCTGTCCCTGTTAAAAAAAAAAAAAAAAGAGGTGGGGAAGTAGAGATAGACAACCACACGTGCCCCAACCGGGATCCACCTATGAGGCAATGCTTTGCCCATCTGGGGCTGCTGCTCTGTTGCTTGGCAACTGAGCCATTTTAGTGCATGAGGCGAGGCCACGGAACCATCCTCAGGCCCAGGACCAACTTGCTCAAACCATTTGAGCTAAGGCTGTGGGAGGAGGGAAGGATAGAGGGAGAGAGAGAGGGAGAAGAGGAGAGAGAGAAAAAGAGAGGGAGGGACGGAGAGGAAGGAGGGAGGAGAGATGAGGGGGTGGGGGTGGAGAAGCAGATGGTCACTTCTCCTGTGTGCTCTGACCAGGAATTGAATCCATGATATCCACCTGCTGGGCTGATGTTCTACTGCTGAGCCAACTGGCCAGAGCTTTTTTTTTTTTTTAAATATGGAATGTAAAAAAAAAAAAAGGAATGTTTCACAAATTTGTGTGTCATTCTTGTGCAGGGGCCATGCTAATCTTTTCTCTGTATCATTCCAATGCTAGTGTATGTGCTGTCAAAGAGAGTGCCTGAATTCTTAAATGACTGAGAATTAACTCTGATGACTTGGATTTGATAACAATATGGAGATTATCTATAGGTAATATAGATACCCCAAATTTTAACTTATTCTTTCTGTAACATCTGACAAATGCACAAAAATGTAGCATTAGTTTAATTCTTGGGGGGAAAAAAAGTATGCTATTGATACAAGTTTTCAAAGGAGAGAAATTTTAAGCCACAACTCAAGCCAGTAGTTCGTGAAGACCCAGTTAACATAATGATTGTGGAAAATAACCCTGATGACTACTGGTAATGGTGTGCAAAAATGGGCCCTCAAGTAACACTGGAGAGATTTCAGATTGGTACTGCCTAATGGACAATATCTCTTAGGATTTATGGTGCATGAACATCCGATGACTCAGCAATCACACTTCTAAGAATCTATCCTCCAGAAATAATAGCATGAGGACATAAAAAATATATGTGAAAGATTATAAAATTATTCATAACTGTATAATCTGGAAAACTAATGTTCATCAATAATGGAATGGTTACTCAAATTATGGAATATCCCCACAATAAAATCCCACGCAGTCATAAAAATAAAATGGAGGTATTTAAACTGAGTCTGGAAAGATGCCCAAAATAGACTAAGTAAAACTTCAAGTACGGACTAACACAGAGTCTATTTTTGTTTTACTGTATAGATCAGGGGTAGTCAACCTTTTTATACCTACTGCCCACTTCTGTATCTCTGTTAGTAGTAAAATTTTCTAACTGCCCACCAGCTCCACAATAATGGTGATTTATAAAGTAGGGAAGTAACTACTTTATAAAATTTATAAAGCAGAGTTACAGCAAGTTAAAGCATATAATAATAGTTACTTACCAAGTACTTTATGTCGGATTTTCGCTGTTTGGCAGAATAAATCTTTATAAAACAACTTACTATAGTTAAATCTATCTTTTTATTTATACTTGGGTTGCTCTGCTACCACCCACCATGAAAGCTGGAATGCCCACTAGTGGGCGGTAGGGACCAGGTTGACTACCACTGGTATAAATGGTTACAATATATTAGCATAACATAAGAAAGAATCTGCACAAAACGGATAAGCAGTTAACAGCAGTTAGCCTCTGGGGCTGGCAATGAAGAAAAGGCAGGTAGCAAGAAAATGTCACTGTCAGCTTTCTATAAAAATTTAAGCAGGTCATTTTCACTTTCTTATATTGAATAAAAAAACAAAAACAGCAATAAAAGCTTTTTATCTCAAGGGAAAAAGATGAGAAAAGAAAAATTGTCTTCACTTTCTAAACACAATGGTAGAGTTGAAAACAACAAAAAAAATTATAATAAAAAATGTATAAACCATATAGCACACAGAAGGCTCATACCAAGAGACTAATCTAATTAGCTAAAGGAAAATGTGCAGCACTTATATAACCAAACCCTGGGAATGCTTCAAGTTCCTGGGCTCTTGCCAAAAACAAGCTCTCTTTTTCAGGGGGGATTCTGCCCTCTAGTGTACACTAAGAGAAGCTAAAACACATGAAACAAATCAATAAATCAGTGAAATTTAGTGATTTCATTAGTGAAATGAAATACTTCCACTACATTCCTAGAGAACCACAATTTTCTCCTTAAATGGAAGCCTCCATATCCTTGTCACCTAATCAATTTCCTGTTATCATACTGAGTAAACTCTGTGTGAACATTTTAACTTTGGCCATCTATTCTTTCTATTATTCCTTACATTCCCAAGATGTGCCCAAATAAAGCACTTTATTGTCTCATAATTCACACCAAAAGTAATTTGGCCTAACCAAGGGTAAAGAAATATAGCAAAATAAAGTTTAAAAGTTTATAACAGATATAGGCACCTAGTTCTTAAACTCAGATTTTTAAAACTTGTCGGCACTGTAACTCAAGGCTAAGGGCAAAGGAAAAAGGCTGCACTGTGCAATAAAGTCTATCTCCTCATAGTATTTTCTAAGAACACCAGAATCTATTCAACCCTGGGAAACCTTGAAAACCAATAGGGACACTTTCTATGTTCATGGTATTTGCTGTAGCTATTGAATCAAAATTAACAGAGGTTAGTTACCCATCCTGGTGACCACAAATGAAAAAAGTTCTTGCTTTGAAAGCTTTTCTGTGTTTGGGATCTCACTGAGATGCTCACAACGGCAGGTACTTCATTGCTTGATACAGTATCAAATATTGCCTCCCACAATAACAAAAAAAAAGAATATTACTAGTGCCTGACCAGGCGGTGGTGCAGTAAATAGAGTGTCGGACTGGGATGCAGAGGAACCAGGCTCGCCAGCTTGAGCGCAGGCTCATCTGGTTTGAGCAAAGCTCACCAGCTTGGACCCAAGGTTGCTGGCTCGAGCAAGGGGTTACTCGGTCTGCTGAAGGCCCACGGTCAAGGCACAGATGAGAAAGCAATCAATGAACAACTAAGGTGTCTCAATGAAAAACTGATGATTGATGCTTCTCATCTCTCTCTGTTCCTGTCTGTCTGTCTCTGTCTATCCCCTCTCTGACTCTCTGTCTCTGTTAAAAAAAAAAAAAAAAAAAAAGAATATTACTAGTCTCTCCATAATTCTTTGAGTTACCAGCCTGGCCTGGAACAATCTCTTCAAATCAAGAATGAGAATGAGATTACCTTTAATAAATTCAACATATTCCAAAACTATCCACAGGGAAATCTTTAAAGAATTATGTAATTTTAATTTCAAATCCATTTACTCTATACCTGTAACACCTATAGAGGTATATTTAAAAAGCAAGTTAGGCCTGACCTGTGGTGGCGCAGTGGATAAAACATCGACCTGGAAATGCTGAGGTTGCCGGTTCGAAACCCTGGGCTTGCCTGGTCAAGGCACATATGGGAGTTGATGCTTCCAGCTCCTCCCCCTTCTCTCTCTCTGTCTCTCCTCTCTCTCTCTCTGTCTCTCCCTCTCCTCTCTAAAATGAATAAATAAAAAATTAAAAAATAATAATAAAAATAAAGAAATAAATAAAAAAATAAAAATAAAAAGCAAGTTAGGGGCCCTGGCCGGTTGGCTCAGCGGTAGAGCGTCGGCCTGGTGTGCAGGGGACCCGGGTTCGATTCCCGGCCAGGGCACATAGGAGAAGCGCCCATTTGCTTCTCCACCGCCACCCCTCCTTCCTCTCTGTCTCTCTCTTCCCCTCCCACAGCCAAGGCTCCATTGGAGCAAAGATGGCCCGGGCGCTGGGGATGGCTCCTTGGCCTCTGCCTCAGGCGCTAGAGTGGCTCTGGTCGCGGCAGAGCAACACCCCGGAGGGGCAGAGCATCGCCCCCTGGTGGGCAGAGCGTAGCCCCTGGTGGATATGCCGGGTGGATCCCGGTCAGGCGCATGTGGGAGTCTGTCTGACTGTCTCTCCCCGTTTCCAGCTTCAGAAAAATACAAAAAAAATAAATAAATAAAAATAAAAAATAAAAAAATAAAAAGCAAGTTAGGGATAATTTAAAACCAAATGAAGCAGAGTTTGCTTCCATTGAAAAACACTAAAGGTAAAAATCTGATATAGGCTTTTCTTGCCTCAACACAAAGCACATCATTCTGGAGCTGGTAAGATAACAGCAGTACCACCAAGGCTGCCAAAATCAATCTTTTCCACTTGCCACACTAACTCCTTGAAGCATCCCCTAAAAACAGGGGTCAGGAAGCTTTTTGGCTGAGAGAGTCATGAACGCCACATATTTTAAAATGGAATTCCGTGAGAGCCATACAACGACCCGTATACGTTATGCATTATCCAATAAAAATTTGGTGTTGCCCCGGAATATAGCTGTGATTGGCTCCAGCCACCCGCAACCGTAAACATGAGCGGTAGGAAATGAATGGATTGTAATATATGAGAATGTTTTATATTTTTAACGTTATTATTTTTTTATTAAAGATTTGTCTGCGAGCCAGATGCAGCCATCAAAAGAGCCACATGTAGCTCGTGAGCCATAGGTTCCCGACCCCTGCCTTAAAAGCTATTTCTGCCTGACCTGTGGTGGCGCAGTGGATCAAGCGTCAACCTGGAACTCTGAGGTCACTGGTTCAAAACCCTGGGCTTGCCTGGTCAAGGCACATATGAGAGTTGATGCTTCCTGCTCCTCCCCCCCTTCTCTCTCTCTCTCTCTTCTCTAAAATAAATAAATAAAAATAATTAAAAAAAAAAAGCCATTTCTAGTTAGTCCTATCCTTGAACAAATGGCTGCCAAAATAAATGCACTCAGCACAAGCTGCATATCTCCTGACTTCCCTGGGAACACCCTCATACAAGCTGCCTACTATGATTTAGACATTGGTAGGAGTCCATTACCATACAGAAACACCAACAGTCATTATTCCACAGTTGACTGATCACATCTTGTCCACAGCTTTATTGTTGATTATTACAAGATTATCAATGCACACATAACCGGAATGCAATTTTTAAATTATGCTAGCTCCTTCAATTTCACAAGATAGGAATGAGACTGAAATACAGGAAACCTGGACCAGCCATGGTAAATGGGGAAAGGGCTTACAAAGGAAAAGGGAGGAAATAGTCATCTCACTTCCTTCAAAAATAACAAAATACAAAATAGCTTTCAAAGAGCCCTTCATCAATTATAAAGCTGAAGAGATGCTTTTCATATAAAAGACCAATCTAAAAGGTAAAAAGGAGGGGTTATATAGCACAGTGGCTGAGAGCCCAGGCTTTGGTCTCAAATAGATCTGGACTGAAATCCTGAAATACTCTTAGCACTGTGCCTTAAATTTAGTAAACTATCAACAGAAGCTATTTAGTCTTTTTAAAAAGGTAAAGAAATGTTTAACCTGCAGCCTGAGAAGATAATGTGTCTGATACTTAATCTAAAGTTCAAACTGGTTTTAAAGGGAAACTGATCTGGTCACTAAAGGGAAACCTGTCTTCCCAGAGTGTGAGAAACACTCGACTACAGGAAGCAGGCAGGTGACATAAAAAAGGAAAGCAGCTGTGAAGGGACCAGGAAAGGGCAAACCCGTCCACAATGCTCCAGTTCATGGCTGCTGTGAGGAAAAGAGGGAGGGCAGTGGCACAATTTCTCATTTCTGAAAAAAAAGCCAACAACCCAGATTTTTATGTCAACTTCCCTGATTTTAAATACAGGCCAACTAAGGACAGATTCAGTCCATGGACTGCTAGTACGTGAATGTCTACTATAGACGAGTCTCCAGAAACTGAAAGAAACTCAGTTGTTATAACTGAGGGGCTCTAGCTCCCTAAAACAATGTGTCTCAAAGGGAACACTGCAGGCATTTTGGAAAAGTCTCTGTACAAACTGTCCTAAGCAATGCATGATATTTAGTATCCCTGAACTCTCAGTGGTCTCAAGTCCTATGACAACCAAAATATCTCAGCACACATTTCTGAACACTTCCCACTGGCAATATCATATCTGCTAAGAATAACAAAGTTAAATTTGAAGTTAGTGGGAAGGTCAAGAACATCTATTTACAAACAGTAATAAAATAAGGACAGGGCCAGTTTGGAGTCAACCAAAACTAAAATCCCAAATTATCATCAAACAGGAAATCTCACTGAGTAGAAAGCTTAGAGGCGGGGGGCGGAAATAAGGCTTAATTCCCTCTTCTTGGCCCTGGCCGGTTGGCTCAGCGGTAGAGTGTCGGCCTGGCGTGCAGGGGACCCGGGTTCGATTCCCGGCCAGGGCACATAGGAGAAGCGCCCATTTACTTCTCCACCCCCACCCCCTCCTTCCTCTCTGTCTCTCTCTTCCCCTCCCGCAGCCAAGGCTCCATTGGAGCAAAGATGGCCCGGGCGCTGGGGATGGCTCCTTAGCCTCTGCCCCAGGTGCTAGAGTGGCTCTGGTCATGGCAGAGCGACACCCCGGAGGGGCAGAGCATCGCCCCCTGGTGGGCAGAGCGTCGCCCCTGGTGGGCGTGCCGGGTGGATCCCGGTTGGGCGCATGCGGGAGTCTGTCTGACTGTCTCTCTCCGTTTCCAGCTTCAGAAAAATACAAAAAAAAAAAAAAAAAAAAAAAATTCCCTCTTCTTAGTTTTAATTATGACAGAAGAAAACTTCCTTATCTTTTCTGTAGCCATTGCTTTTATAGTGTTACTAGATATTACCATTTCCCATCAATCTCATTTTTCCTACCACAGGGGCTTAAATATAGAACTGTACATGCTTCAAAATCATGGTGGAAGAAATCTAGGCACCCAAGTCACTCACCCCTTGATAAGATAACACTCCTAGATTTTTCTCTTATGGCTCATTCTTCTAGTCAAGACCACATTCAAGTTATCATATGACCCAGCAATTCTACACCTAGGTATATCCAAGTGAAAAGGAAATTCATGTCCATTCAAAAACTTGTACATGAGGTCCTAGCCAGTTGGCTCAGTGGTAGAGTGTCAGCCTAGCATCTGGATGTCCTAGGTTCGATTCCCGGCCAGGGCACACAGGAGAAGCACCCATCTGCTTCTCCACCCTTCTCCCTCTCCTTCCTCTCTCTCCTCCCCTCCCACAGCCAAGGCTCCATTGGAACAAAGCTAGCCCGGGCACTGAGGATGGCTTCATGGCCTCCACCTCAGGCACTAGAATGGCTCCGGGTGCAGTGGAACAATGCCCCAGATGGGCAGAACATCGCCCCCTAGTGGGCTTGCCAGGTGGATCCCAGTTGGACGCATGTAGGAGTCTGTCTCTCTGCATCTCTGCTTCTCACTTCAGAAAAAACCCACAAACTAGTAAATGAATGTTTATAGAAGCATCATTCAGAATAGCCAAAAGTGGAAACAAACCTATGTTTATCAACTAATACAGTGTGTCCGTAAAGTCATGGTGCACTTTTGACCGGTCACAGGAAAGCAACAAAAGACGACAGAAATGTGAAATCTGCACCAAATAAAAGGAAAACCTTCCCAGTTTCTATAGGATGATGTGGCAGCATGTGTGCATGCGCAGATGATGACGTAACACCGTGCATACAGCAGAGCAGCCCACAGCCATGCCAGTCGAGATGTGGACGGTACAGAAGAAAGTTCAGTGTGTTCTGTGGCTCGCTAAATTCGAATCCGTGACCAAAGTGCAACGTGAATATTGGCGCGTTTATAATGAAGCGCCACCACATAGGAATAACATTACTCGGATAATAGGAATAACTGGGATACGCAGTTGAAGGAAATGGGCAGTTTGGTGGAGAAACCCCGTTCTGGTAGGCCATCAGTCAGTGACGAGTCTGTAGAGGCTATACGGGATAGCTACCTAAGGAGCCCTAAAAAATCTGTGCGTGAGCCCACATCGAACTGCACTGAATAGGTATG
Organism: Saccopteryx leptura; assembly: GCF_036850995.1. Lineage (NCBI taxonomy): Eukaryota > Metazoa > Chordata > Mammalia > Chiroptera > Emballonuridae > Saccopteryx > Saccopteryx leptura. The sequence goes on from NC_089511.1 coordinate 24,998,127, forward strand.
AAACTGGGAGAGTTTTCCTTTTATTTGGTGCAGATTTCACATTCCTATCGTCTTTTGTTGCTTTCCTGTGACTGGTCAAAAGTGCACCATGACTTTATGGACACACTGTATACTACAAAATGTAGTACATTCATACAATGACATATTATTGGGCCATAATGAATGAAGTAGACACATGGGTAAACCTAGAAGCCATTATGCTAAGTCAAAGCAGCCAGACACAAAGTGACAAATATTGTACAATTCTTTTTATATGAAATGTTAAAAAAGGCAAATCTAGACACAAATATATGCTAAAAACCAATGAACGGTGTAGTTTAAATTGTTGAATAAAAAAAAAACTCAATAAAGCCATTTTTAGAAAGAAAAGCAAATTTTAAATCATTATATTTGTAAATACCATTTGTTCTCATAAAGACTAGAGTCCAAAAACTACATGTCACATCTGCTAGAATACCCACTTTTTTCTAATTATCTTAATTATTACAATGAACAATTATCCTGGTTTTTTTAGTTTTTTTGGTTTTTTTGAGAGACAGAAAGACAGATAAGGACCGACAAGAAGAAAGAGAGATGAGAAGCATCAACTCATAGTTCTGGCACCTTAGCCATTCACTGATTGCTTTCTCATACATGCCTTGATCAGGGGGCCCCAGCCAAACCACTGACCCCTTGCTCAAACCAGTGACCTTGGGCTCAAGCCAGCAAACTTTTGGGTTCAAGACAACAACCACTGAGTCATGTCTATGATCCCATGCTCAAGCAGGTGACTCAAGTCTGCAACCCCGGGCTCAAGCTGGTAAGCCTGCACTCAAGCCTGATGAGCCCATGTTCAAGTGGTAACCGTGGGGTTTCAAACCTGGGTCCTCAGCGTCCCAGGTTGACGCTCTATCCACTGCCCCATCGCCTGGTCAGGAGATGTTCACTCTTTTGAAACAAACTGATTTTCCTCTTCCTTGAATGGCCATTCTCTAAGGCCACTGAAACTTATATGTTCAGTTGACCCCTGAACAGTGTGGGTCTGAACTGCATGGGTCCACTTATACATGGATTTGAGCCAACAATTCAAAACTATATTGTTCAAGGGTTACCTGAAGTTGGGAACCTGCATATGCAGAGGACCAATTTAAGATATACTTGGGTTTTCTTCCTGGGCAATCAACACCTCTAACCTTGCGTTGTTCAAGGGTCCACTATAACTATTCGGCAGGCTCTGACACATGCCAACTGATCAGGCATTTCATGAGAGCATCAAACCAGAAGATAAAGTCAGATTGTAGCTTGTCCTTTTTGTCATTGTTGATGTAAACACATTCGCTGTGAATAATTTGGGGGTCCTTTTCTTCCCTGTTTGTAAAAACACGTGAAATATTTGAGCTTGAAAATGTTCCTCTCAACATGAAAGTAACTCCTTTAAAAATAAAAGGGCATCGGCCCAGTGTGTGGAAGTCCCAGGATCGATTCCCAGCCAGGGCACACAGGAGAAGCACTCATCTGCTTCCCCACCCTTCCCCCTCTCCTTTCACTCTGTCTCTCTCTTCCCCTCCTGCAGCCAATGCTCCACTGGAGCAAAGTTGGCCCCAGTGCTGAGATGGCTCCATGGTATCTGCCTCAGATGCTAAATGGCTCTGGTTGCAACAGAGCAACGCCCCAGATGGGCAGAGCATCGCCTCCTAGTGGGCATGTTGGGTGGATCCTGGTTGGGCGCATGCAGGAGTCTGTCTCTCTGCCTCCTTGATTATCACTTCAGAAAAATACAATAAATAAATAAATAAAAATTAAAAAAATAAAAGAGCCTCACCCTGGCTGGATAGCTCGGTTGGTTAAGAGCCTTTTTTAGGTCATTACCAATCTAGGGGTGGGCAAAAGTAGGTTTTACAGTTGTGAGTACAGAAAACAGAGTTTACTCTTATTATTTATTATATTATATATTTGTATTATTTACCATCTTACTATTGTTATTATTTCATATCCTTACTTATGATTTAACTTTTAGGTAATGTTGGCTAGTAATTCAACTTATTTTTGACCACCCTATATAGGGAGGCAACTAAATAATAAGCCTTTAATTAAAAAAGTTAATGCCCTCCAGTTAGGATTATAAACTTCTTTTAAAAAAACTGATTTGAGAGAGAGAGGAAAGGAGAGAGAGAAACAGGAACACTGATATGTTCCTGTATATGCCTCAACCAAGGACTGAACTGGCAACCTCTGCACTATGGGATGATGTACCAACCAAGCTATCTGGCCAGGGCAGGATTATAAAATTTAATAAAACTGATCACCTACTAGTAACCCACTGCTGGAATAAAGTTAAGTAATAAATGTGGGGTTAAAAGCAAGTGGTAAGAGTGGGGTTGAAGGCTGAGCAGCCAGCTACCCACAAATTGGCCAACAGTATTGGTAATGAGGAAGGGGTAGAGGGGAGAGAAGTGGATCAAGAGCTTAAAGTAACAAAACTACGGGAATTTAGGCACACTGAGCATTGTGTTTTCTACTACCAAAAAGAGACTGATTCTTGTCGTGTCTAATTCCTGTCTCTAATTAAAATAGGGTGCTTGGTTTGCTCAATTCCCAAAGCATAAACCTTGGCTTTTTATAGCCTACACAGAATACTATTTTAAACATGTGGAGGAAATGCACTTTCAGTTACAAACATTTGCTCCTGTGACTCTGTTCCTATGTGCTAGCAAAGGATGTGGGACAGGATGTTTTACTCTGCTGCTCTGGTTTTCCTGTATTGCTTAAATCTATTTAGAGAAAAGAAAAAGAAATAAATAAACTGTTTCTGCTGGCCAATTTCTATAAACTGAAGCAACTCCAAAAATGAAAATGATGTTTGTGGAAAAAATATCAGAATAATTGTCTTTTAATAATTTGGATTATTCCTAGAGATGTTTCCCCTGAAAAGACTTCCCATACTATTCACATGCAGCTCGCAGAAGATACTAGTGGCAAGGATAAAATGTGCCCACTCCGACACCCAAGATCAGGTGGATTCCTCCTGAGCCTGTCTTTTCCCAAGCACAGTTACAACTATGGAAGTTTTCTGAGATGCAAGAAAATCATGCCAACCTTAAGGGTCATCTTCTGGGTTTATTCAGTAGTACACCGCATCATAATTCAGTGATTCCCCATTTTCATGTACAACTCGAAGAGCTTTTTTACTCAGGTAAACATATCCTTGTGATCTGCTATGTTCCATGGGAGATTTATAACTTTCAAAAACACTCATTTTGATCAAATTTCACTTTATCCTTTATAAGGGAGTCAGCAGTTCAATAATCTACTAAAAGATTATTTCATCAGTTTTTGCCTCCAGATTCCCTCTACCTCCTCCTCCAGCTCTGCCCCAGATGCTGACCTGTGTAGACAGAAGACTCTCTTTTGGATCAGACCTCAGCCAGGCTCCTTTGAGTCCTCGACTAGGCCTCAGGCGTGGCCCCTGTCTTTCTCGGCTTGCACAGAATCTTGCAAAGTTAGTATAAAAAGAAATCCTCCCACACCCTATTTCTCTTGAAGCACCGCGAGAGTGCTCTGCTGTTGGTGCTCCAGTCACAGCAGCTGGGACCGTGGCGAGTAGCCTGCAGCATTTGCTGGTTGTCGGGATGAGTTTGCCCCTCAACCCCAAACCTTCCCTCAATGGATTAACAGGAAAGCCAGTAATGGTGAAACTGAAGTGGGGAATGGAGTACAAAGGCTACCTGGTATCTGTACATGGCTATATGAACATGTGGCTTGCAAATACAGAAGAATACATAGATGGAGCCTTGTCTGGACACCTGGGCGAAGTTTTAATAAGGTGTAATAATGTCCTTTATATCAGGGATGTTGAAGAAGAATATGAAGAAATGAGAGAATAGCATCTTTTGCTTTTTTTTTTTTAATCTATATATTGCTAGACAATAAAAATTTGTTTTTCAACTTGAAAAAAAAAAGAATCCCTCATTCTCAATATCTGATCACTCTCGCCTGACCAGGTGGTGGCGCAGTGGATAGAGCGTCGGACTGGGATGCAGAGGAACCAGGTTCGAGACCCCGAGGTCGCCAGCTTGAGCGCGAGCTCATCTGGTTTGAACAAAGCTCACCAGCTTGGACCCAAGGTCGCTGGCTCCAGCAAGGGGTTACTCGATCTGCTGAAGGCCCGCGGTCAAGGCACATATGAGAAAGCAATCAATGACCAACTAAGGTGTCGCAACGAAAAACTGATGATTGATGCTTCTCATCTCTCTCCGTTCCTGTCTGTCTGTCCCTATCTATCCCTTTCTCTGACTCTGTCTCTGTAAAAAAACAAAAACAAACAAACAAAAAACCCTGATCACTCCCATTATCTGATCAAGTTCCTCACTTCCTACTTTTGATGTATAATTCCTAGCCTACCTTCAGCAGGAATCCCCCCATGCCTGCTGGCTCCTTAGTCATATTCCATCTACTGACCCCACCCTCTGTCTCAGGGCACCTTGGCTATGAACACTCAGCTATCTCTGCTGTATTCAGATATTCAGAATTGAACCTGATCTCTCTCCCATACTGTGAATCTAATATCTATTATAATAATCCTGAGTGAGTCTTCCTTACCATTTTAACAAGTGTCAGAATAATTTTTTCTTTCAACAGATTGAGTGGTCAATGGAGAATCCTGGCAAGAGATGGGAGGGGGAGGAATGGGAGATCTGGGTATTTATTCCCCCAGCACCCCCCAGGAGAGTCCATCACTCAAGTGAAGGTCTTAGCTCCTGTCAGGAGGCCCCTCTGTCTGCTATAAACTGCCCCTGCTCTTGCCCCTTCAAGTCTAGGGGTGGTAATGGAACCACTATTCCTATCCCTGTGGTTTTTCTCATCACTTTGTGAGTTATTAAACTCTCTCACAGTATCCTAATTTGAGAATGCCATCTGTTTCCTGCTAGGTCTCCCTAATACAGACATCATCTCCAGAGAGTTCTTATCCTAGAAAGGCTATTCAATCTTTCTAAGAAAGACAGGCACAGTTACTGAAAGCAGGGATCTATCTCTTCATGTGCAGGACTCAGTGACTTAAACAAGCTGATCTTGTTAAGCTGCCACTTCTCCCTCCTTTAGTTGTCTTCATAATCACAGTAATAGAGTATTTTCTGAAACACAGAGTTTCCATGTAGAATCTCTAAGTATCAATAGGGATTATTTTAAGAAATAGCCAAGGAGGCCAGAAGTGAAAATTGTGCTACTTGAAACCATGCTAGAAACCTAAGGTAAAAGAATGTTGGCCTTTCTATTGGGTACTTAATCCTGAGGTAACTTTCACAGTAACACTTTTAAAAAACGCAAGAGACGTCATTTAACAATACCAGATACAAGCCTGCTAACCCAAGGAAAAGCCTGCAGAGGCTAATTCTACATGTGGTCTAAAGCAATATTTTTTCAAATTCAGGTTGTAGTAGACTGTGAAATCAATTCACTGAGTCATAACATTTCAAAAAACAACACATAATCAACAGCATAATATAAGATAGAACACCAGTTCATCATATATAATGACAGAAAATATTTCATTAACTCTTTATTTCACTTTTTTACATACTTATATTTATAGGTATACTAGGACATACTGTAAAATGTATTCCTCACTATGAGTGGCAGTCAGTAGAGTTTGAAAGCTACTGGTCTGAAGAGAATCCCAGTCATGATTATAAGGCTGAAAATATGTTGCTTCAGCCTACAGCCTCACTTTTTAAAAATCTCACTAAAAATACAGTTTATTTTGTGACAAGCACATCAATAACAGAAATAAAAATGTTTTGAAATATTTACTCTTTCTATGTGATGTACTATAATATTTTTTACCCTATTTCATTTCTTTTAAATGATGATTGCAAACCACAGCTTACAGAGTTCAGAGCCAGGCCTGGAGAACGCTGTGCACATTACTCTGGTCCTTCCACAAACTGCCTCTGCAGGTGTCTGTGTCATTTCCACTGCTCCAGCATGGAGCAGATGTGGGCACAGGCCCCACCACATGTCCTTGCACCCTCCGCCCCGTGCCCCGAGAGCAGCACCTCACATGGCCAGAGGACTGAGGACAGGAGGGAGCAGCTGAGCCAGTGACGAGCGGGAGCTGGGGACAAACCTCCCAGCCCCCTCCTCCTCGCCCTGGCCGTGTTCCTCACCATCTCCCTGAGCTCCACAGCAGAACTGAGGACCACCAGCAGCAGCAGCAGCAGCCTGCTGGGTAACACACCCCTTTTCACCTCCCTACTGGGCTTCCCTGGAACTACCTCCCACATTAACGACCTGCACTCAACCCTCCATGTCAGGGTCTGCTTCAGGGTAGGCCTAATCCGGTGAGCATGCCAGTGTAAAACAGCACTGTCTGAGCCAGGGCTGCAGAGGTGAGAGCGGCCCACCCTAGAAAAGCTCATCATCTGACAGGAAAACAAATAGGCTTATTTTTTTCAATGTTAATAAAATACAAACAAAAGAAAAAAAAACACCTTTCCTGTCCATAGTATGCTTGGCATGGGAAGGAAGAAGCAGCAACCTCTGCCAGGAGGGTCAGAGCAGGCCCTGTAGGTGTCTCTTCTACCCCAAACACCCACTCAGCAGGTGGGCAGTGCTGCCCGGCGCGGGTCCTGTTCATGCCTCTGCGGGCTCGCGCCCTGGCTTCTCATACTTGCTGTGAGGCTTTACTTCTTTCACACAGGTTAAGAAGAAAGAGATTTTTATTTTCTCCAAAGAGAAATTCTATTCTAGCCTTCAGCTAAAAATAACTCAAGTAATATGGAAAATATGAAGGAAGAAAAACTAAGTTAACACACCCTGAATATGTATTAATAGAATTGTCAATCAGCTTTGACCTTTTTATGTTCCTTTGAAGTCCTTGTAGGATGAGAGAGCTCAACCCAAATCTCATTAGATGTTCTGAAGAATTGCTGATACTTTTATTTAAAATTATTTTTTAAATGAAACGTTTACTACGTATTCAGCCCTGTGACCAACACTGTAAATCAGGACATTTTTCAGGCTGGTATCAAACGAGAGACCTGTGGCTCATTTTCCTTTGCATCTTCCATCTGCAAAGGTTTCAGCAAAGGCAAAGCTGCAGCCTAATTCCTTCTCTCAGCAAAAGAGTCATGACAGCTAGAGTTAAAGTGGACCCTGAAACCGAAAACCGCTTCTCCAACAGGCCAGGTATGCCTCGGCCTGGGACTAGAATACTCACCCTGACCCAGCAGGGAGGGACGGCAGAGTTGAAGGAACATTAGCCTGTGGTTTTTCTTTCTCATTTTGCTTGAAGAAGGATTTGGCCTCTTTAGATGTAGCATCCACTTCCTTAGTCACCCTGTGCCAAGGAAGGAGACATTAAGTTTACAAGAGAAATAAAAGGACAGAAACAAAATCTTTAAAAAGGGAATGAAACTTCCATAACTTTGGCTGCTGAGCTTTATGATTCAAGTTTACTACAACAGTATTGAGCCTTTTCCCTGGCTAATGAAACAACAATGCATAAACATCTGATCTCTCTAAAACCCCCATTACTGCTGTCAGCATGAAACACTCCAGTAGTCACCACTGAATCACAGCCCTTGTCACTGATGTGAATGAAAAAGGCTCTCCACTTCACCTCACATGGACATTAGGACTCACACTTAAAGGCCCAGTAAAAGTTGGAATAGGGAGAGGGAATATTTGGGAGAAAAACACTGGTATTATTCCAAACAGAAAAGCAACAGTACAAACAATTGGAAATACCCTGCAAAAGACTCCTATGCTACACCTAAAACAACTCAAAGATGAAACAAGATCCCTTCAAACTGGCTAATTCAGCACTAATTTGGGAATGAAAGGAAACTATAATTAAGAATCCTGCCCAATTTCAAATCTTCAAAAATTGCCCTTGATAAAACTGACAATCAAATAAGGAGCAAAGAAAGATATTTATTGTTCCTGAAATTTCAGATAAAGAAAGAGAAATGCCTAAATGCCTGCCAAGGTTTGCCAACTGAAAAAAAGTAGAAGAATTCTGTTTAAATTCTGTAGAAGGGTTGATATAGTCGTTGTATTATGGGTGTTCAACCAGGTCACCTAGAATAAGAAAGGCCAAGAATAATGACAGGTGAATCCTATAAATGATAAATGTCATCTCTGTAGGAATATAAGTCTCTAGCTCTTCTCTCCTTCCTTCTAGGCATCTTAGGATCAGAACCAAATTTTCTTATCCAGAGCCATCTCACTCCTGCACTCAGTACTGTGTCACCCACAAAAGTGACACAGAATAGAAGTCTGAGGGTTTTGTATTAAGATTCTTCACTCCTGCACTCAGTACTGTGTCACCCACAAAAGTGACACAGAATAGAAGTTCGAGAGTTTTGTATTAAGATTCTTCACTGGGATGACTGACCAGGCAGTGGCGCAGTGGATAGAGCATCGGACTGGGATGCAGAAGACCCAGGTTTGAGACCCCGAGGTCGCCAGCTTGAGCGCGGGCTCATCTGGTTTGAGCAAGGCTCACCAGCTTGAACCCAAGGTCACTGGCTCAAGCAAAGGGTTACTCGGTCTACTGAGGGCCCGCGTCAAGGCACATATGAGAAAGCAATCAATGAACAACTAAGGTGTCACAATATGCAACAAAAAACTAATAATTGATGCTTCTCATCTCTTTCCATTCCTGCCTGTCTGTCCCTGTCTATCTCTCTCTCTATCTCTCTCTCTGACTCACTCTCTGACCCTGTAAAAAATAAATAAATAAAAAAAATTAAAAACAAAACAAAACTCAAAACAACAAAAATTAAAAAAAAAAAAAGAGATTCTTCACTGGGAAAGATTTTCAAGTTAATTTTGAAGGGTTGATTTAAAAAACAAAACAAAAAATTTATTAGTCCCCTGCTCCAGTTCTTGTGATGTCTCAGTACTACTCAGAGAATCAAACATAGGCTGCTGAACCCTGCCTTTGAGGCTCTCTAAAAACTGGGCCTACTTTCCATTAGGCTTAATTTGTGTGTCCCTCGACTCAACTCTCTGAGATGAATCTCTCAGTAATAAGAGTTAAGGGTCAAAAATGAGAATGATAGATTAAACCATCATTCAGCAAATATTCACGCCTTCCCTCTTGACTAAAACGACACTTCCACCCCACTGATGCTAAGCTTGCACATGTGCCTTGTTTCAGTGGTTAGTGAGATGCTAACTGATTTGACAGCAATAGAAGCTTTAAATGTGTTTCTGCTGTTTCATGAGCCCCCTGACACCCTCTAGCCATAAAAAGAATATGCCTTAAGCAGCTGCTGGTCCAAGGTGGGTGAAAGACACATGCTGTAGATCTGAACTAAACTAATAGCTTGGAGCTAAGCCTAGATCAGCTGAGCCCCAGACAGCCAGAAACACAAGAGCAACAAATAAATGCTTATTGGTATAATATATATCACAGAGTCCTTGGATGGTTTGTTACACAGTAGTTCTGTAGCAATAGCTAACACATTTACATTTCATAAGTGAGAAAAATAAAATCTTAGGGGTTAAGTTACTTTTTCAAGACTAGCCAAAGATGAAGTAGCAATGCCATAAAGAACTGTGTAGATGTGAGACCTATAAAAGAAATGACATGGCATCTATCCATAAGGGGCTCACAGTCTGTCAGGCAACCATGAGAACAAGTCATGACAATACATGGTCTGTAGTTCATAAAGGAAGCACGCAAATAGTATAACCATGTGAATATCTCTGTTAATTTCTTAATGTCAAAGTCCTATTCATATTCAGTTGGGAAAAATGTTCTATAAACTGGTGTATTTCTCTCCTGGGGTTTGCTAATTGACACAAAGTAGTAGTAGCAGATTACTCTTCATTGATAGTATACCTACAACAAGCTGTAAGAGATTCAGCTATTAAAATATCTTCAAGTAGAAGATCAATCACTTCTAATATACAAGAGGGAACCTTGAAAGGAAAAGGCCTACTATTAGCAGTAGTTAATTCAAATGTTATCTGCAGAAATTCCATTTTAAGTTCATTTTCACTTACTCACAACTTCCTGAAAAGTCTCTATTTAGGCAGAAACTTTCCATGACTAGCTCTTTCCAAAAGGTGAATCATTTAGGAAAGTTTGAGCTAACTGGCTCAGCTGGTAATGTGAGAGGGAAGGATAAAAAATACCACTTTTCCTCATTCCTCAAGATTAATAAGCTACAAAGCTACATATTTTTCAAGTGGGAATAAAACAAAACAAAAAGGTAAAGGTCTGAATTTAACAATTAAAATATGATTAGAGAAAACTAGAAGACTAACTCGGTGCTAACACTACTTATGCTTATACTGACAAATGCTGCCCAGTCTTCACCAGCTCTTTCTCACATTTCTTAAAGATGCAGTAATGCTCTTAACTTGATACAGAAACAAAAAGAAAAAGCAGAATAACAGAAGGATATTAAAAGATATACTTAAATCTATTCACCAAGTTTGTATCTGATTGTCAATTAAAATTCAGGTCTCCCAAGTTCCTACATGAGAGTTCCTAATGATACCCCAATTTTTTTTTCAGAGACAGAGAGAAAGTCAGAGAGAGGGCTAGATAGGGACAGACAGACAGAAACAAAGAGAGATCAGAAGCATCAATCATTAGTTTTTCGTTGCGACACCTTAGTTAGTCATTGATTGCTTTCTCATATGTGCCTTGACCGCGGGCCTTCAGTAGACTGAGTAACCCCTTGCTTGAGCCAGCGACCTTGGGTCCAAGCTGGTGAGCTTTGCTCAAACCAGATGAGCCCATGCTCAAGCTGGTGACCTCGGGGTCTCGAACCTGGGTCCTCGCATCCCAGTCCGACGCTCTATGACTACACCACCGCCTCCTCAGGCGATACCTAAACTTAAGTATAAATAACAAGTTAAAAAAAAGTCCTGCTGGGCCCTGGCCAGTTGGCTCAGAGGTGGAGCGTCGGCCTGGTGTGCGGGGGACCCGGGTTCGATTCCCGGCCAGGGCACACAGGAAAAGCGCCCATTTGCTTCTCCACTCCCCCCCCCACCTCCTTCCTCTCTGTCTCTCTCTTCCCCTCCCGCAGCCGAGGCTCCATTGGAGTAAAGATGGCCTGGGCGCTGGGGATGGCTCCTTGGCCTCTGCCCCAGGCGCTAGAGTGGCTCTGGTCGCAGCAGAGCGACACCCCGGAGGGGCAGAGCATCACCCCCTGGTGGGCAGAGCATTGCCCCTGGTGGGCGTGCTGGGGGATCCCGGTCGGGCACATGCGGGAGTCTGTCTGACTGTCTCTCCCCGTTTCCAGCTTCAGAAAAATACAAAAAAAAAAAAAAAAAGTCCTGCTGAATTGCCACCATTAACAGGGTCTTTTTCTTTAAAAGGGAGTTAGAGAACTTTTGCTTGTCTTGCCATATATCTCTGTAATGTATGTTTTAAAATAATAAGCATATATTACTTTTAAATATATTTGTTTTTTTGAAAGATATGGTGTTGCGCTCTTCTGACAAATTTAGAAATAGCAGGCTCCCTGTATACCCTTCCAGTATTCAAAATTACCATTTATTTGCTTTAAAAATAAAGAAATTTATGTCAGACAATTATGTTAAAAATATTAATAAGTCCTCACCTGCCCAGTGGCGGCACAGTGGCTAGAGCGCTGACTTGGGATGCCAAGGTCCTAGGTTCGAAACCCCGAGGTCACTGGCTTGAGTGTGGACACGCCAACTTGAGCACAGGATCAACATGATCCCAAGATCGCTGGCTTGAGCAGGGGACAGTCACTGGCTCATCTTGAGACACCCCTGCACTCGCCAGTCAAGACATATATGAGAAGCCTTCAATGAACAACTAAAGCAATGCAACTATGAGTTGATGCTTCTCATTTCTCTCCTTTCCCCTCACTCAGAAAAAAAAAAATTAGTAAGTCCACAAAATTTAATTTGGTCAGGAAATGTAATGAATTCTCATAGCAACAGTTATTCACCAGCTTTTCTTACTCTCATGTAGGGTCCATGGTTAATTATAATAAATCTTCCTTAGATATCCTATATGACACTTGAAAAATAATACAAGCCAAGAAAGATTTCTAAAAATTTTTAAACCTTTATTTCTAATGGTATACTAAACACTTCCTGTATTATTTTTGTAGGACTTCCAACACATTAAAAATTCACCATCAGTGTTCTGCTATCCTCTATTGGACAATTCCAGTTTCTAGTGTGATTTCTGGTAGCAAAATATATTACTAATTCACATCATCAAGTATTATTTACCGGACCCCCCAAAATGACTGATGATCAAGGAAAAGAGTGTTTTTACAATGGATAAGATGGATAGACACTGCCTTAAGTGGTCTAACGACCACCACCACCACCAGGTGCTGCTGAAGCAGTGTACTGAGGAGGACAAAACACCATCAATATAGTATTTTTGTCTGAAATGATTAATCTGATACTAATCATGAGGAAACAATCCAAAATGGGCATATTACAATACAGATGAACTAAAAAAATGTCAAGCAATACAAAAAGGCCTGACCTGTGGTGGTGCAGTGGATAAAGGGTTGACCTGGAATGTTTGAAACCCTGGGCTTGCCTGGTCAAGGTACATTCGAGAAACAACTACTATAAGTTGATGCTTCCCACTTAACCCCCTTCCTTCTCTCTTTCTTTTCTCACTTTAAAAAAAAAAAAAAAAAGCCTGACCAGGCAGTGGCTAGAGCGTTGGACTGGGATGCGGAGGACCCAGGTTCGAGACCCTGAGGTCACCAGCTTGAGCGCGGGCTCATCTGGATTGAGCAAAGCTCACCAGCCTCAGTCCAAGGTCGCTGGCTCCAGCAAGAGGTTACTTGGTCTGCTGAGGGCCCACGGTCAAGGCACATATGAGAAAGCAATCAATGAGCAGCTAAGGTGTCGCAACGAAAAACTCATGATTGATGCTTCTCGTCTCTCTCTGTTCCTGTCTGTCTGTCCCCATCTATCCCTCTCTCTGACTCTCTGTCTCTGTAAAAAAATAATAAAAAAGTTTAAAAAAAAAAGCGCCTGACCAGGTGGTGGCACAGTGGATAGAGCGTTGGACTGGGACGCAGAGGATCGCCTGCTTGAGTGCAGGCTCACCAGCTTAAGCACGGGGTCACTGGCTTGAGCAAGGGATCTCTCGCTGTGCTGTAGACCCACGGACAAGGCACATATGAGAAGGCAATCAATGAACAACTAAGGAGACAAAAGAGCCACAATGAAGAACTGATGCTTCTCATCTCTCTCCCTTCCTGTCTGTCTGTCCCCCTAGCTGTCCCTCTCTCTGTCTCAAAAAAAACATTTTTTTAAAATAATAAAAAGAAGCAATACAAAAAGGCTTATAAACAGTTCTAATTTCAAGGAGGCAAAAAAAGACTAAAAACAGCCTTGGCTGAATAGCTTGATTGGTTAGAGCATCGTCCCAAAGCATAGAGGTTGCCAGTTTGATTCCTGGTCAAGGCACATACAGAAGGAGCACATCGATGTTCCTAATCTCTCTCAAATCATTAAAAAAAAAAAAATTTAAAAAGACTATGTACAGTGTACACCTCTGAACTGGATGTTATACTGAACAAGAAATAGAGTTATAAGAACATTATTGAAATAACTGGGGGGAAATGAGTAAAAGCAGATACACAGCTACTTAAAATGTGGACTGCAAAACTATCATTGGTCCAAGAGGAGATGGGTACAGAAATACATAGTAAGTATTTAGAAACTTGTTTGCAGTTTGACAACATCATATTATCCAAGACATGATTAGCAGACTTATGCATTTAACAGAATATAGATCAATTCAGGTATTATCAAATTTGTGGTTTTAGTTTATTAGTCATGTGCAGTACGACCAGACCACATTACAATGTGCTTAGGTGATTTTGTCAACTAAAACCCAAAAATGTAAAATGTAAGCGTGCAAATATAATTTTTTTTTTCTTTTTTTTTTTTCTTTTTGGGATTTTTCTGAAGTTGGAAACGGGGAGGCAGTCAGACAGACTCCTGTATGCACCTGACCAGGATCCACCCAGCACGTCCACCAGAGGGCGATGCTCTGCCCATCTGGGGCGTCGCTCTGCTGCAACCAGAGCCATTCTAGCGCCTGAATGTGGCAGAGGCCACAGAGCCATCCTCAGTGCCCAGGCCAACTTTGCTCCAATGGAGCCTTGGCTGTGGGAGGGGAAGAGAGAGACAGAGAGGAAGGAGAGGGGGAGGGGTGGAGAAGCAGATGGGCACTTCTCCTGTGTGCCCTGGCTGGGAATTGAACCCAGGACTCCTGCACGCCAGGCCGACGCTCTACCACTGAGCCAACTAGCCAGGGCCAATTTTTTTTTTCTTTTTAAAGATTTATTGATTTGAGAGGAGAGAGAGAGAAAGGGAGGGGGAGGAGGAATGGGAAGAAGCATCAACCCGTAGTAGCTGCTTCTCGTATGTGCCTTGACTGGGCAAAGCCCAGGATTTTGAACTAGTGACCTTAGCATTCCAGGTTGACCCTTTATCCACTGTGCCACCGCAGGTCAGGTATTTTTGTTTTTGTTTTCCTAATTTACTTACTGATTTTCAGAGACAGAGAAAGGGAGAGAGAGAGAGAGACAGAAATATTGATTTGTTTCTGTATGTGCCCTGACCAGGAATCAAACTGGCAACCTCTGAGCACTGAGACAATGCTCTAACCAACCAGGCTGTCCAGCCAGGGCTTATTTTTCAATTACAGTTGACACACAATATCATATTAATTTCAGTGTACAGCATAGTGGTTAAACATTTAATTTACAAAGTGATCCCCCTGATAAACCTGTACCCACCTGACACCATACACAATTATTACAATATTACTGACTATACTCCCTAACCTGTACTTTATATCCCCATGATTATGTTGTAACTGCAATTTGCACTTAGTAATCTTTTAACCTTTTTCACCCAGCTCCCAATCCCTCTCCCATCTGGCAACCATTAGTTTGCTCTCTATATCTATGAGTCTGTTTCTGTTTTGTTAATTTCATTCTTTAGATTACACATCTAGCCTAACCAGGCAGTGGCGCAGTGGATAGAGCGTCGGACTGGGATGTGGAAGACCCAGGTTCAAGACCCCGAGGTCACCAGCTTGAGCGCGGGCTCATCTGGTTTGAGCAAAAGCCCACCAGCTTGAACCTAAGGTCGCTGGCTTGAGCAAGGGGTTCCTCGGTCTGCTGAAGGCCCACGGTCAAGGCACATATGAGAAAGCAATCAATGAACAACTAAGGTGTTGCAATGCGCAATGAAAAACTAATGATTGATGCTTCTCATCTCTCTCCGTTTCTGTCTGTCTGCCCCTGTCTATCCCTCTCTCTGACTCACTCTCTGTCTCTGTAAAAAAACAAAACAAAACAAAAAAAAGATTACACATCTAAGTGAAATCATACGGTATTTGTCTTTCTATGACTTTTTCATTTAGCATAATAAATACCTGGACAGGTTCCATCCACGCTGTCACAAATGATAAAATTCCATTCGTCTTTATGGTCAAGTAATATTCCATTGCACGTATGTACCACTCTTCATTATACAATTACCTATTGGTGGACACGTCGATTGTTTCTGTATCTGGGCCACTGTAAGTAATGTTGCAATGAACATAGGGATGCATGTATCTTTTTAATGTTTTGGATTTCTCTGAATAAATACCCAGAAGTGAGCATGACTGGTGGTGGCGCAGTGGATCAAGCATTGACCTGGAACATTGAGGTCGCTGGTTCAAAACCCTGGGCTTGCCTGGTCAAGGCACATATGAGAGTTGATGCTTCCTGCTCCTCCCCCTCTTCTCTCTCTCTCTCTCTCTCTAAAATAAATAAATACCCAGAAGTGGGATTGTAAGAATTTATTTTTTTTTATTTTTTATTTTTTTTGTGCAGGGACAGAGAGAGTCAGAGAGAGGGACAGATAGGGACAAGCAGACAGGAAGGGAGAGAGATGAGAAACATCAATTTTTTGTTGCAGTTCCTTAAGTGTCCATTGATTGATTTCTCATGTGCCTTGACCGTGGGCCTTCAGCAGACCCAGTGACCCCTTGCTCGAGCCAGCGACCTTGGGTCCAAGCTGGTCAGTTTTGCTCAAACTTGATGAGCCGTGCTCAAGCTGGCGACCTCAGGGTCTCCGAACCTGGGTCCTCCACGTCCCAGTCCAATGCTCTATCCACTGGCCACCGCCTGGTCAGGCAAGCGTTTATTTTTATAAACTATTTTTACAATCATTTAAATTGTTAACCAAGTATGACTTTCAAACATTATAGTTTATATTAACTAAATTAAGAAAGTAAATTGGGCCTGACCAGGTGGTGGCGCAGTGGATAGAGCATCGGACTGGGATGCGGAAAGACCCAGGTTCGAGACCCCGAGGTTGCCAGTTTGAGCGTGGGCTCATCTGGTTTGAGCAAAAGCTCACCAGCGTGGACCCAAGGTTGCTGGCTTGAGCAAGGGGTTACTCGGTCTGCTGAAGGCCTGCGGTCAAGGCACATATGAGAAAGCAATCAATGAACAACTAAGGTGTCGCAACAAAAAACTGATGTTTGATGCTTCTCATCTCTCTTAGTTCCTGTCTGTCTGTCCCTATCTATCCCTCTCTCTGACTCTGTCTCTGTAAAAAAAAAAAAAGAAGTAAATTGGTGTTTTTTTTAATCCCAATTTACTGATGGCAAAACAAGCCTCACTGTGTTTGCAAAGAAAACACATCTTTTCTGAATGCAGCTGTAATGATAAACCACATGATGATATTGGAAATAATTCCAAAGAAATGAAGGCCAATTGAGGTCACACTGCTTTTGACTGTGGTTTTTGATCACGCAGTACTAAAACCAAAGTAAGTTCTTTGCAATGATGTTTTGGCTAATGAAGCATTTACATATAAAACATAAAGAAGTAAGTTCAAAAGAACTCTTTGAAAGAAAGAGTACTGAATTACAGAGCCAATAGAAACATGCAAAATTCCACATATTAACATTAGTGTACTGCAGCCTTCTGAGAAAGGAATGCTCTCTGTTGCTAACTGAAAAAACAAAAAAAATTGCGAAGATACTAGTAAAAGACTGTATCGCCTGACCAGGCAGTGGCGCAGTGGATAGAGCGTCAGACTGGGATGCGGAGGACCCAGGTTCGAGACCCCGACGTCACCAGTTTGAGCGCGGGCTCATCTGGCTTGCTCAAAAAGCTCACCAGCTTGGACCCAAGGTAGCTGGCTCAAGCAAGGGGTTACTCGGTCTGCTGTAGTCCCACGGTCAAGGCACATGAGAAAGCAATGAACAACTAAGGTGTTGCAACGAAAAACTGATGATTGATGCTTCTCATCTCTTTACGTTTCTGTCGGTCTGTCCCTATCTATCCCTCTCTCTGACTCTCTCTCTGTCCCTGTAAAAAATAAAAAAAATAAATAAGAGGAAAAAAAATACATTTAAGACTGTATCAAAGATGTCTGCTTGGAAATCTTGGTGAATCTGTGATTGGTAATTCAAGTACAACTTTCCAATGACCACACCTTGAAATACTCACGATCTGGCTCATGCTAGTGAAAACTAGAATAAAGTTAGCAAAGTGATTTTTCAATGCAATTTGAAGAATGGCAGATTGTTTCTAAAATGAAAATTATTATGGTATATGTGTGATTTAAGCATGAGGGTGAGATAAAGGGTTCTTTTTAGTTTCCTGCTGTCAAACATACCTGACACTGATATGTATGACCAACAAGGGGCACACTGTCAACAAACGTGATCTGAAGTCTAAGTGTTTGGAAGAGTACGTTTCAGCAGGACAGCTGGCAAGACAGAAAAACAATTTCAATTAAGGAGCCTACGCCAGAATATAAATTAACATGCTATTCCTTCATTGAGAAAAGTCTTGCTACCAAAAAATTCTTGCTATACTAGTAAAAATTATGAATTATGTAAGGCTAATGCCTTAAAATTTTAACCAACTCTTTATATGTGATAAAATGAAAGCTGATCATAAATGTGTATATTATATTGTGTGCTGAGGTACAATGGTTATGAAAGAGAAAATGCTGTTGAGACTGAACTAGGAAATAAACAGTTTCCAAAAGAAAAATAAACCAGTTGCTTTCCAATTTTAACAATCTCTACTAGGCAATAAAACCTGCTTATTTCTCTGATATCTTTGGTATTTTTAGTAATCTTAGTATTCTCTGCAAAGAAGTGATCAATTCAACATGTTTTTCAGTGGCAAATAAAATATAAGGGTAAAAATAAAAGTTACAAAGCCTGGAAGAACAAAGTTCCTGTAGATTAACATGCTCCATGGAAGGCTTGGAATTGTATTTTCTATCACAATAATATCCACACACAGGAAATTCACTCATCCAGAATTCCCTTTTTTCCACCTGATAGAAATTAAATTTAATCATAACTTAACAGGATAAACTATTAGAAATGGATACTGATAAAGCACCCAGGATGAACTCTGAAAATATAGTATCAGTGACTTAATTTTAGATAAGAGTAAAAATGAAAATCCTGAACTTACTGAAATGGCTGTAAAATCTACACTTCTATTCTCATGAAAATCTCTCTCAGATAAATACTTTATGATGAATGTTATTTTAAAAAAAAGGAAATAATTTACATATACATTATCCTCTAGGAGTAGCACTGTCATCAACTCAACTTGGATTAGATAATTAACAAAAAATAAGCTATTTTGTCTCATTAAAAACTTTTTTATTTTAGTTAAGTTAGAGGTAGAGAGGCAGAGACAGACTCCCGCACGGACCTGGGACGAGGATCCACCCAACAAGCCCCCTACCAGGCAATGCTCTGCCTGTCTGGGCAGCTGCTCCATTGCTCAGCAACTGAGCTAGTTTAGCGCCTGAGATGAAGCCATAAAGCCATCCTCAGCGCATGGGGTCAACTCGGCTCAAACCATTTGAACCATTCAAGCCATGGCTGCAGGAGGGAAAGAGAGAGAGAGAGATGGGGGGAGAACACCAATGGTTGCTTCTCCTGTGTGCCCTGACAGGAAATCGAACCTGGTACTTCCACACAGTGGGCCAAAGCTTTATTGCTGAGCCAAACAATTGGGCTTCATTAAAACAATTTTAAATATATATATATTTTTATTTTATTGATTGATTTCAGAGAGCAATGAAGGAAGAGAGACAGAAACATGGACCTGTTTCTGTATGTGCCTTTACTGGGGATTGAACTAACAACCCTTGTGCACTGGGATGATGCTCTACCATGCTATACAGCCAGGGCTGTCTCATTAAAAACTTTAAAAATTGCCCTAGCCGGTTGGCTTAGCATGTGGAAGTCCTGGGTTCAATTCCCTGGGTTCAAGCCTTCTGCTTCTCCACCCTTACCCCTCCCCTTCCTCTCTGTCTCTCTCTTTTCCTTCTACAGCCAAGGTTCCATTGGAGCAAAGCTGGCCCAGATGCTGAGGATGTCTCCATGGTCTCTGCCTAGGGCACTAGAGTAGCTCCGGCTACAGCGGAACAACGCCTCAGATGGGCAGAGCATCGCCCCCTGGTGGGCATGCCGGTTGGATCCTGGTCGGGCACATACGGGAGTCTGACTGCCTCCCTGTTTCTAACTTCGGAAAAATGAAAAAACAAAAAAACTCTAAAAATTAATATACAAAGTGAGTTTCTAAATGTTAACTACTGAGAATTGACATTTTATTTAGATTTTTGTTTCAATTACAGAAAAAAAGATATAACAGCAATTCCCTGTATCAATCATTAATACTCACATTTTTAATGAAAAGTAGATATAGTACACCGTTCTTTTCCTATCTTATGCTCATTTTGACTATGTGTATTGAAATGTAATTGTATGCCTGTTAAATCTTATCATTAAAAATTTAAGCATGTATGTTGTATCTCTTTTTATTTTTTTATAATTTCATTTATTGTGTTTAAGTATTGGTCTGCAACAGGTTGAAAATTTAAAATCAGGGTCTTTCACCACAGAGTTTAGATATCAATCTGCTTTAATGTGAAATTTATTGAATGTGAAAGTTACATTATATCTCAAAAGAACATCCTTGTTCTTAGGAAACAGTGTTGAAGTTAAAGGTAAAGAATTCTCTAATGTCTACAAGTAGTTCTCAAATGGTTTAGCCAAAACAAAAAAAAGGGAAAAATAGAGGTGAAAGAGGCAAAATGTTAAGGTAGTAAATCTTTATGACAGGTATATGGGTGTTCACTGCAATAATATTCTTACAACACTTCTGTAAATGAAAATTTTCAGAATAAAAAGTTGAGAATAAAATTTTTTAAAATGAGTGATTTTATTTTATTCTTAGATTTTATTTACTCATTTTGAGAGGGGCGATAGGGGGGGGAAGAGAGAAAAGAGCGGAAGAGCAGGAAGCATCAACTCCCCTATGTGCCTTGACCAGGCAAGCCCAGGGTTTTGACCTGGTGACCTCAGCATTCCAGGTCGACGCTTTATCCACTGCGCCACCACAGTATAGGCGAGAAGAAAAAAAATTTTTAAAGTTTTGAGTCCTGGCCAGTTGGCTCAGGGGTAGAGCATCAGCCCAGCATGTGGATGTCCTGGTTCAATTCCCAGTCAGGGAACACAGGAGAACAGAAGTACCCATCTGCTTTTCCTCCCTTCCTCCTCTCGCTTTTCTTTCTCTCTCTTTCCCTCCCTCCCCCTACCCCCTCTCTCTTTCTCTCTCTTTCCCCCCCCCCTCTTCTGTTCCTGCAGCCAGGGCTTAATTGGAGTGAGCTGGCCCCAGGCGCTGAGGATGGCTCTAAGGCCATGGTGTCAGGCACTAAGAGGTTGGTTGCTGAGCAACAGAGCAATGCCCTGATGGGCAGAGCATTGCCCCCTAGTGGGCTTGCCAGGTGGATCCTGGTCAGGGTGCATGCGGGAGTCTGTCTCTGCCTCCCTTCCTTGCACTGAATAAAAAAAATCAAGTTTTGGCCCTGGCTGGTTGGCTCAGTGGTAGAGCGTCGGCCTGGCGTGCAGAAGTCCCGGGTTCAATTCCCAGCCAGGGCACACAGGAGAGGCGCCCATCTGCTTCTCCACTCCTCCCCCTCTCCTTCCTCTCTGTCTCTCTCTTCCCCTCCCACAGCTGAGGCTCCATTGGAGCAAAAGATGGCCCGAGCGCTGGGGATGGCTCCTTGGCCTCTGCCCCAGGCGCTAGAGTGGCTCTGGTCGTGACAGAGCGACGACCTGGATGGGCAGAGAATCGCCCCCTGGTGGGCGTGCCGGGTGGATCCCCGTTGGGCGCATGCGGGAGTCTGTCTGACTGTCTCCCCGTTTCCAGCTTCAGAAAAATTAAAAAAAAAAAAAATCAAGTTTTGTTTCACACCATTTATAAAACTAATAATTCCAAATTATTTTTTCAAAGATGTATTTTCACTGAATGAAATAATTGTTGGATACTATATAGATATTATTTTTAAGACTACTGGCCTGACCTTTGGTGGCACAATGGATAAGACATCAACCTGGAATGCTGAGGTTGCCAGTTCAAAATCCTGAGCTTGCCCAGTCAAGGCATATGTGTAGTTGCTTCTCACTTCTCTGCCTCCCCCACCCAGCTCTTAAAAATCACTAAATAAATTAAAAAAAAAAAAAAGAATATCAATTTTAAGGGAAATTATCTTTTCAGAGCTCATACAGGTCTAATCAATTACTGTCAAAGAAAATAAATGTGATTACCTAAAAAATTACTGAATGGCACTTCACCTGTTCTCATTATCTCTAAATTATAAATCTGCTGTTTTCACATAATAAAATTTAAGTAAGTAGGAAAGGAAATTCTAGGCATGTGGCTCTTACCCTGAATAGCCAAGAAGTTATTAAGTCCCTACTGTCTTTCTAAACTAGTAACAAACTGCATGAATCAATCTAAAAAATAATACTAAAACTAGGAAATAATATTGGAACCAGATTTCTCTCCTGGTACTTTCAAGACTTACCTGATTTCAGAGGCTTCACTGGGATTCATAACTTCATAGTCAAAAAAAGTAATGAAGGGAGAAATGACTCAGCTAAAGTCACAAAGCATGGCAGAGTACGTGGAACCATATACTTTACTTACTCCTACAATTTCTTTCTTTTTTTTTTTTTTTTTTTTTTTGAAGTGTAAGAGAGAGAGGGACAGGCAGATAAAAAGAGAGAGAGATTAGAAAGAGAGAGAGATGAGAAACATCAACACATAGTTGCAGCATCTTAGTTGTTCATTGCTTTCTCATACATGCTTTGAAGAGTGGGTTCCAGCCGAGCCAGTGACCTTGGTTGGGCTCAAGCCAATGACCATGGGGTCAGGTCTATAATCCCATGCTCAAACCGGCAACCCCATGCTCAAGCTAGTGAGCCTGTGCTCAATCCTGCGACCTTGGTGTTTTGAACCTGGGTCCTCAATATTCCAGGCCAATGTTCTATATACTGCACCACCAATCTGGCCAGGCTTTACTCTTATATTTTCTTGTTTCTGCTCAACCACTTCAGAATACCCAAAAACTAGATTATGATATGTGAAAGGATTTCTCAAGTTCTCTGATAATTCATGGAGCCACTGTTCTCTTAGAGTTCAAATATAACTCTTCCAAAATATTATGATGGGATGGAATGAGGACAGATGACTTGTCACCAACAACATTTAGAAAGAAAGTGAAGGGATGAAAAAACATATATTGCCTGACCAGGCGGTGACGCAGTGGATAGAGCGTCAGACTGGGATGTGGAGGATCCAGGTTCGAGACCTCGAGGTCACCAGCTTGAGTGCGGGCTCATCTGGTTTGAGCAAAGCTCACCAGCTTGGACCCAAGGTCGCTGGCTCGAGCAAGGGGTTACTCGGTCTGCTGAAGGTCCGCGGTCAAGACACATATGAGAAAGCAATCAATGAACAACTAAGGTGTTGCAACGAAAAACTGATGATTGATGCTTCTCTCTGACTCTCTGACTCTGTAAAAAAAACGAAACACAAACACCCCCCCCCAAACAAAAAAACCCATATATCACGCAGAGACACAGAAAACAGTGTGGTAATAGAGGGAAAGGGGGGTGGGATAGGTGGAGGTAGGCAAAGGCGGCATCCATGGGGATGGGAAGAGATTTATTGGGGCAATGGGCACACAGTGCAGTGTGCAGATGGCGTTTTATTGAGTTGTACACTTGAAATCTGTATGGTTTTGTGAACCAATATCACTTCAATATATTCAATTAAAAAAAAAAGAAAGATACTAATTTTAAAAAGAACTATTTTCGGCCCTGGCCGGTTGGCTCAGTGGTAGAGCGTCAGCCTGGCGTGCGGAAGTCCCAGGTTCAATTCCCGGCCAGGCCACACAGGAGAAGCGCCCATCTGCTTCTCCACATCCCCCATCCTTCCTCTCTATCTCTCTCTTCCCCTCCTGCAGCCAAGGCTCCATTGGAGCAAAGTTGGCCCGGGCGCTGAGGATGGCTCTGTGGCCTCTGCCTCAGGTGCTAGAATGGCTCTGATTGTAGCAGAGCGACGCCCCAAGATGGGCAGAGCATCACCCCCTGGTGGGCGTGCCAGGTGGATCCCGGTCAGGCGCATGTGGGAGTCTGTCTGACTGCCTCACCGTTTCTAACTTCAGAAAAAGAAAAAAATTAAATAAATAAAATAAAATAATAAATAAAAAAAGAACTATTTTCAAAGTTTGTGAAGGTTATCTTACCTGACTTCTTCACCAGCAAAATCAAACACCTTGGTGATTTTTACTTTTTCTGCTTCTTTAGGTTTTTCTGGCTCTTCTGCTTTGACGAACAATTTACTTGAACTCGTCTCTTCAGTCTCCTCTCTTTTCTATGGGAGAAAAAGTAAGAAATGTAATTAGTTTCACCTATGGATGAAACCTAAAAGAACTACTCAAAGATACTGTTAATGGTTATTCTTAAATGTTTCATCTCTATATAGTGTTAAAGACCTATTGAAAATTTATTTGATTGGCAATGAACAACTTAAGTGAGGCAACGATGAGTTGATATTTCTCACTGCCCCCTCTGTAAAATCAATAAAATCTTAAAAATAAACAAAGAAAAGAAAATGTATTTGATTGGAAAAGCTTATGTTTTCTACCACAGGGAATGCCTGCTTTGTTTTTCACTTAGTGGAGTTACTATCAAAAGGCATCTATGTAGTCTTATATCTGCTGTATGCCTCACTTCTGTTTGTGAATGGAAAAAACCTATTTGGAGAACTTAGGGCATTTCTGGGAAAATAGTCATCTCAATCATTGGTAAACTTACTTTAACTTGTGGGCTTGGGGGCACTTTTGATTTTGTTCCCACATCATTGAGGAAGCTGGCCCACAGTTCATCCTCCTTCTTCTTCCTGGCATCCTCTGACCCAGCACCTTCATCCTGCTCTGCAGCCGTGTCTTCCTCTTCGCTGCTACTGCTTCCAGACTCCCCACTGCCATCTTCCTCTTCCTCTTCTAATGGGAGGCCACCTCGTTTACTCTTCCTAATTACCAACAATCACAGGGAAAAGGAAAGAGACAAGACATGCAAAAGGATTTCAGTAATCCGTGCATAATGTTGCAAACTCCAGAACACTGTTAAATCTAGGACTGCTGATTAAGCTGCACATTGAGGGGCACAGGAGAGGTACACTGAGATTTTGTGGAAGAAAAAAGAATTGTGCTCTTAGCTTCCCTGCCCCAAACACTTAGACTTAAAATACAGTATTCTACTTCTAAGTCAGGACCAGCTACTTTCACTAAGAAATACCCAAATCACCTCACCGACTCAATCTGTCCAGAAAGAGTGTTCCAAAAACATATACATGTCAGATATTTTTGACTTTCTGAAGTCCTAACATTTGGAGAACATGTTCTATTGAGGAGAGAGAAACTCAAGTTTATTTGTACTGTTTCTTCCTAGAATTTTCCAAGGGTGGGAGGGATACCCATTATTTCTTCCCACTTTCTGAAGAATGAAAGCTGGAATACAGAAAATTTCAAGGACAAAGGAACTGGGCCCAAAACTTACGAGAGTAAACTAATTCTAATTTCAAATGTAACTACTACCTAAAATTCCTTTTCCCCTTTTTACAAACTACAATCTGGTTTTTGCCTCACATCTCGGAAAGACAGAAACAGCAATAAAAAAAAATAAGATTCCTATGGAAGAGTTTCTTGTCTGAGATGAATAACCCATCAGAATTTACATAATTTTTTATAGGAGTGTAATTTACTACCCGGAAAGATAATCTGCTAATATCCATAATTTTTTTTTTTACTGCATATAACCCTGGATCAAACAATTCTACTTCTACAGATCTGACTCTACAGATATACTTCCACATTTATATAAAGATATATACAAGAAGTATGAACTGCAGTCTGGTTTGTTGTAGTAAAGATGAGGTACAAATGAAATGTGTCTCAAAAAGGGAATCCTTAAATAAAGTAATGTCTATCTACATATTTTAGGGATTTTTTTTTTTTTTTTTACAGAGACAGAGAGTCAGAGTCAGGGATAGACAGGGGCAGACAGACAGGAATGGAGAAATGAGAAGCATCAATCATCAGTTCTCGTTGTGCATTGCGACACCTTAGTTGTTCATTGATTGCTTTCTCATATGTGCCTTGACCATGGGCCTTCAGCGGACTGAGCAACCCCTTGCTTGAGCCAGAGACCTTGGGTCCAAGCTGGTGAATTTTTGCTCAAACCAGATGAGTCCACGCTCAAGCTGGCGACCTCGGGGTCTTGAACCTGGGTCTTCGGCATCCCAGTCTGATGCTTTATCCACTGCGCCACCGCCTGGTCAGGCTTAGGGAATATTTTTTTTTATTTTTTTTAAAATTTATTTTATTTTATTTTTCTGAAGCTGGAAACGGGGAGAGACAGTCAGACAGACTCCCGCATGCGCCTGACCAGGATCCACCCGGCACACCCACCAGGGGCGACGCTCTGCCCACCAGGGGGCGATGCTCTGCCCCTCTGGGACGTTGCTCTGCAACCAGAGCCACTCTAGCACCTGGGGCAGAGGCCAAGGAGCCATCCCCAGCGCCCGGGCCATCTTTGCTCCAATGGAGCTTTGGCTGCGGGAGGGGAAGAGAGAGACAGATAGGAAGGAGGGGGGGGGTGGAGAAGCAAATGGGTGCTTCTCCTATGTGCCCTGGCCGGGAATCGAACCCTGGTCCCCTGCACGCCAGGCCGACGCTCTACCGCTGAGCCAACCGGCCAGGGCCCTTAGGGAATATTTTATCACTTCATATTCATTTTGAAATATCCCTTTTTTTTTTTTTTTTTTTTTTTTTTGGTATTTTTCTGAAGTGAGAAGCAGGGAGGCAGAGAGACAGACTCCCGTATGCGCCCGGCCGGGATCCACCTGGCATGCCCACCTGGGGCGTTGCTCCGTTGCATCCGGAGCCATTCTAGCAACTGAGGTGGAGGCCATAGAGCCATCCTCAGTGCCTGGGCCAACTTTGCTCCACTGGAGCCTTGGCTGTGGAAGAGGAAGAGAGAGATAGAGTGAAAGGAGAAAGGGAAGGATGGAGAAGCAGATGGACACTTCTCCTGTGTGCCTTGGCCAGGAATCGAATTCTCACATGCTGGGCTGACGCTCTACCACTGAGCTAGCTGGCCAGAGCTTCCCCTAATTTTTGTGAGCAGTATATTATGCAGTCACTGAAAAGAATGAGGTATAGCTAGATGTACTGCCATGGTATCATCTCCAAGATGTGAAATAATGAAAGTGAGAAACAATATGAAGAGTATGCTACTATTTGTTTTGATTTTAAGAGAGTAGGAAATATGTCTGACTAGTGGTGGTAAAATAGATACAACATTGACCCAGGACACAGAGGTCTCAGGTTCAAAACACCGAGGTCGTTGGCTTGAGCAAGGGCTCACTGGCTCAGCCTGAGACCTCTGGTCAAGGCACATATGAGAAGCAATCAATGAACAACTGAAGTGCCACAAATACGAGTTATGCTTCTCATCTCCCTCACTTCTTGTCTCTCTCTCTCTCGCTTAAAAAAAGAAGAGAGGGAGACAGTAGGAAATATACACAGACATGCCTGGACATGCAGAGACTGTCTCTGGCAGCACAGTTCTTCTGTGGCACAGCAACAAGGGCTAGAGATGAAGTATGCATTTTTGCAGTAACTGAAATTTTCATTTTAACTGTGTGTACGTATTATCTATTAAATTTTTTAAATTAAAGCTCAAAAAATTTTAAAGCTTGACACAGGCCCAAAATTTAATCCTAAAATGTCACCAAATGTTTCCCTCAAAGAGAAAATGGTAAGAAACCCTAGCAGCAAGAAACCTATCAGACCAATCCCAGCACTCAGGACGGCAGCCCTGACTTTTGAGGGCCCAGAAGGCAGCATCACCTGGCAGGAATGCTCTGAGTCTTTCTCTTTTTCCCTTTGGTTTTCTGTGTCTGCTCTTCACCATCCACTTCATCTTCCTTCACTAATTCATTTACATCATCTTCACTATACTCTCCACCTGAAATCACATAATAGGGTGGTCAGACAGACAAGAATAAAGGTTTTCACATCAAGTTGAGACATTTGCATTAAGGAAAAAGTCTAGTACTTTCCTCTATTCTTCACATAACTGAAATATTACTTCCTTAGAGAAGTCTTCCCTGTCTCAGGAGACTAGGCTAAGTTTCCAGATTCCAGGCTTCCATGGAAGTCCATATTTTCCTCCATAACTCATCCCATTTATATTTATATTTAATGGTTGCAATTTCTGCTATGCTCTACACACCATAAGTACATGGATCTCGTTTTGTCTTTATAGGTATTTGCTTACTAGATGAATAAATTCATTAATAAAAATTCCAATTCTATCTACTGTGCTTTTTTTTTCAAAGAGAAAAACTGATATTCCCACTTCATCTTTGATATCTTTCATAAGTAAGCAAAGAATAGCTGGTCTTGTCAATAAAAGAGGTTTATAAAGAGGTCTAAAGACTTGCAGAAGACACAGCAGAAACAATAAACATATCTATTCCCTATTCTCAGACACTGACATTCAGGCATCCTCAATGAAGTTGCCTGGGTGCCCAATCTGACCACACTGTGGGCAGCAGTCAATAAATCCTACCTACATGGATATTCAACTAGCTTTTTTACTTCATATAAACTTTTATTTGAAGCGTAACACATGGATGAAAAAACACACAAATCTAACGGGTAGTTCAATAAAATACACAAAGTAAACACACATAACCAGGACCCAGCTCAAGAAGCAGGACATGATGATCAGCATTCCAGAAGGCCTGTGTGTTCCCTTCAGTAGCAAGCCACTGGCCCCATCCCAATGGCAACCACTATCCTGACTTCTAATACCACAGATTAGTTTTGTGTATTTGGGGGCATTAAGCAATCAGACACCTACAGTATATATTCTTTTCTGTCTGGCTGCTTTCACTCAACATTAAGTTTGTGAGAGTCACCCTTACTGTTGCATGTAGCTGTAGTTTACTCATTCTCATCCCAAAACAATATTTCATTGTATGACTATACAACAAGTTATCCATTCTTCTGTTGATAGACATTTCGGGTGTTTCCAATTTGCAACCATTACAAATAGTGATATTTTGAATATTCCTTACATCTAATCAGCTTTCATTTATTTATTTATTTTCATTTTCATTTTTTTTTAGGTGAGAGAAGGAGAGATAGAGAGACAGACTCCC
Organism: Saccopteryx leptura; assembly: GCF_036850995.1. Classification (NCBI taxonomy): domain Eukaryota; kingdom Metazoa; phylum Chordata; class Mammalia; order Chiroptera; family Emballonuridae; genus Saccopteryx; species Saccopteryx leptura. The sequence goes on from NC_089511.1 coordinate 25,026,710, forward strand.
ACATGTGCCCTGACCAGGATCCACCTGGCAATTACATCTAGGGCTAATGCTCCAGTACCGAGCTACTTTTAGCACCTGAGGCTGATGCATTCCAATGGAGCCCTCCTCAGCACCTGGACCATGCTCGAACCAATCTAACCACTGGATGCAGGAGTGGGGGAGAAGCATATGGTAGCTTCTCCTGTGTGCCCTGACCAGGAATCAACCCTGGGATGTCCATACACCATACACTGGGTTGACACTCTATCCATTGAGCCACTGGCCAGGGCCCTAATCAGCTTTTAAATGTTTCACTCAAAATGAACCAACAATCACCAAACACTTCAGGGAAGCCTCCAATATGAAAGACAAGGCTGAAAACAAGCAGAAAGAAGTTCAGAGAAAAAAGAATTAGGAAAAATAAACAAAAAGTTTAAACTTTTTTTTTAAAAAAAACCTTATAACTAATATCCTTAAAGAGGCATCCATGAAATGGAAATTAAAAATTTTCAGAAAACAAAAACAAAAAAACTTTTAATAACCACAAATATGATAGCAGAGATTAGAAAAAGAGAAGAAAGGTGCTGAGAAGAAGCCAGCCATGTGAAAATCTGGAGAACAAGGATGTGAGGTTGAGGAAAGAGTAAATATAAGGGTTCTAAAATGGAAACAAATTTGGTATCTAGACACCAAGTGACAAGTGAAAGTGTTTCATGAAGAGAGAAATAGGTTCCAAGGTAAGATGGCAGTCGGAACACACAAACGTAATTTTGCTTCCTCCTGACCAGTAAAATCACTACAGCAAAAGGACTTTTAAAAGACATAAACCAGCGCGCTCTGCCTCTTGGAGGCACGCCTGCATCTTTTCCATGCTCTCTTCTTCCCCGCAAGTAACTCACCACCGCCTTTCTCTCTCCTAAGCTTGAAGGGCCCCTATTCTGCCTCTGTAACTTTCTAAATAAACTTTCTCTTATAATTTGAAAAAAGTAAAAAATAAAAATAAGACAAACACACAATGGTGGGTACCTAGCTGCACTGTATTTGTCTGTATTTACAAAAGGCAAGACTGAAGGATAAACAAAAACACTAATGAAAATAGCCATCTACAGGGGTCAGAGGTAGAACAGGGTGGAAGAGGCAGAGGCAGCTAGAGTTTTCTGTTTATCTTTCTATAGAATTAGGAACATCCTTAAGAACATTTTGAATAAACAGACATAACTATATGCCCAAACAATACCATAACCTGCAAAGAAAGGAGTTTAGAAACATAGTTGTTGTTTTTTGTTTGTGTGTGTGTGTGTGTGTGTGTGTGTGTGTGTGAGAGAGAGAGAGAGAGAGACAGAGACAGAGACAGAGACAGACACAGGGACAGACAGACAGGAAGGAAGAGAGATGAGAAGCATCAATTCTTTGTTGTGGCACCTTAAGTTATTCATTGATTGATTTCTCATTTGTGCCTTGACCGGGGCGGGGCTACAGCAGAGGGAATGGCCCCTTGCTCAAGCCAGCAACCTTAGGCTCAAGCTGGCAAACTCAATTTGGGGTTTCAAATCTGGGTCCTCTGCGTCCCAGTCAAATGCTCTGGGTCTATCCACTGCCTGGTCAGGCTAGAAACATGGTTTTTTAACCGCACATGCTTAGCAAAATGCAATCTAAAGACAAAGAAAGTTGAACAAAACAACTAAGAATCACAGAAAATCTGGCCCTGGCCAGTTTGCTCAGTGGATAGAGCATTGGCACAGCATGCAGATATCCCAAATTCAATCCCTGGTTAGGGCACAAGAGAGAAGTAACCATCTGCTTCTCTTCCCCTCTTACAGCCTGTGGCTTGACTGGTTCCAGCATCTGCTGCTGACTCTAAGGACAGCTCAGTTGGTCCAAACCTTGGCCTCAGGCACTGAGGATAGCTCAGCTGATTTAAGCAATAGCACCAGACCAGGTGGGAGTGGGGAGGGGGGGTTTGCCAGGTGGATCTTGGTCCCAGCGCATGTGGGAAGTCTATTTCACCATCTCCCCTCCTCTCACTTAAAAAAAATCTCCCTGACCGGATAGCTCAGTTGGCTGGAGCACAGAGGTTGTCAGTTCCATCCCCGGTCAGGGAACATACAGGAATAGATCAATGTTCTTGTTGTCTCTGTCTGTCTCTCTCCTTTCCTCTCCCTCTAAAATCAATAAAATAGACATTTAAAAAAAATCTTAGAAAATCTGATAAAGAATCTAACTTATAATAAAGCCAAAAATAAACATACAGAATTTTGTAAACTCATTTTATGAAGCTAGTATATTTTTTATATTAAAATCAGACAAGAAAATTACAAAGAAAACTACAGATCAACAAGAACATGATGCTATAAAAAAGGATTATTCGAAGAATAAAGAGGTTAATATCCAAAATTAAAGATACGAAAGGAGGAAACTCAGTAGGTCAGAGTCAGAAAATAGGAGATAATAAAAATTAGAGTACCAGTCCAGAATATCTAATGTAAGATTCAACATAATGAATAATGAGGATTTCAGAAAAATAAAAGAGAAAACTGTCATACACACATAAAAGACTCCCAGAGGCCCAGCAAAATGGATGAAAACAGACTCTACCCAACGTATGTATTAATATATCGTTGTAATATAACAGGAAATATTACGAATAAATTGAAGACTATCAGTCTCCAGAGACAAACAGATCATATAAAAATGAGCAGAAATGGCCTTGGCCGGTTGGCTCAGTGGTAGAGCATCAGCCTGGCGTGCAGGAGTCCTGGGTTTGATTCCTGGCCAGGGCACACAGGAGAAGCACCCAGCTGCTTCTCCACCCCTCCCCCTCTCCTTCCTCTCTGTCTCTCTCTTCCCCTCCTGCAGCAAGGCTCCATTGGAGCAAAGATGACCCAGGTGCTGGGGGTGGCTCTATGGCAGGGGTCTCAAACTCGCGGGCCGCGGGCCGCATGCGGCCCGCAGACTGGCCCACAGATTAATCCACGAAATTTGATTAGTCTGCAGCCTGCACAAAATTGGTGGGCGGGCTGCACGGCCGCGAGTTTGAGACCCCTGCTCTATGGCCTCTGCCTCAGGTGCTAGAATGGCTCTGGTTGCAACAGAGCATCGCCCCCTGGTGGGCATGCTGGGTGGATCCCGGTCAGGCGCATGCGGGAGTCTGTCTGACTACCTCCCTGTTTCCAACTTCAGAAAAATACAAAAAAAAAAGAGAGCAGAAATTAGCAACAAAACAGACGTCTTAAAAGAAACACTGGGAGCTTGAAAGTAAAAGAGGAACACCTTTAAAATTTAGATGGAAAAAAGCAATCTATAGATTCAATGCAATTCCTATCAAAATACCAATGGCTTATTTCACAGAACTAGAATAAATAATATCAAAATGTATATGGAACCTTGAAAGACCCTAAGTAGCCACAGTAATCTTGAGAAAAAAGAGCAACGTTGGAAGTATCACACTATATGATATCAAACTAGACTACAAGACTTGAGTAATCAAAACAGTATGGTACGGGCATAAAAACAGACATAGGTTAATGGAACAGAGAAGAGTCCATGTCTGGCCTGTGGTGACAAGGTGGATAAAGCAGCGACCTGGATGCTGAGGTGGTTCAAAACCCTAGGCCTGCCTGGTCAAGGTGCATATGACAAGCAATCAATGAACAATTAAAGTGAAGCAAGTATGAGTTGATATTTCTCACTCTTCTCTCCTCTCTGTAAAATCAATAAATAAAATCTTAAAAAAAAAAAAGATTTCACTGCTCACTTTTAAAATGTGAGAAACTGATTTGATTTACTTAATTCTGCAGCTATCAATTAAATACATAAACTATCAGACAGAACAGTCATCAGCACACTTCTCTGCAAAGCCCAGAGAAGAGAGGAAGGGGCTGAGAGAGAGCAAGAGAAAAAGAGAGAGAGAGAGAGAGAGAGAGAGAGAGAGAGAGACAAGAACATAGATCTATTCCTGCATGTGCCTTAACAGGGGACCAAACTGGCAACTTCTGCACTCCAGGAGGATATTCCAACCAACCGAGCCATCCAGACAGGGCATGGAAGCTACTAAGTTTAAAAGCGGTAAAATCAAGCTGAACTGCAGCAGGTCATAAGGCAGGGGTCAGGAATCTATGGCTCGCGTGCCAGATGTGGCTCTTTTGATGGCTGCATCTGGCTCACAAACAAATCTTTAATAAAAAATAATAATAACGTTAAAAATATAAAACATTCTCATGTATTACAATACACTCATTTCCTACCGCTCATGTTCATGGTTGTGGGTGGCTAAAGCCAATCACAGCTGTCCTCTGGGACTGTGAGGTCGATGAATAATGAGGGATGGTCACGTGGGGAACCCAGGCCCGTAAACTTTGGCTAGGACCGCCCACAATCAAGCCAGCCAAAGGAAGCTTCCCAGGAACCATTGGGAAAGAAGTGATCGTCTGCCAGCCAGTGAAATTTCACATCATGTTAGCTCCACTTCCCTAGAGGGACCCCTTTAACTATCTCCCACGCGGTTTAATCCGTGCAACTTCTCTGACCTCCATCTTTCTTTCCTCGGGGCCAGGGAACCTTGCTGGGCAGGATGCGTGCTCTGTACTCAATAAAGCCGTTTACTTATTCCACACTTTGCGGCTCCAGCCCTCCTCCTTCCTTCTCCGCGGGGAAAAATACCTTACATTTTGGTGCTGAAATCCGGGAGGAGTTAGAAGTCCGCAAGGACCGCTCCTTTCCCCTCCCCTCTGAGAAAGAACCAGGATCTCCGACTTCCACCCACTTCGGCGCACAGTGCGGTAAGTCCCCTGCCTCCAGCATTCCTCTCGGTTCTTTCCTCCGAGACTCCCTGTCCGAAACCGTAGCTACATCAGAGAAGTCTTTTCCGTCCGACCGAGTGCATTTGCTTTGGAGATGTCCAGAGCATTTCCACTTTACCTTTTTTGTCCATGGCCGGACCTTGAGTTTTTAGGATGCTAATGCTCAGGTCTGACCACTCCGAGAACTGAGGGCAGCTGTTGGGGCACAGGAATCTCCCTCCCTAAGGAAGAAGAAACTGTTCTTCTTCTCCGCTGTGGCCAGGCCACAGAACCTACTGAATTAGCCTCCTGAAGGGACTTTCGGTGTTAACACCCTCACCAATTTATCGCCAAAAAAGCTGGGAACTGATTGGAGATCTCTTACATACACGGCTTCTAATTATTCGTGCACCTGTCCTTAATCTCTGTGCCGCCTGTTCCACCGCACAGGCATTTTTCTGGCCAGAGAAACCTCACCTAAAACCTCTATTCCTAGTCTTTCCTTCTCCGCGGACTCCCAACTCTTTCTCCCTCCTGTCTGACCCTCGTGGGCGCCCCTCTCTCGGGACTTTTCTCTGGTCCCTCTGCGGACCTCTTTTGTGCTCGGGTCTCTCTTCCCTCTGAGAGCCCCCTCCCCTCCCTTCGCAAAAACCTGTTTCTTATTCGCCATCTACTACCTTCTCTTTCTCCTCCCCTGCTGGCCAGGGGCCCCTCCCTTCACTGTGTTCTCTAGTCCCGCCTCCATCAGGCCTTTCTCAGCCTGGCATTGGCTCTTACACCGGTTTTCAGGACATCCACCCCCAATTTTCTTGCTGGAAGTTCTGGCCCTTTGCTTCCTTTGGTTCCAGCGTTTCGTGTGAGATCTGGATACCCAGCTCCGCATGAGCCCTCCTCCTCTTATTCCCAAACCCCCAAACCCCTATCCGGAACCCGTGAACACGGCATTTAAAATTTTTAACGGTCCCAATTAGTAGAAGCAGGCCAAGGCTGTTTGCTAGGCCCACATGCAGCAGAAAGTAACGCTCTAAACCCCAACTCTTGTGGCAACCCTGAAACCAGCAGAGCCACCAGCAGCTTGCTTTAAGTGTGGCAAGCAGGACCACTGGTCCCGGCAGGGCCCCTGCCGGTGGCTGCCCACTGAGCCCTGCCCTGACTGCAAGCAGCCCAGTCACTGGCGGAGTGATTGCCCCTTTGGGCAACAGGTTTTTCCTCAGCGCCTCTACGTGAAGGACAAGCCACCCAAATGGAAGGCCAATCCAGCCAGGTGGGTGCATCGCTCAAACTCCTAGGACACGGCCTGGACTCAGAGAACCCAGGGTTCTGCAACAAGTGGGTAAGTCCATCTTATTTCTTGTGGACCTGGGGGCTGCCTTCTCTGTTTTTGCCTTCATACTCTGGACCTCTAGTTCCCTCACAGGTTTCGGTTATGGGAATGGATGTGACCCTCTTCCTTTCCCCTTTTACGCCACCCCTGACATGCAGTTTTGCCTCAAGCTTGCCTCCTTACAGGACCACTGGCAGTCGGAACCACTGGACTCCATCCATCTCCAGCTCACCAAAAGGCTGGACCCTGCAAATCCCCCTATTACTCCTCTTATTTTTAAATCCTTACAGGACCGCATCCGCAAAGTTTCTCAACTCATGGCCACACAGATGTTCCTCCTGACACCCCTCAAAGCCACCACCTTCCGATCTCCCCCTCCCCACAACACCCCTATTCAGCAGGAAGTAGCCAGACAAATAAACGGCGCCCCTTTTTCTATTTAACACAAAAGGTCAGAATGTGAGGTCGGTGGATAATGAGGGATGGTCACGTGGGGAACCCAGGCCCATAAACTTTGGCTAGGACCGCCTACAATCAAGCCCGCCAAAGGAAGCTTCCCAGGAACCATTTGGAAAGAAGCGATCGTCTGCCAGCCAGTGAAATTTCACCATGTCATATTAGCTCCACTTCCCTAGAGGGACCCCTTTAAATATCTCCCACGTGGTTTGATCTGTGCAACTTCTCTGGCCTCCATCTTTCTTTCCTCGGGGCCAGGGAACCTTGCCAGGTGGGATGCGCGCTCTGTACTCAATAAAGCCGTTTACTTATTCCACACTTTGCGGCTCCAGCCCTCTTCCTTCTTTCTCGGCGGGGAAAAATACCTTACAGGGACAACACCAAATTTTTATTGGATAATGCCTAACGTACACAGGTCGTTGTATGGCTCTCACGGAATTACATTTTAAAGTATGTGGCGTTCATGGCTCTCTCAGCCAAAAAGGTTCCCGACCCCTGTCATAAGGCAAAGATGGACTTCAAGATGAAAGTGAAAGATTATCTAATAAATCTGAATATCTTGGAAGATGATTTGGACCAATGTTTTCCAACCTCCAGTGTGTGGACTGGTCCACCAGAAATTTCACGCAGGTCAGCGAAAGAATTGCTGTATGAATATTGTATGAAGATTAGAGACCCAATGATCCTGTCAAATTCACTTAAGCTCAGGGTGATTTCTGCCATGGGGTCCCCAAAATGATTCTATTTTCACTGGTCCCCAAGTATAAAAAGGTTGAAAACCACTGACTTAGACAATTCTGAAAGCTAAGGTCAAATCAGTAGTAAGTACATAGACTAAAAAACAAAATGGCATTAATTCCAGAGAAAACAAGCAGTGCAGGAAGAGCAACTATAGTATGTATGTACCACATGGTTTAGTTGTGAAGGTGGTGTTCAGTCATTGCAAAAACAGTAAATCCTTGTCGGCAAAAAAAGGGATTCTATGGAAAGTAACTTCCAAGGGTGAGCTGAACATAAATTCCTAACTGGGAAGTTCATGGTGGGTAGTCTCGCCCTATGCTTATTACAACTTCTTTAGTAAAAGGCTTATTTTTGCCTTAAGCAAGCTCTGTCCTTTTTTTTTTTTTTTTTTTTTTTTTTTTGCATTTTCTGAAGCTGGAAACAGGGAGAGACAGTCAGACAGACTCCCGCATGCGCCCGACCGGGATCCACCCGGCACGCCCACCAGGGGCGACGCTCTGCCCACCAAGGGGCGATGCTCTGCCCATCCTGGGCATCGCCATGTTGCGACCAGAGCCACTCTAGCGCCTGGGGCAGAGGCCACAGAGCCATCCCCAGCGCCCGGGCCATCTTTGCTCCAATGGAGCCTTGGCTGCGGGAGGGGAAGAGAGAGACAGAGAGGAAGGCGCGGCGGAGGGGTGGAGAAGCAAATGGGCGCTTCTCCTGTGTGCCCTGGCCGGGAATCGAACCCGGGTCCTCCGCACGCTAGGCCGACGCTCTACTGCTGAGCCATGTCCATTGTTTCTATGCATCTAGGTTAACACACCTTTGAGATGCCCCCTTCCAGACCCTTCCTCCTAAATCTGCCCACCCTGGAGAGAGCACAGAACCTCAATTATACTGTAATCCGATCCCCAATCCCCGCGATGCTTTCTCCCACCTTCAGTTTTCTTCCTTACTGATCCTTCCTTAATCTCAAATGCATAAAAGAAATTGCAAACTGTTATTCTCTGGAGCATCTGTACATCCATCAGTTGGGCTCAAATAAACTCTTACAAAAAATTCTCTACAGGTTTAGCCATGTTTTACATGGACACACGGAATATGGATCTAACCAAAACTGGACGTGGGAGAACCAGGGCAGGCTGGAGAGTTGGGGAGGGCCTCAGGTGGAGGGGAGTGTGCACTGGGAGTGGCAGCGAGGATGGGGAAGGCTGGTTTGGAGGGGGGGCGATAGGAACTGCTTGGTTTCAAAACAAGCCTTCCAGATTAAAATGAGAACTCGTTTTCAAGCGATCACCCTGGCCGTTCGGGTAAGACCAATGGTGGACCAGACTGGAATCTGAGAAACCAGTGGGGAAGCTATGACGAATCCTAACGAAGGATCATAGTAGTTCAGCAGCAGAAAGATTGGTCAGGGAGCGGTCAGAAATGAATTTTCCACGTAGACACACAGAATTTACTGATCGCTTGGACCAAAAGTGAGGAATAAGGTTGACTCCACTCCTAGGGGGCTTTGTTTGTTTGTTTTTCTACCCAAGCGACTCTATGGGGGCTTTTAACAAGATGGGAAAGTCTGGAGAAGGCGCAGGAGGACAGAGCAGATGGCTATGTTGGGGTGACACGATTTACTTTGGCCCCGCTCGGTTTGAGATATCTATACAACACACATAGAGAGTCCCGAGAAGGTAGCAATGGGCGTATACGTTGCAAACGGTAAAAAAATCATGAGCACTTTGTACCAACCAGGTCCCTTCTGAGGGCAGGAAGTGGGCAGATCTGTCTCGGACAAGACGCTAGCTAACACTTCCCTCGGGACGCGAAGTCTTAAGATAACTTCCAACACTCGGACGGCCTTTCAGACGGTGTCAGCGCTGACGTGACTGGGGGACGGCCGACCGCCAGCGCCCCCGGAGGCAGGGCCGTGTTCACGCGCCGGTTCCCGCGCTCCGAAAGGGGGCTGCGGCCGAAGTCAGGCCGCGGGGAGCGGCTGCACCAGACGTCCTCGTGCACACGACCCGGGCCACAGGGGCGGGGCGGGCAGGGATGCTCCAGACCCGCCGCAGGGCACCCGGGCCACGGGGCCCACGTACGCCGAGCCCAGCGCGCCTCACGTGGGGCACGGGGCGGGGCGAGCCTCTTCAGGAGGAATCGCTTACCCGAAGGCACGTAGTCCTCATCCTCCTCTGAGGTGGAGAAGTCTTCGGAGTCGAATTCCTCCATGTCGCTGCCACGCGGGGCCGGCCGTGCCAAAGGACCACAGCAGCGGACCCCAAGGAAAAGCTCTAGGGAGAGACCATAAAGCTGAGGCGGGGGCGGCGGCGGCAGGGGCGGGCCCCCTCAGCGTGTGCACATGCGCAGAGAGTGTACGTGAGGGAAACGCAGCACTTTCGGGCCAGTGCCGCTGCCTGACGCTTACTCTGGCAGTAGACCGAGCGCTGGCTCCGTGGTGAAGCGGTGCGTGCTGGGACTTGTAGTATTCGCCGCTACCTAGCCTCATTAATTTAGTAAATATGCTTCAACAGGATTACACGTCTGTGGAGGTTGTCGGATTCGATTCTGGTCAGGGCTCTTACAAGAACAGATGGATGTTCCTCTCTCTCTCTACCTATTCCTTCCTGTCTTTCTAAAATCAATAAAATAAACATTTTAAAAACTATTATTAAAAAGATTATGCATGGGGGGTGCCAAGGGGAATAAGGGGTGGGGGAGATATATTCGGTGGGACACTTGAATCTATGTAAACACAAATGAAAATCATAAAATAAAATAAAAAAAGATTATGGCCCTGGCTAGTTTGCTTAGTGGACAAGAGTGTCAACTGTTATGGCCCTGGCTGGTTTGCTTAGTGGACAGAGCGTCAACTGGCATGGGCAAGTGAGGGTTCCGTCCAGGGTCAGGGCACATATGAAAAGCAACCATCTGTTTCTCTTCCCCTCCTTCTACCTCTTCTCTCCCTCTTCCCTTCTGGCAGCCAGTGGCTCTATTGGTCCGAGCCTGGGCCAGGGTGCTGAGGATAGCTGGGTTGATTCCAGCATCAGCCCCAAACCGGGTTACCAGGTGGATCCCGGTGGGGGTACATGCGGGAGTCTGTCTATCTTCTCTCTTCTCACTTAAAAGAAAAAAAATTACACGTCCGTGGGAATGCAGTTGACCTCACTATTCTCAAGATTTGTGTTTTTGTATTCGCTTACTTATTTCCAAAATCAGTAGTCGCGGTGGTTTCTGGGGTTATTTGCAAACATGGGCTGAGGGTGAAAAAATTGAGCCAATGGTGCGCTTTACCAGCTGAGATGAACCAAGGAAGGCGATCAGAATTTTGGTTCAGTTCGCATACTATGTCAAAGTGTACTTTTCTCAGTCTATGTACAGCCACGTTTTTTGCATTATATTTGTGTTTTGCATTTTTGTGCTTTCTATAGTGATTTTGCTGTTTAAAATGCCCCGCTCCCCCAAGCGTATAGTACTGAAGCGCTGCCTAATGTTCATAAGCGCAAGAAGGCTATATGATGTGACAGGGACAACTCTAAGTCAAATCACCAATGGTGTACGTAACCCCAAATCCACAAGTACTTAAAGGGAAAAGGGTGACCCATATGCCCGTCCACTGGAGTTGGAACAAAAAAGCATGGACGACATCCGATTGGTTCCACAGGGGCTTGGTACCGGAAGTTGAATGGTATCTCCAGGGAGAAAAACTTGCCTTTAAGGTTTTATTAATTTTGGATAATACCCCAGTCCATTGCCGTGAAGAACTCCAAAATGCCCACCCCCATGTAGTTTTCATATAAATGGAACTATACAACATGTGGTTGTTTGTGACTATCTTCTTCCACCTTGCACATTTTAAAGTCCATTTCTCTTCAGTATATAACTATGGAATTGCTTGATGACATAGTAACTCCATGAATTACCTTTTGAGGAGCTGCCAAACTTTCCCAATGCAGTGGCACCATTTTATATTCTCACCGGTCATGTATGAAGTTTCTGATTTCTCCACATGCTTGCCAACATTTTTAATTATAACCATCCTATTGGGTGTGAAGTAGCATTTTCGTTGTTTTGATTTGTACTTCCCCTCCATATACTGTATATTCTAAGTAGCAGTGTCTTATAAAATATAACTTGAAAATATTTCCTATTCTGTGGGGTGTCTTTTCACTTACTTGATGGTATCCTTTGAAGCATAAAAGTTTTTAAATTTGATGAAGTCCAATGTATCTATTTTTGTCTCCTTGTGCTTTTGGAATTGTATCTAGGAAGGCTTTGACTAACCCAAGAGCACAAAACTTACTCCTGTTTTCTTCTAACAGTTTGATAGTTTTAGTTCTTACATTTTGGTCTACGATTCATTTCAGCAAATATTTCTTGTGGGAAAATATCAAAAATAGATAGGAAATTAGGACCCATTGTTTGGGAGTTTGCCATTCTTAAGCTAATTTTCCTTGAACAGTTTGAAGGAACCTGGCAGTGACAATCTGGGATGTAGCCTTTTGCCCCATGGGGTCCGAGTCTGCAGAAAAGGATGCATGGAGTTCTCCAGCATCATCCCATTTCTCTGTCTCTTTAGCTCATTAGCACTCCATACATTTGTGCAAAATCACAAATTTCCAACCACATAAAGGGTAACCAGGGGAGGAACTATTTTCTATCATGTCAAGGAGTTTAGTAAAGAGGTAAAAAATTGATTAGCAGGCCAAATCCAGCTCAAAGATATGTAATGTATGGCCTGAAAAGATTTTATATGAATTGAAATTGCCAGCACTTAAAAATTGAGTGGTTTTAAATAATCTTGATTTCCAAATTCCCTTAAACAACTTGAGACTGTCTCCCACAAAGTAGGAAGTCAGCTGGAACTGAGCAATGGCTTTAGACAGGGCTCTCCAGTTCACTGCAATACAAATCACAACTCCCTACAAGGTTCCTAGTTCATTATTACCATGTTATCTTGGCAATAGTTAACAGGGACCTCTCTGCCAAACTCAGCACCTTTACTCCTCATCCGCCAGTCTCTTTGCACTACCCAATCTCGATGGTTTCTGGCTGAACTCTACAGGTATCCTCTGGGGTGCTAGAAACATGCTGTACCTTGATCTAAGTGTAGTCACTTAAGTGTATAAATATGTATAATTTCATCAAGCTATGTATTTTGTGCATTTACTGTCTATTGTACCTCAAAAAGAAAAAAAAGGAGAAAGAGAATGGATGGGTGTTCTTTTGTCATACACTGTATGTCTTCCTACAATGCCTGGAACTGCAGCAGTCATCTTGTAACCATGGTAACTACCCAAATTGGATAATCCAATTTGCTGAACATGGCAGAGCAGAAAAGGTTTATGATGTCACAGAAAGTACTAACCTAACCTTGAAGTCTCTTTTCATGTAGACTTACTACTGAATAAATTTTTTCACATATCAGCTTTCCATCATTCCAGTGTATAATCACATAAAAGCTTGTTGAATAGTAATATACAGCCACAAAGTGGAGGTGATGAGATTCAAGGTCACGTGTAACTACAGTTTAATCACATCTGTGAACAAGAATTTTACCGGAAATTAGTAAGAAGTTGAACATAAAAGAAATAGTTAAATATATATGTTAAGTACTAAGTTACTAAAATAAAACCCAAGAACTTAAATCAGATTTTATTAGAAAAAATTAAACTCATTGGTCACCGAAAAAGAAATTATGGTTCCATTTCACAGATTTGAAAGTAATTCTTTATTGATAAACATTTATACCAGAATTAGAAATGTCAGTAGAAAAATAAAATTTAAATAACTTTCTGTTGTACAAAGATTTGATCCTTTTGACTGTAGCAGTTAGTGAAATAATCTAATACAAAAAGGTAAGCTGATTTTAGTCATAACCAGCCCAACAGAGTACGCAAAAAGAAATGCAGGCACACAAACTTTTCTGTGGTGGACAGCTAATGGCACCGGGGCTTCACATTCCAGGAGACAGTTTCTTAGGGAAGGTTATATGCACTGCAGTCGTCATAAGAACTTAATTCAAACTACAGTAGTCAGAAAGGACTTTGGGGTCAAAAGCCAACATACAATTGAAAAACTTAAAACAAAGTATAAGAAAGGGTTTAAAGGTAATTATTTGCATGAATTTTTTCTTAGTTTAGACATTTCCAAAGAAGTAAAGTTTTGCTGCAAAAAAAGCTTAATAGCACAAGACATGATTCTCTTGGAATATTCATTACATGTTTATATATGGACTTAAGTTTTCAAAAATTTCCTTTACCCCCAAACACCCATTTTAAAGAATCCAGAGATCAGCTTTTATGGTTGGGGGCTGTCTCCCCCCACTACATAAAAAAAGAAAAAAGAGGAAAAGTGGATGCATAGCTGGGGGATGGAGTGGTTGTATATGTCTCTTAAGAAAGCCAGTTGTTGGTAAAAATTCTCAAGAAACTACATATGGTAAAACAAAATGTTCAACACAAATGCCATATCTTTTCATCTGATCAACTACCCCAAAATAATTATGTATTTAAGATGAGAAATTTTTAAAAAACGAGGAATAGACATTCTTTATCATTCAAATAATTTCATCCTGAAAACATTTCAAGCTACAAGCTCAATTTATATAAAGTATATACACATATATTCACAGGAGAATGTTCACATAGTGGGATGGAGGAAACATTCAATAATTTGAAGTCACATTTTACATTTAAAATTCTTAAAAAGTAGACAATCAAAATATAGCAATCACAAATGAAATGGAAACAGAAGACACCTTTCAAAATGCATTAATTTTTGTGTCCTGGCTCTAAAAGAAAAATAATCAAACATTTAAATCATAGACCAGTATGTTCAAAATGTAGTATTCTGGGGTGGGTGCCCCCGTCACTGGCCCCCTTGTTCAATTTATGAAGTTCTGTCCAAAAGAATGTTTTAGGTGAGAACACTAAGAGGCATCCTTCAACAGAGATGATTAACATAATTTCTTATAATATAGGATACAGCACCCCAAATTTCTTAGACTGAGGGCTTACTTTTCAAAACTACAACTCCTTGAACTGAAAAACAGTCTTTAATTAAGACTTAAAATTTGCCTGAAAGAAGGATTTGAGCATTGGAGAGTAAGTCTTGTTGGGGCATTTGTAAGAATGTTTATCTGCATTCTAGCTCTACCTGCAATTTTCCACCTAGTCTGAGAACATGTCACTATAATTTTGATAGGTGGTCTAATGGCCTGTTAGTTAAAAGAAAATGTCTAGTTTATTCTTCTGATCCCTTTGTAATTTTTCTCTGACTATCCCTGGTAAATTGGTCCTCCTAGCTACTTTTAATCAGAAGCCAGAATACTTATTTCTCTAAGTGGAACAGACACGTTCAGTGTGTACATGACCTCCTGGGCTGCCAGCCATATTCTCACAATGAAAACTTTCCTTTAAGACGTCAGACTTAATTACCAGAAGCTATTTTGAAAACAGGTAACAACATTGATTGTTATTCCATACAAAATAGTTTTGGTGATAAAAATAGGGTTAGATACTTAATTTCTGCAATCCTTTCTGTTTTGAACAACACATTTTTCAGGCCTTTTGGTGAAAAGGAAAGTTAGGCAGAAGAAAAATTTAAATAGCTAAAATTGGGTTTTAAAAATTTTTTAATATTTAATTCTCTTTAAGGACATAAATTCTCTTAAAGGAAAATAAGGACACAATAGAAGGCATATCTGAAAATTAAACTTGAGGCACTTTCTGGGAGTGACACCCAATATTGTAAAAGTGGGCTGAAGACCCATCTCTAAATAACTAAGAAGACTTAAGTAGTTATTAAAACTGAGAAATCAATAACTCTAACACTAGTTTCAGCTGCACTTCTACAATTTTTCAAGAGCCAGTAAGAACCAAAGTCACTAAGGAAAGCTATAACAGAATGTTTAAAGTATTTTTTTATGTGCCTTAATGTCAACAGAGTATCCTAACCCATCTGGCTTAAAATGTTCAACTTGAGCTATTTACTAGGGTGTGTTTCCAATTAAACCAAATAAAACTGATAGAATAAAAGAGATAGGAAAAGGTGGTACTGAAATTCTGAAAAAAAAAGTCTCAATTAGCTAGCTTATTTTGATAAAATGCATAAAACAATAAATTCACATCTCTTAATATATATTAAATAATCAGAGGTCAAGATAGTTATCTGTGAAATGTCACATCGCTCAGTAGTTATCTCCTTTTAAAAAAAAAACAGTGGCATAAAAGCCACTACTTGTGTTATAGATTTATTTTCTGTTTTCTTTCACCAAATTTGTTCACAAAGCGACACTCAACCAAAACCTATTTGGCACTTACTATCAGGAAGATGTAGCAAAACAAGAGTCTGCCAAATTTTAATCAAGATTATATCAAATATCTTTTAGTACAGTACACTCTGCTCAGAAATAAACCAGTATTTTCCATAGTTTTTCTGAACTATCCAACACTGCATTTTCTCACAGAATATTCTCAATTTCAGTGCAAAGACAGCTAACGCAGAAGCACCGTTGACCTGGCATTGGGAAAAGGTGCACCTGTCAAACTGTTTAAATTAAATAGCAAAACAAAAAAACAAAATGAAACTTGATTTGTTTTGGTTGAGAACAATAGGAGTCCTAAAAGATCTTCAATTCCTGGAGCTTCACATTAAAGAAAAAGCCAAGATGCTGTTCTTCATATTCTCTTTCATCCATGTTGCTTCCATTTGAAAAAGTATGAAAACACTACATTCCATGTTGTCTTCTGTTTGAGGATTCTATAAAACTTGGGTTCGACATCATAGCATCAAGGTGTATGCTATAGAGTAGCTAAAACCCGTAAAAAGGAGACCACAACGACACAGAACGTCTGCCCAGTGCCCAAGGTGAGGGCTTCAAATGGGATCATTTGTTTTCCTGCTGCTCGGTATACACCGGCAATTGCTGCACCTGTTTAAAAATTCAAGTGTTAAAAGAAAAATCAAGATTAATATAATCAGGAAATGATAGCACTTACAACTCTACCTTAAGCAAAAATGTTCCAGGTTCTTTTACAGTAAAACTTAAATTTATAGAAATACTTTGTTTTCCCTATTCTTTTTGCTGACTAGTCAAGGCTTTAAGTATTCCTTATACGGTTTGCAAAGTACTGATATGTGCTTTAGATGTTGAAAGGTGACTCCTTAAAATGAGTCTCCTAGACATAGTGAATAAAACCATCTGGAAGTCACAACCCAAATCACAAAAACTGCAATTTCCACATGACCTGATTACAAACTCAAAAAACATCTCTTTATTCCCCGTGCATTTAACAGGCACCTAACAAATTCTTGACAATAAATGACAAAGAATCTTCTATGTGAGACTGAGCAAGAAATATTTCAGGAGAAACCATAGGGAATCCCCACTCCACATTCTACTATACTCAGAGTTCCCCTCAGGAAATGGATGGAGGAGGGAGGAGAGGGGTAGGAAAAAGGAGAGAGAAGGACTCTAAGCCTATAAAGTTGCTGTTAATTCAAAGGGTGTGAGGGGAAAAATACTCAGGGATTTCTTTCTGTTCCCTATGTCATTAATCATGTTTCTTATGTTAGTAATTACAACTCCCTAGAGACTGAGTAAACAAAACAAACACAAACATTTGTATCTACTTAGGTACCGTCTGAGTTGCTGCAAGGACTCAGCAATGTACCAAGAAAGTGAAGATTTCATTAGTTTGAACAGAACTAATCCAAAGTTCTTAGATGACCCTCTCAAATGCTCCAAACAAAATTCTCCTTGTGTGTTCATTCATTCAAATATTTATGTACTTCTATGTTTTGTAAAGTGTGATCCCTATTCTTATAGTAGACAGAATCTCGCTGGGGCCACAAGAGAGAGCACAGGCATGAAAGAGATTCTGAATGATTCAAGACATACAGTGTCTCAGTCAAATGTCTACACAGTTTATAAATGTGATAGGAAGGCATATTAACATATTTTAAGAATAATATTGCCAATATCTGATTTGGTTTTCTGTAAAACTGTGACTTTGAAATGCCCACCTCTAATGACAATGCATACACGCTGTGCTACCAGCATCTGAGAGGCACATGTTTCACTGAGCCCTTTTATAATTTAGCTCCCAAAAAAGTGGGTTGGGTAGAAAGAAGCCCAAGCAACTTGAACTGGGCCCTGAAATGGGATCTGGATGATGAAGAAGGGGAAGAAAGAAAAAAAACTTACAGAAGGAGTAGCAATATAAGAAGCGAATGGACTCTATGCATAAAATCTTAAAGGCAGAAATAAACGTGGCATTTACTGCGCAGTTACGATGTGTATTATGTTATATACTTTATATACTCCTTATTTTATTTAATCATCACACAGCATACGAGGTGGGCAGTATTATCCCTACTTCACTGATGAGCAATCTGAAACAGGTCGTCAGAGTCAGCAATCCAGGGAAACCGGTGCAGAGGGCCTCAAAAGATATTGGATAAGGCCAGTTATGGAAACTCCTTAATGCAAACAGGAGAAAACTGGCCTCCTTCCTGTGTTATCATGAAGGTTTCATCATTTACAGAACACATAGGAAAAAAGGCCACTTTGTCAATAAAACACTCCTCAAATCAAAGAGACAAAGTGAGATTCTGCTTGAAGCTCAAGGTTTAAATTTGAGGGGAAAAAGTAAAGTTACAAATTAGTAGAAACATTGTTTCCATTTTTAAGACAATATTTATGTTTAAATGTATACCTAGGAAAAAGTCTAAAAGCATATACCAAAATGCAAACTGTGGTTACTATTTAGGGATGTGGCAATGGAGGATTTTTATTTTTGCTTTCTTATACTTTTTAATTTATATAAAATACACATGTTATTTCTATTTAATTATAAGCTTTAAAAAATTTAGACTTATTCTCATTCTTGTGACATGAACAAAAGCCAAGGGAAAAAAATAGGTAAAAATAATTTATAATATGAATGCTACTCCAATTCTTATTCAGAAAGTCTTGAGAGGAAAAAATAACAAGGTGCTTTTTAAAACCAGAATTCTTGTCATTGGAATTCTTCTTCCTTCTTTAAAAGTAACCACACCCGAACGAATGGAAGTAATTCATCAACCATCTTGTAATGCTACCAGTCAAGTGACAGCTGATGAGAAAGGAGCAGCAGCTTCCAAAAAGACAAATATCCTTCTTATGCTAGGAACCTGTGTCAGAAGATGTACCTCACAAAGCTTAGCATGGCTTCCCTGAAGCCAACAAGAGAAAATCTGACTCAGGAAATCAAAGATGTTAGCCAAGTAATGGGGGACCAAAGGTGAGGGAAAAAAACAATAAATAAAAAAAAGGGACATGTGGTTAAAGACCACTCTTTTTCTTCATCCCACTCACACGTTTCTAAAATGGGTCCTGAAATTGACTGACAAGTCATAGGAAATATTTTGACTGGTATTTTAATGTCTAACATACTTGTCAAGATTCCAGCAGTAATTGGTCCCACGATGCCCATCAACAGGATGCTTACAGACATGAACCTACCATATTTGTGATGTCTGAGGGTGAAGAGGGCCAGTAGTCCAGCAGGGACATGAAAGAAGAGAGAGGACACCAGTGCCCACAGGAACACACCATACCACATCTCTGCAAGGGAAAGCAAAGAAAGGTTGCAAATCACTGCCTTTCCCGGTGCGGCCATTACAAAGGGGTGGTCGTTATACCTGGTTACTTCATTATCAGAACCATTCAGCTGCAATGTAGGTTCATCAGCCAAATATCCTAATGATGCTTTTAGAGGAACCAGCAAACTACAGCCACCACCTGTTTCTGTACGTACAGTCTTTTTTTTTCCCCCTTCCTTCTTCCCTTTCTTTTTATTTTTTTACAGAGACAGAGAGAGGGATAGACAGGGACAGACAGGAACGGAGAGATGAGAAGCATCAATCATTAGTTTTTCGTTGCGCATTGTGACTCCTTAGTTGTTCATTGATTGCTTTCTCATATGATCCTTGACTGCGGGCCTTCAGCAGACAGAGTAACTCCTTGCTCAAGTAAGCAACCTTGGGTCCAAGCTTGTGAGCTTTGCTTAAACCAGATGAGCCCGCGCTCAAGCTGGTGACCTCAGGGTCTCGAACCTGGGTCCTCCGCATCCCAGTCCAACGCTCTATCCACTGTGCCACCGCCTGGTCAGGCTGTACATACAGTCTTATTGGAACATAGCCATACCCATTTGTTTAAGTACTGTTTGTAGCTGCTTTCAAGAGACAAGAGCAGAGCTGAAATGGTGACAGGCACCACATGGCCTGCAAAGCCTACAATATTTACTGTCTGGCCCTTCACAGAAAAGTTGATCACACCCTGAATAAGCTACCTCTATCTCCAAACACTGAAAAAAAGGTTTGCCCAGATTTGAAAATGGCCCTAAATCATTCACCCCCCATAACTACAAGCCTAAGTTCATTGACAGGGTACCATGTAATCAATCCCTGTTGATCTTTCCTGCCTTTGTCATTATTGTTTCCTAAAATGGAAAACTATACAATTATATATATTCAATAATCATTTTCAAGAAGACAGTGAAGTAAATGCCAAACCACTGCCTCCTTTTAGGATATCAAAGCTCTTTGAGATATACAGTAAATAACAAGAAATAGAAATGTTTGGCTTGAAGACAAACAGTAAGTGAGAGGCAGGTTAGAGGAGGAGCTGGTTCCTATAGACAACCTCTAATTACTTAAGATGACACTAATTCAGGCAATATTAAAATATTTGATCACCAACTATATATACAAACCTATGCATGAGACACCTTGGAAAATACAAAAAAGGGAGGAGATACCATGTTGCCCTCCTGACTTTTTTTTTTTTTACAGAGACAGAGAGTCAGAGAGAGGGATAGACAGGGACAGACAGACAGGACGGAGAGAGATGAGAAGCATCAATCATCAGTTTTTGGTTGCTAAACCTTAGTTGTTCATTGATTGCTTTCTCATATGTGCCTTGACCGTGGGGCTACAGCAGACCGAGTGACCCCTTGCTCAAGCCAGTGACCTTGGGTCCAAGCTGGTGAGCTTTGCTCAAACAAAATGAGCCCATGCTCAAGCTGGCGACCTCAGAGTCTCGAACCTGGGTCTTCCGCATCCCAGTCCAATGCTCTATCCACTGCACCACCGCCTGGTCAGGCCCCTCCTGACTTTATAATTTGGTAAATGGCAGGTATAGCATATCCTCCCAGTGAGCCCACGCAGGGCTTTAGAATTCTCAGGGTAGCTCTCTCTAGCCACCATATAGGTATAGTAAAGGTGACACATTAGATAAAATCTTGTCCATCCTTGCACTAGAGGCAGGTAAATAACAGGCAATTTTAGAGATTAGTCAACAGCTTCACTCAGGGTTTCTCAATCACAGCACTATTGCCATTTGGACCAGATACCCGGTGGGTGGCTACCCTGTGCATGCTAAGATGTGGAGCAGCACTCCTAGCCTCTACACCCTCGATGCCAGGCACATTCCTCCCCAGTTGTGAAAATCAAACATTGCCAAATGCCCCCTGGAGGCAAACTACCCTAATTAAAAACTACTGGCCTGACTGAGGCAGAGGGTTTATAAGAGTTATAGTAGTTAAAGCTGCAAAGATAGATGGGGTCATGTTATGGTGAGCTATAAAGGCCAAACTAAGGAATTCAACCAATATGAACCTGACCAGGTGGTAGTGCAGTGGATAGAGTGTCCACCTGGGACACTGAGGACCCAGGTTCAAAACCCTGAGGTCCCCGGCTTGAGTGCAGGCTCACCAATTTGAGCATGGGATCACAGACATGACCCATGGTCACTGGCTTGAACCCAAGGTCACTGACTTGAGCAAGGGGTCACGGGCTCAGCTGGAGCCTCCAGGTCAAGGCACATATGAGAAAGCAATATATGAACAACTAAGGAGCTACAACTATGAGTTAATGCTTCTTAACCTCTTTCCCTTAAAAAAAAAAAAAAAAAGGAATTTAACCAATGTACCATTAAATGTTTTGGGCAGTAAAGCGTTGTCAGACATTATTCTCCAAGCCCTGTCTTACTCTCTTAGTAGGAGTACAAACTAGAAAGCTTTCTGGAGGGTAATGTGGACATTTGTATCCAACAGTCACATGTGCATACCCGCTGCTGTAGTGACTGTACTTCCAGGAATACAGCCTACAGGAGCACACATGTAGGCAAGACCAGGTAGCAAGAGGTTCGCAGCAGCACTGTCTGTAATGGCAAACACTAGATCCAGCTGCATGGGAAACTGCGACATAAGACTACTTGTAAAACACATTCTGGTGCATCCACATAATGGAACATCACACACACAAAAACGTGAGCTAGATCTTTCTGTACTGATAGGGTAAGATGCCCAAGCCACACTGGCAAGTAAAAAAACACAAGTTGCGGCCCTGACCGGTTGGCTCAGTGGTAGAGCGTCGGCCTGGCGTGCGGAAATGCCAGGTTTGATTCCCGGCCAGGGCACACAGGAGAAGCGCCCATCTGCTTCTCCACCCCTCCCCCTCTCCTTCATCTCTGTCTCTCTCTTCCCCTCCCGCAGCCGAGGCTCCATTGGAGCAAAGATGGCCCGGGCGCTGGGGATGGCTCCTTGGCCTCTGCCCCAGGCGCTAGAGTGGCTCTGGTTGCAACAGAGTGACACCCCGGAGGGGCAGAGCATCGCCCCCTGGTGGGCGTGCTGGGTGGATCCCGGTCGGGCGCATGCGGGAGTCTGTCTGACTGTCTCTCCCCGTTTCTAGCTTCAGAAAAATACAAAAAATAAAAATAAATAAAAAATACAAAAAAACCCCCACAAGTTGCAGAATAGCAGAGAGAATAAGGTCCCACTTTGTGTAAAAAACAAAACACAGCATTTACATGTAAATGCTTCTATGTACTCAGAAAAGGCTGGACATGTTTATTTAATAAATATTTATAACATGCATAGGTGCTGTTCAAAGTGCTTTACCAGTATCAACTCACGTAATCCTCTCAACAACTCTGTGACGCATGTATTATTAATATCCCCAACTCTGAGAGTGAGGAAATGGAGGCAGAGGGGGTGAAGAAATGGGCCCAAGCCCACACAGCCAGCACAAGGCAGGGCCCGGGTTCAACCTGACCCCGGAAGCAAGCCCCCATCCTCCGCGCTGCCTCTTGGTGTATACTAAGCAACGGAAAATTGTTATTTCTGGAGAGTAGAATGAGTGGGGGGAGGGTTGGTGACAATTCACTTTTCACTTTGATAAAAAACAATGAAACTTATGCTTTAAAAGGAACTGTTCAGGAAGGTTGGTCCAATTGGGGTGAACAGTTAAAGAGGAATCAACGAGGAGCATCAACGAGGAGCATCAATTGGCTTGGGGAGAAGGGAGAGTGAAAAGTGAGAAGCAGGTGGACCAGCATCTTTTCTTGAAGCTGGATTTGAGTTTTAAGTACCTACTGTGTGTAGCTTTTTTCCCCCAGATCAAATTCCTTTTTTCGTCCAGATCAATTCCTTATTCTTTTTTTTTTTTTTTTTGCACTTTTCCGAAGCTGGAAACGGGGAGAGACAGTCAGACAGACTCCCGCATGCGCCCGACCAGGATCCGCCCGACCGGGATCCACTCGGCAAGCCCACCAGGGGCGATGCTCTGCCCACCAGGGGGCGTCGCTCTGCCGCAACCAGAGCCACTCCAGCGCCTGGGGCAGAGGCCAAGGAGCCATCCCCAGTGCCCGGGCCATCCTTGCTCCAATGGAGCCTTGGCTGCGGGAGGGGAAGAGAGAGATAGAGAGGAAGGAGGGAGGGTGGAGAAGCAAATGGGCGCTTCTCCTATGTGCCCTGGCAGGGAATCGAACCCAGGTCCCCCACACGCCAGGCTGACGCTCTACCGCTGAGCCAACCAGCCAGGGCCTCTTTTCTTTTCTTTTCTTTTTTTTTACAGGGACAAAGAGAGAGTCAGAGAGAGGGATAGATAGGGACAGGCAGACAGGAACGGAGAGAGATGAGAAGCATCAATCATCAGTTTCTCATAGCAACACCTTAGTTGTTCATTGATTGCTTTCTCATATGTGCCTTGACCATGGGCCTTCAGCAGACCAAGTGACCCCTTGCTCAGGGACCTTAGGTCCGAGCTGGTGAGCTTTTTTTGCTCAACCCAGATGAGCTCGCGCTCAAGCTGGCAACCTCGGGGTCTTGAACCTGGGCCCTCTGCATCCCAGTCTGATGCTCTATTCACTGCGCCACCGCCTGGTCAGGCCAATTCCTTATTCTTGATTGAACTAACAGAGATTAGGGGTGGGAGTCACACCCCCCGAACCCCCCTTGGCATTGTCTCTGATGATTGCACTAACCTTTGCTTATTTTGAGTCAAATACAGCGTCAATTAATACCATATTCTACATATACCTAAAATAGGATGCCTAGCTCTTGTTTTGAATAAAAGGCTCTGAAGGAAAGTATACAGGGTACCCCACCTACAGCTCAACGCTTGTTAAAAATAACAAATGACTGAGAGTCTATGGCACTTTGGTTCTGGTGAAAAACTATCAGATAGCTATAAAAAGTTTCAAACAGTTTGTGAGCTTTTAGTTTTCTTTTTGCTGAACAAGATATATCTTCAGAATTGTTTTATAATAGCCTGACCAGCTGGTGGCTCAGTGGATAGAGTGTCGGTGTGGGATGCAGAGGACCTAGGTTCGAGACCCCGAGGTCGCCAGCTTGAGCGTGGGCTTATCTGGCTTGAGCAAAGCTCACCAGCTTGGACCCAAGGTCGCTGGCTCCAGCAAGGGGTTACTCGGTCTGCTGAAGGCCCGCAGTCAAGTGCCTTCAATGAACAACTAAGGTGTCGCAACGGCAACGAAAAACTGATGATTGATGCTTCTCATCTCTCTCCGTTCCTGTCTGTCTGTCCCTATCTATCCCTCTCTGACTCTCTCTCTGTCTCTGTAAAAAAATAAAATAAAAAATTGTTTTATAATACTGTTGAAACTAGTCCATTTTGTTTGATGACTTTTTGTAAATTCGGTGAAAACAAGTTAAATCATGCAATATGGACTATAAAGTGATTGAATAGTTGTGTTCCAAGCTTAAAAATTAAATATATAACATTAAAATGACTAATATACATGTACTATATAAAAAGGTATTTACTAATTACTACCCTTCCTCTCCAAAGAAAAAACCACCTTTCCAGTCAATAGTGTTGATCAGAAATTGCCAATAAGAACTGCAGGCAGGATGGCCCCGGCCAGTTGGCTCAGCGGTAGAGCGTCGGCCCGGTATGTGGAAGTCCCAGGTTCAATTCCTGGTCAGGGCACACAGAAGCGCCCATCTGCTTCTCCACCCCTCCCCCTCTCCTTTCTCTTCATCTCTCTCTTCCCCTCCCACAGCCAAGGCTCCATTGGAGCAAAGTTGGCCCTGGCTCTGAGGATGGCTCCATGGCCTCCGCCTCAGACATTGGAATGGCTCCAGTTGTAGTGGAGCAACGCCCCAGATGGGCAGAGCATCGCCCCCTGGTGGGCATGCCAGGTGGATCCTGGTTGGGCACATGCAGGAGTCTGTCTGACTGCCTCCCGCTTCTAACTTCAGGAAAAAAAAACCAAAAGAACTGCGGGCAGGATTCTGATTCCCGAAGGTTTGAGTCCTGTCCTCTTCAGAAACAAACCTACACTACTTCAGCCTCCTTTCCAGCCGCAGGCTGGGAGCTATTCTTGCTTCTGCTGCCCAGGAGACTTGCCCTCTGCTCCTCCCCAATAAAAGTGCACCCACCAGAGCTCTGGCACCCACAGATCCCTCTTGCCTGGGCAGCTTCTGCTGCACCCTAGCACACTGAGAGTAGCCTGGCCCTGCCAGCCTAAGGTCCTCTCATATGCCACCCTACCACCAGCTCATCCCCAAGCCACAGCACAGCACCATGCATTCCCTTCCAAAGTATGTAGTTAAACCCCATCTTAAACCTCATAGTCCTTACCAGCTACTCCCCTAATCACTCAGAGCCTCTGACCTCCATAACACCACCCAGTGTGCACACTAAGCTCTCTGATGGCACCAGGAATGCCACTGCCCCAAGGAAGACAAATGGGATTACAAATCTGCCTCCAAGACACACAGCAGGTGCCATGCTAACTGCTAGCTGCCACCACTGACCTGACAGTGCTCCTTTGCCCTACTGGAGCTCCCCAAATTTTAGAGATAAGCACTGCTCTCTGCAGTGACTCAAGGCACTGCTGGCACCTGGCTTCTTATTGGCTGCCACACAATCATTGGGGCAGTAAACTTGGAGTGAGGCTTTGATCTGCCAGAGAAACACTAAGTTAACTTCCATAAAAGTGGGTTTGGGCCTGACTAGTAGATAGAGCATCGACCTGGGATGCTAAGGTTGCGTTGGAAATTGTGAGGTCGCCAGCTTGAACACAGGCTCACCAGCTTGAGCGCAGTGTGGCTGGCTTGAACATTCTCTCTCTCTCTCTCACTGCCATGTGAGGACATGGTGAGAAGGCAGGCCAAAAGGGCCCTCATCACCACACAACCATATGGGCATTCTGATCCTGGACTTGCAGCCACCAAACCTGTGAGAAAATAAATGTCTGTTACTTAAGCCACTCAGTCATGGTATTGTGTAACTGCAGCCTGAGCAGACCAGGACACCAACACTCAGCTGGTGCCACATCTGGGGACACCAACATTCACCTGGTGCCACATCTGGAGCACAGGCCCTGCTCAAGGGGATCTGCTAGGCTACCACCCCACACCTCCATTTTCCTAAAAGCTGAAGGGCTTTTGGCAAACAAGGTCTGGCATAGCAGGTCAGCACCTCCGAGTTTCTGAGAAGGGTAAGCACACTGCACCCTCCTACAACCCTGAGCTACAGCCACTAGCTACCTTAGTGCCTGCATATTTTATATAGTGTCACTTAAATCGCTTTATGTAGAAAAAAAGGCTTCTTTATATTAGATGAGTAGTATACTTAAGGAAACACTTTTCAGATGGATGAGTTTATTATAGAACTCTAATAACAAAGGCAAACCTCAATCAATAAAATACTTAAAAAAAAACTAAGTCATTTCCCTTTAATCTACTGCACCTTAATTTGCTATTTAATAGCTATTTATTGATTATCATAATAGTACTTTTTATTTCCCTTGTTCAATGCTGTTGGGAAAACAGCTGTTAGGCTTGCTCACTGGTTTACTGGCTGCAAGCACTTTGCTTGCTCAGTGCATGAGCAGGTGGCAGCGCCCCACGTGTATCTATGCAAGGCTATGGGTGCTTGCGCTCAGTGTGGACTGCGGATGGCGGATTGCCTGTCCGCTAACGTGAAGGGCCATTTTGCTGTTCAATTGCCTGAGAGCGGTTTTCCCTGCTTGCTCGTCCACTTGAGAGACTCTCTAGAACAGGAACAGCCCAACGCTTTCTGGCTCTGCAGTTTCTCTACTGTCTGCCCGAATCCAATGTGGACCTGCCTGGCCTTGGCCACCAGCATTACAAATACAGTATCACAAATCTCTGTCTTCATATCTCACAGTATTTCCTTGTTCACTGTTTCAAACCAAGTACATCATCATCAGCTTTGTTTATTTTGGTAGCTAATGTCACATCACTTCCCAATGTTGAAGTATAAATCAAAAAAGTAATCTGTAATAAAAGATAATAAGAGGAACTCAGGTTAAGCACTAGTGGACAGAATGGGCCTCAAAGATGTCCACATATCCCCCCAGAGCCTGTGGGTGTGTGGCAAAGGGAGTCGGCAGGTGTTATTAGAATAAGCATCTTGAGAGACTCTCCTGGATTTTCCAAGTAGGCCTAATGTAAACAGAAGGGCCCTTCTAAGAGTGAGGTAGGAGGGTCAGAGTCAGAGAGATTTGAAGATGCTATGGTTTTAAAAGGGAGGAAGAGGCCAAGAACCAAGAAATGCAGGTGACCTCTAGAAGCTGGAAAAGGCAAGACACCAATTCTTCCCAGGGCCTCCGGAAGGAACACAGCACTGCTGACCTCGTTTGGGCTTCTGACTTCCAGACTGTAAGATGATAAATAGTGGTGTGTTTAAGATACTAAAACTGTAGTAAGCTGTTACTAACTGTGGCAACAACATTAAGAGTTCATTCCTTCAATAAATATTTATTTAGCCCACTCCATATACCAAGCACTTCAGCAAAAACAGGAGAAGACAGAGAATCCTGCCCACAAGAAACGAATTATCTTTTAAAATCTATTTCTCAGAAGGACATTTCAGTTAAAGAAAAAAGTCACATAGATTACAGAATCCTCCAATTGAGTTCTATATTAATAACAAGGGTTTGTAATGGCTGGTTCCCTAGCCCTCTAATGGCTACAGCTGAGTCACCTAAATTCCAAGCAAGACCTCAAGGTCAACCCAACCCCAACCAGCAGAAATGGAAGAAGCCCACGCCAAGTGGGCGGCGAGGCTCAGCACTCAGCCATTCTTTCAGCGGGCCCCACTCTACCTTATGTTCCAGGTCAAACAACTGTATGAACACAGCCAGTTCCTCTGCAGCCGAGGTTCAAAGAAAGTAGACCACATCGATCTTCCTGGCAGCTGCAGTCCTACCCTGTCCTGCAGCTCAGTGCTGCAGTCTTGATTCTAACTGCCCCAAAGCCTGCATCTCGCCACACTGCCCACTGTGAGGTCCCTCTCTCACCTGAATCCCACCTACCTGCCAGGGATTCCCTTGTAAAGTAAGAAATACATATATGTTGGTCTCCACCCCTGCTTCTTGACACAGAACTTCTAAAACCCTTGTAAACAGGGGTGCTATGAAAATCTTTTGTTCTAATATTTAGTCTTTGACCCTGGTTCCTGACAGAGCTCCTAAATGCCTTAAAATCTTCAGAATCGGGCCCTGGCCAGTTGGCTCAGTGGTAGAGCGTCGGCCTGGCGTGCAGGAGTCCCGGGTTCGATTCCCGGCCGGGGCACACAGAAGAAGTGCCCATCTGCTTCTCCACCCCTCCCCCTCTCCTTCCCCTCTGTCTCTCTCTTCTCCTCCCACAGCCAAGGCTCCATTGGAGCAAAGTTGGCCCGGGCGCTGAGGATGGCTCCGTGGCCTCTACCTCAGGCGCTAGAATGGCTCTGGTTGCAACAGAGAAACGCCCCAGATAGGCGGAGCATCGCCCCCTGGTGGGCATGCCAGGTGGATCCCGGTTGGGCACATGTGGGAGTCTGTCTGACTGCCTCCCCGTTTCCAACTTCAGAAAAATACAAAAAAAAAATCTTCAGAATCATCTTTTGTTCTCCCAGGGTGACTCTTGGTGGTCTCCTGGATGAGGGCCTGGTCACCAGAAAGCCAACATGATAAGCTTGGAACTGGCAGCACCTCCCTGTTCTCTGGAGAAGGGAGAGGGGCTAAAAGTGGAGTTAATAATCAATCATGCGTATGTGATGAAGCTTCCATAAAAATACCAAAGTACAAGTAACCAATGTCACCCCAATAAATTCAATAAAATAAAATAACAATAAAAATTCTCTTGAGACTTCCTCTTTGACCTCTATTGTTCTCAAATGGTTGGAGATTTTCTCATCTTTTTTTTTTTTTTTAATTGACATCTAGTTTGATTCCTTTCTGGTCAGAGAACACACTCTGTATGGAAAAAAAAATTACAGACTAAGGAAAGAATGGGAAGAATGAAAAAGATTAAATAATTGGGTCCAAAGGACATACAAAAACTGTAATGTTCTCTTTAGGCTTTGTATTCATGGAATTAGACACATCCACATTGTAAAAGGTATATGGTGCTGAAAAAGATGTGGTGTGCTGTGAAAATCATTGAAGGAAGCATAAAAAATGTGTCCATCCAAATGGATGAACTCCACAGACATTAATGCAAATACAAGAATGTATCCTATGATTCCGTTTAAGCAAATTACCAAAATGGACAATGTCAACTTACTCTATTCAAAGTCAGGATAACAGTTGCCCCATTACAGAGAGATAAGGAACAAAAGGGACAAAAGTTCTGTGCTGGTGATATTCTGTTTCTTGATCTCGGTTCTGGTTACACGGATTTGTTCTGTTTATGAAATTTCAGCACGTTAAACATAAACAGGTACTTTGTAAGTATAACATTCTTCATTTTTAAAAGGGAAGCCTTCTGTTGACTACGAAGTTCTTTTCCTCCTTCCCAAAATAAGAGGAGAGTTATTTCTCATTTCTCAATTTCAGAGTGTTATAGAGAACCATTATCCCAATGGTGGCCTTGCAGGGAGTTCACGGTTGAAGTTCACGTTGAAGCTCTTGGGATCGCCTTCTGGAGAAAAGGCCCAGCAATACCTCTTCCTCCCTTCGTCTCTTCTTGCAGGTTATAACACCTTATTAGTTGAGACAACACCGGGGCAGAAGTTATTGCTCTGAAAGGTGAGACCACTAGAGAATCACAGTTTCTGATGATCCCTCCCTCTTATTAATAAATTTTTTCTCGATCACCCTTGTGCACATTAGGGTTGTAACACAGGAATAGTTCTAGCATATGTCATCAAATCAAGGCTTGACTGGATCAGCCTTCAACCAAGTCTAGGTTTGACTAGCTTGGTCTTCAATCAAATCAAGGGTTAATAGATTGGCCTTCAATCAAATCAATAGTTGATCAGATCTAAGCCCTTAACCTATGGGATCTGAGGTTAACTCAAGGTAGACAGTGTCAGAACTGAACTGAATTGTAGGACAACCAACTGATGTCACAGAATTATCTGATGTATAGAAAACCTACACATCTGGTGTCAGAAATGCTGTGAGTGTGGTAACAGTGTGAGAGTAAAGGAAAACAGTGAGTTTTTTCTAGATACTCCTCCACTCCTACCTAACGATGACTTGCCCACCGGAACTACCATCTGCCACCTCTCTCCCAACACTGCTGACGGACTGCCCTCTCACCCCTGATTTCTGAGTGAGCCCCTGGCTTGCCTCACCCCAATGGTCTTGGTCCTAGCATAGCTAGATCTTGTCTGTCCTGATGTGGCCTTCCATCTATTCTCTACACAAAGGCAGAAAGTCAGTGATAATGGGAACGAGGCTTCTTGTTGAGGTGATGAAAATATTCTCAAGTTCCTTGCAATATTGGTTGCAAAGGAACCAAATGGATGGTTGCAAACTCTGCAAATATGCTAAAAATCATTGAATTGTACACTTAAAAAAACAAACAAACAGTAAGTCAGATCACCCCTCCTCTGCTCAAAACCCTTCAATAATGATCCCCTCCCCATCCTGCCTTGCCCACACTGTTCCATCCTTTGAGTTGGTCCCCTTTATGTTTCCTTCTTTTTTTTTTTTTTTTTACAGAGACAGAGAGAGTCAGAGAGAGGGATAGACAGGGACAGACAGGAACGGAGAAAGATGAGAAGCATCAATCATTAGTTTTTTGTTGCAACACCTTAGTTGTTCATTGATTGCTTTCTCATATGTGCCTTGACCACGGTCCTTCAGCAGACCGAGTAACCCCTTGCTCGAGCCAGCGACCTTGGGTCCAAGCTGCTGAGCTTTTGCTCAAACCAGATGAACCTGCACTCAAGCTGGTGACCTCGGGGTCTTGAACCTGGGTCCTCCACATCCCAGTCCAACGCTCTATCCACTGCGCCACCGCCTGGTCAGGCAGTCCCCTTTATGTTTCTTAAGCAAGCTCCTGTCCCAGGGCCTTTGAACCTGTGGCTCCCCCACCCAGAATACTCTGTTCCCAACAGCTATGGGGCTCACTCCTAACTTACTTCACATTTCAGTTCCAATGACATCATGATAAAGAGCTTCCTACCCTATGTAAAATAACATTCCACCTGGTCATAAAGAGCCACCACTTACTATTCCCCCACCCAGCCTCACATTCACCACCAGCTGTTCCTTTCCACCCTTTTGAATTTTGTTTATTTTCTCTTTCTCCCCATTGTAATGAAAGCTCCTTTGTTAAGTACTGTATCTTACTTGGTGCCTAGAAAACAACAGGTATGTATGCCTGACCCATGGAGGTGCAGTGGATAGAACATCAACCTGGGATGCTGAGGCCCCAGGTTCAAAATCCCAAGGTCTCCAGCTTGAGCACAGGACCATCAACATGATCCCAAACTGTTAGCTTGAGCAAGAGGTCACTGGCTTGGCTGGAAACCCCACCTCCACCCCCAGTCAAGGCATGTATGAGAAGCAATCAATGAACAACTTAAGTGATGCATCTATGAGTTGATGTTTTTCATCTCTCTCACTAAAAAAAAAAGGTATGCTATAGGCACTGAGTAAATATTTGTTGAGTGAATGAATAAGTAACTGGAATAAGTGTGACCCCATTCTTTTTATTTTTATTTTCATTTATTGATTTTAGAGAGAGACAGAGAAACATCAATTTGTTGTTCCACTTATTTATGCGTTCATTGGTGGATTCTTGTGTGTGTCCGCACTGGAGATTGAACCTGCAACCTTGGCATAACAAGACCAGGGCTATGTGACCCATTCTTTATTATTTTTTAAAATTTTATTTATTGATTTTCAGAGACAGAGAGAGAGAGAAAGGCCCGGAGGCTGGATGAGTGGGTAGAGTGGGAAGCATCAACCCACGGCTGATTCTCACATGTGCCTTAACCAGGCAAGCCTAGGGTCCCAAACCAGCGACCTCAGCACCCCAGGTCAATGCTCCATCCACTGCGCCACCACAAGTCAGGTAGTGTGACCCATTCTTGATTCCAGAAACCACACAACCAAACATTAGTAGGTTTTAGTTTAACTATCAAAAGATACACTTTGACATTGATTTTAATCAAATTCATACCTTCAGAATATTAATGGCATTCCTGATACAAAAAAAAAGATTTGCCTTTCTTGGCATTCAGATTTGTTACAAATGACAACAAGCAACCCTGGCCAGATAGCTTGGTTGGTTACAGCAGTGTCCTGAGGCGCAAAGGCTCCTGGTTTGATCCCCTGGCAGAGCACATATAGGAACAGATGTTCCTGTCTCTTTCCTGCTCACTCCATTCCCCTCTCTAAAATCAGTAAGATGAATATATTTTTAAAAATGACAACAACAGCCTGACCAGGCGGTGACGCAGTGGATAGAGCATCAGACTGGGATGCGGAGGACCCAGGTTCGAGACCCCGAGGTCACCAGCTTGAGCGCGGGCTCATCTGGTTTGAGCAAAGCTCACCAGCTTGAGCCCAAGGTCGCTGGCTTGAGCAAGGGGTTACTCGGTCTGCTGAAGGACCGTGGTCAAGGCACATATGAGAAAGCAATCAATGAACAACTAAGGTGTTGCAATGAAAAACTGATGATTGATGCTTCTCATCTCTCGCCGTTCCTGTCTGTCTGTCTCTATCCCTCTCTCTGACTCTGTATAAAAATTTAAAAATCAAAATAAATAAAAAATTTAAAAATGACAACAGAAGAAATCTGTACAACTTGGAATAAGGAAGGCTAAGCAAAAATCTAAATGGCTAAATTGCAAATGCTGGTTCAAAAAGAAATCAATTCAAAGCTTCCTAATAGTGATAAACCACAGAATATTTCAGAGCAGTGATTTTGCCATACTGAGTTAGCATAAAATACAATTAACCTTTTCAGTGGGGCCAAAATAGAAACTACTCCAGATTCAGGTCAATGAATGAAATTCACTGTCAGCAGGATCAAACTTCATGTGCCTATTGTATCCATCCTTCCAAAGATGAGACATAGCAAGGAAGTTAAATGTTTACTCATTACATTCTAATCAACTTGAGATACAGGACATCTCATGCACATTTATACCCCCAGCCCAGAGCCTGCACTTTGCCAAATGTGTACAAGTAACTTTGCTTTTCAAAAGTTCACATCCTGCCCCTTGACTTTTACCAAAGACCTACGTTATACTGTTTTCACTAACCAAAAGACATCCAAAGAAGATTTTCACTTTTACAAAAAAAAGGCGAAAAGCAAAAATCATGTTCAGCGTTTATTTCAGCGAGCTATTATTACAGGTAGCACACGCCCCAGACAGCGAGTGGCAGCACCAGTCCCCTTCCCCAGGAACTCCCCTCAGCAGCAAACCCCCACAGCTTCGAACAGCCTGTGAGCATCTGTACTTTATCTTGATTTATTTTGTGCAAACGTTAGCAAAGCCTGTCCTAAGATGATTGCTTCTTCACTTTATGCCATTTTGGCTTAGGCAAGATTTCACAGGAACTCTCTTTTGGATAGCAGGGGAAACCAGTATTGCTGAATAAATGATCACTGGTGATCAACACCTTCAATTATATCTCCATAGAAATACCATAAACTCAAGTACATCGTGGTTTAGTATTTTCAAAACAATTTCTGAAAGCAAACAACTACCATAGTTACAGATTCTCTACTACTATGAGGTAATGTTAAAAGTATCGTCCCACCTTGGCCATGTAGCTCAATTGGTTAGAGATTCTTCCAGATATGCCAAGATTGTGTGTTCAATCCCTAGTCAGGGCACATTCAAGAATCAACCAATGAATGCACAAATAATTGGAACAGCAAGGTCAATGCTTCTCTCTCTCTCCCTTCTTCTCTCTCTCTCTAAAATGAATTTAAAACATTTTTAAAGGAAAAAAAACTACAAATGAGCCTGACCAGGTGGTGGCGCAGTGGATAGAGCGTCGAACTGGGACACAGAGGACCCAGGTTCGAGACCCCGAGGTCGCCAGCTTGAACACGGGCTCATCTGGTTTGAGCAAAAAGCCCACCAGCTTGAATCCAAGGTCGCTAGCTCCAGCAAGGAGGTTACTCAGTCTGCTGAAGGCCCGCAGTCAAGGCACATATGAGAAAGCAATCAATGAACAACTAAGGTGTTGCAACACGCAATGAAAAACTAATGATTGATGCTTCTCATCTCTCTCTGTTCCTGTCTGTCTGTCCCTGTCTATCCCTCTCTCTGACTCACTCTCTGTAAAAAAAAAATAAATAAATTTTAAAAAATTAAAAAAATAAAAAACAACAAAAAACTACAAATGATATTCTTTGAACAACTGGGGAACTTTAAATAAGGTCCATACATTAGATAATATTCTATCAATGTTAAACTTCTTAGGTGTGATATAGTGCTTTGCTACAACATAAAATGTCCTTGTTTTAAAAGATCTATGCTAGGCACTCAGACTAGCCCAGTTTGCTGGCTTGTGTCTTGTGCCAAGTTATTAAGCTTTGCTTAATAAACTGCTCACTGCTTAAATGCTGGGAAAAAAGAAAAAAGATCCATGCTAGCTTTGGCCTCTTGCTTGGTTAGAAAGAACACAATCCCCATACGCCAAGTCTGCAGGTTTGATCCCAGGTCAGGGCACATAAAAGAATCACCTAATGAATGCATAAGTAAGTGGAACAAGAAATCTATGTCTGTCTCACTCCATTCCTGCTAAAATCAATTAAAATAAAAAAATCCATGCCATCAGTTCTGTAACTTCCTTTCAAATAGCTCTACAGAAAGTAAAAATATTATGTGTATACATATACATACAAAGCAAAAGAATCTGAATATCAAACCTAAAGAAAGGGTATAACGGTACTTATTATACTATCATTTCAATTTTCAGTAGGCTTGAAAATTCTCAAAATAAAGAGTTGGGGGAAAAATAAGAAAACAAAACCAAACTAATCTGGTCCAGAAGTTGCCTCCAGACTGCATAAACATTTCGGTTTTTGCACAGCGTCTCCAGAATGTCATAGTATCACTGTCAATGTGAATTTAGGCCCGTCTGAAAAAAGGTGAATGGCCAGATTATCATTTTGGTCCTGATTTCAAGCTAACATTTGCATCTGCTCCATTACCAGCTATTTCACAAACCTGTCTGGGAAAATACCAGACAGGTAATACACAGCAAGTCCCGGGTGTCCACTGAATGGCGCCTGGCAGTCGCTGCCCAGTGGACGAAAAAAAATCAGATGCCTTGTTTATAACTGCAGGCAGTAATCCAATCCTGCCTCGTTTGCAGGTCGGTCTCAGGCCCCTTCTCGCTTTGTTTACTAAATCAAGGTATCAGCTTAGCTGGAGAGGACAGTGTTCTATCTTGTTGCCTTTAAAGGTCCAAAACACATTAATTAACTGTGCCCTCCCTTTCATTAGCCGTCCCAAGTAATTTCTCCTCTCGGCTTTTGGAGCACGATGGTTTTCTACCTTCTACTGGACTATGGATTTGAAAAACCCGTCTATCAGGCCCAGCAGAAAAGCTCCAATGGGGGCAAGAAGAACGAAAAAGAAGTCGTGCCAAATCGCCAACGCGTGAGCGTGAGACTCGGCAACAAGTCTCGGAAAGTGATTCCTAGAAAGAGAAGCTAGTCAAGTGGGTGGATTCGGAATGAGCAGACAACCTCCCGGAGAAGAGGGGATGGACTAGGCTAGAAACAAAGAGAGTGTGAGTTCCGACCACCCCGCGGCCCGGCCGGGACGACTCGGCGTCCGGCTGCGAAGGCCGCGAGGCCGGCGCGGACGAGAAGGGCCCCGCGCAGACGGCGCCCAACACAAGGCGGGGACGATCTCCTCCAGGGCTCCGTCGAGTTTCAGCCTGACACTTACTAGCGCGTTTGGAAACTCCAAAGGGCAAGACCAGTTCGGGCGGAGACGGAGCTCCCTTCATTGACCGGTACGCCCGCAGCCGCTGCCTCCCACCCCGTCCCCAGCGCGCCGATGAGGTGGCCGCGTCTAAGGGGCCGGCCAGGAAGCGATGGGGGAAGGGGCGAGAGCTCCCAGCTCTCGGCCGAGGGAGCGGGACACTCCTTAGAGGAGGAAACGATGGAGGACGGAGGGCCCCAGCTTGCACTCGGGGAAAAAGGAGCCCCACCGTCGGGCAGCCGCGGCGGGGAGCGCAGAGCGCAGGCGCGGGGCCGGTACCTGGGAAGGAGCAGAGAGAAGTGGAGTTGGGGCACAGAGTCCCGTTGCCCACTCGCGGCACGAGCTTCAGGCTGAGGATCTGCTGCAGGAGCCCGGCCGACGCCCCGCTGCCGCCGCTCCCCTCGTGCTCCATCCCGCCGCCATTCACCGCAGAGAGATGAAGGAGAGCGCCGGAAGCGTTGCCGTGGCTCGCTCTCACTTTACAGCCCGCTCTGTTCTCGGTACTTCCACCGCCTCAGCTTCACCTTCGGCCCGGGCCCTCTTCCTCCTACCTCAACGGCGCTGTCAAGTGATGGTCCCTTCCTCCAATTAGAGCGCGGCCAGGTGGCAGGGGCGGGGCAAGAATTGTTCCCGCCCTTCACGTTGCGTACAGCTCACCGAGCCACAGCACCCACGGAATACGCCCCCTACTGGTAAGGTCTTTCCTGCTCCAGTAGGGCCTGCTCCGCTCTGCCCTTCTCTTCAGCGCCACCTATAAGAAAGCAGGGGAATTGCATACGCCCTACCGACCAAGATGTAGATTTAAGACAGATCTGGCGGTGAGGATAAGATAGTTCAGCAACCAAGTGAAGGAAGCTGGAAGACAATGCAGCAATACTACAGTATTTGGAAGGGAAATTAGTTTTTGAAAGATTAATTTACTTTAAATTTAAAGGCACTGTGTAGAAAACACAATATTTTCTACTTAATTCAAGATTATTAGCAAGATTGTTCATTAGAATTTCCTCTTCAAAAAAAGCCTTTGTTTTGGGAACTTTTAAATGCCATTTCCCTAACCCTACAACTAGGATTTAAAATCAAATCAAGAAACTTTTCTAAAACAAAAATAGTAAGTATAAGAAGAGTCATGAAATATTTAACAATGATGGTTTTGGTATATTTCCCAGACTAGCAGAATGTATAAGAAGTGGAAGAAACCAATTAGTTTAAGGTAATATAATAGTCAATCATGTATCACATTAGGAAATGTTATTAGGAAATAAACAAATATAAATATTATCTTAACTAGTCTAAATCTTGAATTTATAATTCTATCCCCAGTCAAATTGTGAATTGAAAGATTGAAAAAAAAAGACAGACTATTATAGGCCCTGGCAGGTTGGCTCAGTGGTAGAGCGTCGGCCTGGCGTGCAGAAGTCCCAGGTTTGATTCCCGGCCAGGGCACACAGGAGAAGCGCCCATCTGCTTCTCCACCCCTCCCCCTCACCTTCCTCTTGTCTCTCTCTTCCCCTCCCGCAGCCAAGGCTCCACTGGAGCAAAGATAGTCCGGGCGCTGGGGATGGCTCCATGGCCTCTGCCTCAGGCGCTAGAGTGGCTCTGGTCGGAACAGAGTGACGCCCCGGATGGGCAGAGCATTTCCCCCTGGTGGGCGTGCCGGGTGGATCCCAGTCAGGCGCATGTGGGAGTCTGTCTGACTGCCTCCCCATTTCCAACTTCAGAAAAAAAAAAAAAGCAGGAAAAAAACTGGAAAGCAATAAACTCCAAGAAAAACACCAAACCTGCAAGAAAATTATAAAGTAACCAAACATAAAGCAACCAAAAAGTAGGTTTTGGCTTGCTTTAGAAATATAACCCCGCCCTGGCCGGTTGGCTCAGCGGTCGAGTGTCGGCCTGGCGTGTGGGGGACCCGGGTTCGATTCCCGGCCAGGGCACATAGGAGAAGCGCCCATTTGCTTCTCCACCCCCACCCCCTCCTTCCTCTCTGTCTCTCTCTTCCCTTCCCGCAGCCAAGGCTCCATTGGAGCAAAGATGGCCCGGGCGCTGGGGATGGCTCCTTGGCCTCTGCCCCAGGCACTAGAGTGGCTCTGGTCATGGCAGAGCGACGCCCCGGAGGGGCAGAGCATCGCCCCCTGGTGGGCAGAGCGTTGCCCCTGGTGGGCGTGCCGGGTGGATCCCGGTCGGGCGCATGCAGGAGTCTGTCTGACTGTCTCTCCCCGTTTCCAGCTTCAGAAAAGTACAAAAAAAAAAAAAAAAAAAAAAAAAAAAAAAAAAAAAAAAGAAATACAACCCCTACTTGTTTCACTTATAGTGAAATGCAGAACTACAAAACTTTTAGAAAATAATGTTCAATATCTTTGTTTCAGGATAGTGAAGGAGTTCTGAAACTAGATTCAAAAGGCAAAGACCAGGTGCTGGCTGGTTGGCTCAGTGGATAGAGCATCGGCACAGCATGCAGATGTCCCTGGTTTGATCCCCAGTCAGGCCACACAGGAAAAGCGACCATCTGTTTCTCTTCCTGTCCCTCTCCCTCTTCTCTCTCTCCTCACCTCTCACAGCCAGTGGCTCAATTGGTTCAAGCTTCTGCCCAGGCACTAAGGATAGCTCTGTTGGTCCAAGTGTTGGCCTTAGGCACTGAGGGATAGCCCCGTTGATTTGAGCATAGGACCCAGACAGGGGTTGCCAGATGGATCCCAGTGGGGGTGCATGCAGAAGTCTGTCTCTCTATCTCCCTTCCTGTCACTAAAAAAAAGAAAAGGACTGATAATCTTAACTAGTCTAAATCAAGAACTTCTGTTATTTGAAAATTACCATAAAGGTGAAAATCAAGTTATAAAATGGAAGAATATATCTGCAATACATATAACTGATAAAGGAGTATTATTCAGAATATATAAAGCACTCCTAAAAAATCAATAGGAAAATAACAGAGACAAAAGACCTGAATAGGTACTTCATCAAAGAAATAACACAGCCTGACCAGGAGGTGGCGCAGTGGATAGAGCATCGGACTGGGATGCAGAGGACCCAGGTTCGAGACCCCAAGGTCGCCAGCTTGAGCACGGGCTCATCTGGTTTGAGTAAAGCTCACCAGCTCGAACCCAAAGTCGCTGGCTCGAGCAAGGGGTTACTCCATCTGCTGAAGGCCCACGGTCAAGGCACATATGAGAAGGCAATCAATGAACAACTAAGGTGTCGCAACAAAAAACTGATAATTGATGCTTCTCATCTCTCTCCTTTCCTGTCTGTCCCTGTCTATCCCTCTCGCTGACCTTCTCTCTGTCTCTGTAAAAAAAAAAAAAAAAATTAAAAAAAGAAATAACACAAAGAGCCAACAAAACCCGGAAAAGATGCTTAACCTCATTATTAATCAGTGAAATTACAGTAAGATACCATCTGTCAACTATCCAATAGCTAAAAGATTTAAAAGTCTGAGAATGCTAATAGTTGGTGAGGCTGTAGAAAAACTGAAACTCTGGAGGTATAAGTTGATATAACCATTTGGGAATAATGTTGAATAAAGATGCTAATCATTCAGCAATTTCAGTCCCAGGTGAATATCATATAGCATTTGTACCAGGACATACATACAAAATTATCCCTAGTAGCACTGTCACATCAATTAACTGAAGACAAGCCAAGTGTCCATCAATAAAAGAATAAATAAATAAATAAAATTGTGGTATAATTTTTGATAAAATACAATTCAGTAGTGGAAATCAATGAGCTAAAGCTGCAAGCAACAACATTATGAATCCCAGGAATGGAAAGTTTGAGGGGAAAAAGCTAATTGACAAAGAAGACCCTGTGTGATTCGACT
Source organism: Saccopteryx leptura (assembly GCF_036850995.1). Classification (NCBI taxonomy): domain Eukaryota; kingdom Metazoa; phylum Chordata; class Mammalia; order Chiroptera; family Emballonuridae; genus Saccopteryx; species Saccopteryx leptura. Next base: position 25,066,269 of record NC_089511.1, read on the forward strand.
TAAATCCTGTTCAAAAACTTGCACAACTAACAATACACACTGCTCACAAAATTAGGGGATATTTTATCGCTTCGTATTAATTTTGAAATATCCCCTAATTTTTGTGTGCAGTATATTAATGCATGATATTAACTTAGGCAGCAAAATTATAATAAAATATGTATTTAACTGGGTACTTGTTATTTTATTTAAAATTTTATTACTTAATTTTAGAGAGAGGAAGGAAGAAAGAGAGAAAGAGAGAGAGAGAGACCTTGATTTGTTGTTCACTTATTTATGCATTCATTGGTTGATTCTGTGTGTGTGTGTGTGTGAGAGAGAGAGAGAGAGAGAGCGAGAGAGAGAGACAGAGTCAGATAGGGACAGACAGGAGGGAGAGAGATGAGAAGCGTCAATTCTTCCTTGCGGCTCCTTAGTTGTTCATTGATTGCTTTCTCATATGTGCCTTGACTGGGGGTGGGGGTTGGGGGTGGAGGTTCCAGCAGACCGAGTGACCCCTTGCTTGAGCCAGCGACCTTGGGCTCAAGCTGGTGAGCCTTGCTCAAACCAGATGAGCCTACACTCAAGCTGGCAACCTCAGGGTCTCGAACCTGGGTCCTCCGCGTCCCAGTCTGATGCTCTATCCACTGTGCCACCGCCTGGTCAGGCCATTGGTTGATTCTTGTATGTGCCCTGACTGGGGATCAAACCCACAACTTTGGTATATTAGGACAATGCTCTAACCAACGGACTTACCTGTCTATATTAGTCCTATAATTAGTCCTATAGTATTATATTAGTCCTATAATATAGGACTGTATTATTTCAAATACCAGACATATTACACATACATATTACATTATACTTATATTTACTTATTCAACTAAGGAGGGCAATAGAGTGATTGTGGCCTTGGACATCCTGTCTCACTCTGAGTAAAAACCAAAATTCTTTCCAAGGCCTACAGGTCCTACATGATCTGACTTCTCTCTCTTACCTTCTTTTCTAGCACGTTACCTTCCACCCTCACAATAGACCCACTAGCCCCTTGCTGTTCTTCCAGTATGCCAGATATTACCCTTCTTAGAATTTTTGTATTACTCGTTTCCACTTCCAGGACACTTTACCCATAATTACCCCTTAATTAACTGCTTCACTTCCTTTAAGACTTTGCTCAAATGTCACTTTCTCAATGAGACTTACCCTGATTATCCCATTAAAAATTGCAACTCGCCCTGGCCGGTTGGCTCAGCGGTAGAGCGTCGGCCTAGCGTGCGGAGGACCCGGGTTCGATTCCCGGCCAGGGCACACAGGAGAAGCGCCCATTTGCTTCTCCACCCCTCTGCCGCGCCTGCCTTCCTCTCTGTCTCTCTCTTCCCCTCCCGCAGCCAAGGCTCCATTGGAGCAAAGATGGCCCGGGCGCTGGGGATGGCTCCTTTGCCTCTGCCCCAGGCGCTAGAGTGGCTCTGGTCGCAACATAGCGATGCCCAGGATGGGCAGAGCATCGCCCCCTGGTGGGCAGAGCGTCGCCCCTGGTGGGCGTGCCGGGTGGATCCCGGTCAGGCGCATGCGGGAGTCTGTCTGACTGTCTCTCCCTGTTTCCAGCTTCAGAAAAAAAAAAAAAATTGCAACTCACACCCCTACACACATACACCCGCAGTCCCTGTGATCCTTCCCTACTTTTGCCCTTAGCACTTGCTGGTGCTCAATCCACAATGTGTTGAAAGGATGGATGGATGGATGGAGGACTAGGTGCCTGGGATCAGAATTGGGATCAGAATAGCACCAAACTTGCAGGGCCAACCAAGCTCTCCAGTCTTACCCCCCAAGGGAGAAAATACTCAGTAGGCTGAAGGACTTGCCACCCTGGGAAAATTCCAAGTCCAGATGGTGGTAGTAGCTTCAGTCCCTGTGAGGTTGGCCAACTCCTCACATAGCAGCAGCACTCCTACACCTGCCTGAGCGTACCAAAGCTTTTTTGCTTCAGTTTTTAAAATTTATTTTTATTTTTTACTTAATTTTTTAAAGAGCAATTTTAGGTTTACAACAAATAGAGAGGGAGGCACAGAGATTTCCCATGTCCCTCCATCCCTCACACATGCATAGGCTTCCCCGTTATGAATATCACTCACCAGAGTGGTACCCGAGATGACCCTCCATTGATACATCACAACCACACAAAGTCCATAATGAGATACATCCCTTAACATACTGTCATACAGAGTATTTTCACTTGCTAACAATCCTCTGTGCCCCACCTATTCACCCCTTCCCTCCACACTCCCAAACCCTGGCAACCACTAATTGTTTTACTGTCTCCATAGTTTTGCCTTTTCCAGAATGTCATATAGTTGGAATCACACAACATGTAGCTTCTTCAGATTGGCTTCTTTCCCTTAGAATACACATTTCAGATTTCTTCTCATGTCTTCTTTTTTAAATTATTTATTTATTTATTCATTTTAGAGAGGAGAGGGAGAGACAGAGAGAGAGAGAGAGAGAGAGAAGACAGAGAGAGAGAAGGGAGGGAAGAGCTAGAAGCATCAACTCCCATATGTGCCTTGACCAGGCAAGCCCAGGGTTTCGAACCGGCAACCTCAGCATTTCCAGGTCAACGCTTTATCCACTGCGCCACCACAAGTCAGGCTTTCTTTTTTTTAATTTAAGATTTTATTTATTGATTTTACAGAGAGAGGGAGGTCAGGGGAAATATCCACTCATTGTTGCTTCACTTTGGTTTCATTGCTTGCTTGTCATATGTGCCTTGACCAGGCAAGCCCAGGGGTTTGAACTGGCGACCTCAGAGTTCCAGGTTAACATTCTATCCACTATGCCACCACAGGCCAAACTTTTTTTCATATCTTGATATCTCATTTTTATTTATTTATTTATTTATTTATTACAGAGACAGAGAGAGGGATAGACAGGGACAGACAGGAACAGAGAAATGAGAAGCATCAATCATTAGTTTTTCATTGCACATTGCGACACCTTGGTTGTTCATTGATTACTTTCTCATATGTGCCTTGACCGCGGGCCTTCAGCAGACCGAGTAACCCCTTGCTGGAACCAGCAACCTTGGGTCCAAGCTGGTGAGCTTTTGCTCAAACCAGATGAGCCCGCACTCAAGCTGGCGACCTCGAGGTCTCGGCATCCCAGTCCGATGCTGTATCCACTGCGGCACCACCTGGACAGGCAGCTCATTTTTATTTACTTTATAAAATTTATTTACTTGTTTATTTATTTATTTAAAAGGGGGGAGGGGGAGAAAGAGACAGAGAGAGAAAAGCATCAACTTGTTCCACTTAGTTGTGCCATTGATTGCTTCTCATCTGTGCCCTGAACAGGGCTTGAACTGGCAATCTCAGCAGTCAAGCTGGTACCCTCAAGATTGAGCCGATGACCCCAAGATCGAGCCAGCAACTCCAGGATCGAACCATTGACCTTGACGCTCTGGATGATGCTCTATTCACTGTACCGCGGTCAGGGCTTTGATAGCTCATTTATTTTTATTTATTTATTTTTTTTACAGAGGCAGAGATAGACAGGGACAGACAGACAGGAACGGAGAGAGATGAGAAGCATCAATCATCAGTTTCTCTTTGCACGTTGCGACTTAGTTGTTCATTGATTGCTTTCTCACATGTGCCTTGACCGTGGGCCTTCAGCAGACCAAGCAACCCCCTGCTGGAGCCAGTGACCTTGGGTCCAAGCTGGTGAGCTCTTTGCTCATGCCAGATGAGCCTGCGCTCAAGCTGGCGACCTCGGGGTCTTGAACCTGGGTCCTTCCGCATCCCAGTCTGACGCTCTATCCACTGTGCCACCACCTGGTCAGGCTGATAGCTCATTTTTAAAGCACTAAATAATATTCCACCAGGTGAGAATGAAAATGATTGATGTAACCTTGTATAGTAAGGGTGAGAGTTGTCAGCAAGAGAGGATTAGAAAAGCATTCTTGGCCCTGGCTGGTTGGCTCAGTGGTAGAGCGTTGGCCTGGCGTGCATAAGTCCCGGGTTCGATTCACGGCCAGGGCACACAGGAGAGGCGCCCATCTGCTTCTCCACCCCTCCCCCTCTCCTTCCTCTCTGGCTCTCTCTTCCCCTCCCGCAGCCAAGGCTCCATTGAAGCAAAAGATGGCCCGGGCGCTGGGGATGGCTCCTTGGCCTCTGCCCCAGGCGCTAGAGTGGCTCTGGTCACGACAGAGCGATGCCCCAAAGGGGCAGAGCATCGCCCCCTGGTGGGCATGCCGGGTGGATCCCGGTTGGGCGCATGTGGGAGTCTGTCTGACTGCCTCCCCGTTTCCAGCTTCAGAAAAATACAAAAAGAAAAAAAAAGAAAAGCATTCTCTTTTTTTTCTTTTTTCTTTTAGGTAAGAAGAGGAGAGATAAGCAGACTCCTGCATGTGCCCTGACTGGGATCCACCTGGCAACTCCATCTTGGGCCAATGCTCGAATCAACCAAGCTATTTTTAGCACCTGACACTGATGTGCTTGGACCAACTGAGCCATTGTCTGCGGGAGGGGAAGAGGGAGAGAAGGGGGAGAGAAGGGCGAGAGGACGAGAAGAGAACCAGATGGTCACTTCTCGTGTGTGCCCGACTGGGAATTGAACCCAGGAAGTCCACATGTGGAGCTGACGCTCTGTCCACTGAGCCACAGGCCAGGGCCAGAAGGCATTCTTGACAGGTTTTAGAGAGGATAAATTGGTACATCATTTTTATAGTAATTTGACAGTTTTAAACATGAATGCTCTTTGATCCAGCAGTTCTATTACAGACAGGCAAACTCGGTCATCTCCTGGGGATTCTCCCATCCCAAGAGCCTGTATTTCCCAGGAGTGTGTCTTTTGCTTTGTCAAGGAAACTTGTTTGCAAGGGCATCAACAAGGAGTCAAAGTTCCTTGAGCTACAACCCAATCCCTGTCTTTTTCTGCTTGTTTATTCATCCTGTACTCAACTCTTATTCCTCCTTCATTTATTCAAACCATATGTTTCAAAGAGGTCTTCCTGACTCCCCTTACTAAAACAGAGCTACCCATCCTTACCGTTTCTTCTTAGAGAATAATCAACAATTAAGGTTGCATGTTTATGTATAAGAATATTTATATAGGGTCTTCACTCCCCTACAGACAAGAGCTCTAGTCCTCTGCAACGTCCCCAGAGCCTGGTACTGGACCTGACTCATTGACACACTCAACTAGGTACTGCCTGTCTGTCCTGAACGTGATCTGGTTTCACCCCAAGGCCAGGGACTCACCCAGAGGCTTGCCCAGAGTGCCACACATGCAGTGAGCAAAGCCCAAGAGCCAGTTATCTTCATCCTGGGGCCTCAGGAGTCAGGTGAGAATAGATGAATTATATAGAAAAGTCCACTAATTGTGGCCATCAATACAATTTGTGACCCAAGCAGAGGTAAATAAATTTGTGGGATGCCTCAATCAGGCTGGGCTTTGAGCTCCACCCTAAAGCCTTCACGGACCTCACTAGGAATCAGTGTCTCCCCACTCTTAGCTCTGGCACCATGAACCTTTTGCTTTCACTCATTTTCCTAAACACATCACATTGCCTGAGAATGATTCTCGGCTGACTCTTCCACTCCCAGTGTACTCGGTTCAGGCGGGCCAGCAAGCTGCTATTATCCCCAATGTCCAGCAGAGGGTGGAGGACAGCGAGGGGCAGGCAGGGAGAAAAGGCGCTAGTGGCAGAGCCCCAATGCCCCAGCCAATTGACCACCACATGTCTCAACATTCTGATCCCTGAGATATTTGCAGTCAAATGCCAGAACAGCTCCCCAACACCCAGAGATGTGTGTCATTGCCAGGGAGAAATAATCTGGCTTTCCAAGCCTCTGGTGGGGTCCTCTGCTGCATGTCTTTTGGTTTACCTGTTAGAAGTATAAACAATTGAAGTCAAAGATGTGAGTTTGAGTCTTACCCCATATGTTAAGTAAGCTACATGACCCTAGCCCTTCTACATCGCAGAGTTCCTATTAATAAACATGGGTTCTAAATACCTTCCCATGATATTGTGAGCAGAGGCAGATCTAGGTTGTATGGAGCCCGAAGCCCCTACAGCTTGAGGGATCTGCCAATGAGGAGTACTGAAGCTTCAGCTTCCAGCTCAACATACCACTGCTTCCTGCAAGAAGCAGAAAATGCCACATTCCCCTTGCCCCTCCTGCTTTGCAGCAAAGATATGGATCCACAATCAAGATCTCACCAATCTAAGGCCATACCCAGGCTGAGAATCAGAAGCCAGCCCCCTCCAGAACCCCTTCCGGCAGCTGACGGCAGCAGTGAGGGTTGCTCCCTCATTGCCAGAGGTAACTGGCACAGCAGTTCTGGTGGCAAGTGTCAGTCCCCACACCAACCCTGTGCCCTAGTGGAATTTGGGGTATTCTATTTGTGAGGTCTCACATCTACTGTCTGGACCTTCCTAAAGGTTTATGAGCTTTTTTTTTTCCCTTTTAGTCATTTTCTGAGCCCTGTGCTTCTACACATCCAGCATCCCTTTGAGACTTCGCTTCCAGAGCTAGGTATTGTGATTTGCAGTTAGGAATCTTACTCGGCTCTCCTCTAGGGCCTGGCCTGGAAGGACCAAGGGAAGACAGAGCCTTCTTTTCCTCTAAGCTCATAGCAAGCCTGAACTAGTTATATTTGCCCTGTGACCTGCCCTCCAAGCACTGATCCTGCTACCAACCTCTTGCTCCACCACCCGCTCTGCCTGGCTTCCCGCCCAGACCTTCCCAGACTTCTCTCCCTCCGCCTTTCCTCCGCACTGCCTCCTTCCAGGCTTATCCAGGCAGCTCCCTAGATTCCACGCTCTGGGCCCAGAGCTCACCACTTCCTGTATCCGGCAGTTGTGGCTCCAGCCATGGCTGCTTGTTCTTCCTATAGGGCAAATAAGATGAAAAAAACCTGACCCATCTTTGTCCCAGTCAGGTCTCTGCAAGTCTGACTCACCTTCTCCTCCCCACTGCAGCCTCAGAGCAAAATCTCCCTTCTCTCTTCATCCTCCTTCTTATTGTGTGGCCTTGGACAACTCCCTTCACATTTGTGTTTTGCTTGTCAAAATTTACAGGCTGGCCCTGGCCGGTTGGCTCAGTGGTAGAGCGTCGGCCTGGTGTGCGAAGTCCCGGGTTCGATTCCCAGCCAGGGCACACAGGAGAAGCACCCATCTGCTTCTCCACCCCTCCCCCTCTCCTTCCTCTCTGTCTCTCTCTTCCCCTCCTGCAGCCAAGGCTTCATTGGAGCAAAGATGGCCAGGGCGCTGGGGATGGCTCCATGGCCTCTGCCTCAGGTGCTGGAGTGGCTCTGGTCGCGACAGAGCGACGCCCCGGATGGGCAGAGCATCGCCCCCTGGTGGGCGTGCCAGGTGGATCCTGGTCAGGCGCATGCGGGAGTCTGACTGCCTCCCCGTTTCCAGCTTCAGAAGAATACAAAAAAAAAAAAAAAATTTACAGGCTATGAACTCCACTCTTTATTACACAGGTTAATGATATTTATTTCTGTAGAGTAGGATCTTTCCTGTCAGGACAAATCAAAGGTCCATCTTACCTGGGCAGGTGAGGGGGGTTTGTGGGCTCCTGGGAGATGGGGCAGAGAGAAGCTAAGGGGAGACACAAGGTAAGAGGCATCTCGTCTGATGATTTCTTTTTTCTTTTTCTTCTTTTCCAAGTGAGAGGAGGGGAGATAGACAGACTCCTGCATATGCCCCATGGTGATCCACCTGGCAACTACCATCTAGGGCCGATGCTCTGCCCATCTGGGGCCATGCTCACAACTGACCTATTTTTAGGGCCTGAGGTGGGGGCTCCATGGAGCCATCCTCAGCACCCAGGCCGATGCGCTCGAACCAATTGAGCCATGGCAGCAGGAGAGGAGGAGAGAGAGAGAGAGAGAAAGAGGGAGAAATGGGAGGGGTAGGGGTGGAGAAGCAGATGGCCGCTTCTCCTGTGTGCCCTGACTGGGAATCAAACCTGGGACATCTACACATTGGGAAGATACTCTATCCATCAAGCCAACTGGCCAAGGCCTCGTCTGATTTCTTAGGAAAATTCAGATGGATATAAATGTCAACAGCTTTGATGGAGTGTGGTGCCAATGAAAGGGAGGTGTGGGGGGAGATGTACAGATTTCAGGGGCCAGCTCACCCCAGGGACCCTCCACTCCCAGACTGGGAGGAGACACCCCCTCAGCTGCTGGATAATGCATCACCCCAAGGGAGGAGAGGAGTAAAGGAGAGGAAAAAGTAGAAGCCAAGTTGTCTGGACTATCCCCAGTGCCCAGAGGAAGTGGGGAAAGCTTTGCTTTCCATGAAGAATGTGCCTGATGAGAACCCAGCTCCCAACAAGAACTAGAAGGAAAGTCAAGAAGTGGCGATAAAGAAACAAAGAGTTTGGGGCCGCAGTCCTTTCCTAAAACAATGGAAGGCTACCAAACTCCCAGCCCCTCAGTAGTGGCCAGTGCCCTGGGTACCCTCGCTCTCTGCCTAGTTTCCTCCTGGCCCTGGCAACCACCACAACGCCCCCCCACCCACTAAGGCCCGGGGCGCGCATCAGTGGACGATGCCCAGCTGAAGCTGCTTGGACCGCGCGGCAGCACCAAGTCCAGGGCGAGGTCCCGCTGCTCCTCCTCGGAAAACACAGGCCGGTAGCCCAGCAGCTGCAGTGCGCCCGCACACAGTTCCTGCACGCGGCGGATCTTGGTGAAGGGCAGCGCATGGCGCCAGGCCTGGGAGACATTGAGTGCGTCACGAGAAGTGGTCTTGAAGGCCTCCCTGCGTGCACCAGGCCCGGACCCGTGCGTGATGTTGTGGATCCAGGCCTCCAGCTGCGGGGTGAGTCTCAGGCCGGCGAAGGCATAGAGTGCACGGATCTCGGGCAGCGGTGCTCGTGCCAGGTCCTCGAAGCGCACCAAGCGGTAGCGGTCACGCAAAAAGGGAGGTGGTTTGCGGGTGGCGGCCTCAGCAATGCGCACGTGGCTGCGGCACACCTCGCGTACCACGCGCAGGCCCGGGTCGGCCTCCACCCACGTGCCGTTGGTGCCCAGCACGATGCCATTGTCACGTGCCAGTGCCTTGGCCGTCTGCTCACGTGAGCGCAGCACGGCCCGCGGGTCGCGCACCAGGTGCACTATGTGCAGGTTGAGCGCTGGGTCGGTGAGCAGTGGGTAGAGCACCTGCAGGTTGAAGAAGCGCACCTCCTTGAGCACCACGTGGCTGTAGGAGCGGCAGGCTTCCTGGGCCAGGCTGAAGGGCCTCCGTGCACACAGCGGCTTGCATACGGCCTCGCTGCTGATGGCTCCGCGCTGAAAGGCACTGCAGGCTGGTGGCGAGCACAGTGCACGGCTCACCGCCCATTGGAAGAGGTCCGAGAGGTTGCGACGCCATGGCAGGTAGGCGTCAAACACGTCCATGTCACACAGGAAGACCGAGCGCACAAGGTCACGCACCGCCATGTGTAGCGCCGGTGCACTGCCCTGCGACAAGGCGGCCCACACGTGCCATGCAGGCTCCATCAGGTAGAAGACATCCGGGTGCTGGCTGAAGAGCTGGCCCACGAAGGACGAGCCTGAGCGCCACGAGGACAGCACCAACACGTGCACCCGTTCCTCGCCACCCGCTGGGGATGTCAGCCTGGGCCGGGAGACCAGGAAGAGCAGGAGGCCAGTCTGCGCCAGCAGGAGCGCGGTCACCGCGGTGCTGGAGATGCGTGGCAGCCACATGCTGCAGGCAGGGAGCCTGCGGGAGGGGAGTTTAGCCGTTAGGGACCGTGTCCCACTCATCCAACACCCCGAGTCCTGCACAGCGATTGCCGGGAGCAGCCCTAAGAATGTGACATTAAGACCTAAGCCATTCTAGTCTATGCAGAGCAAAAGGCCAGTGGCAAAATAATGTGAGAAACCTCTTCTGCTCTCTTCCTCTTCCTCATTTCCTCTCTCCCTATCTGGTGAAGGAAATATTTCAAAAATAAAACCCTTGCCTTTTGGTTAAGAATTCTTTTAGGGAGACACATTTAGGTTGTTAACTAAACAGCTTGACGGGGGATTTGGCTCCTTCAGGTTGAAGCCTGACTCAGATATTTGCTAGCCTGTGAACTTAGATCAAATAATCTCTCTGTGACTCAGCTTACCCATCTGTAAAAAGGGGTGAGCTTCTGCATTGTTTCAATTTTTTTAAATAAATAAATAAATAAATAAATGCCTGACCAGGCAGTGGCGCAGTGGATAGAGCATTGGACTGGGATGCAGAAGGACCCAGGTTCGAGACCCCGAGGTCACCCGCTTGAGTGTGGGCTCATCTGGCTTGAGCAAAAAAGCTCACCAGCTTGGACACAAGGTCACTGGCTCAAGCAAGGGGTTACTCGGTCTGCCGTAGCCCCACGATCAAGGCACATATGAGAAAGCAATCAATGAACAGCTATGGTGTCGCAACGAAAAACTGATGATTGATGCTTCTCATTTCTCTCTGTTCCTGTCTCTCTGTCCCTATCTATTCCTCTCTCTATAAATAAATAAATAAATAATTTTTTTTTCCTGTATTTTTCTGAAGCTGGAAACGGGGAGAGACAGTCAGACAGACTCCCGCATGCGCCCGACCGGGATCCACCCGGCACACCCACCAGGGGCAACGCTCTGCCCACCAGGGGGTGATGCTCTGCCCCTCCGGGGCGTCGCTCTTTTGCGACCAGAGCCACTCTAGCGCCTGGGGCAGAGGCCAAGGAGCCATCCCCAGTGCCCGGGCCATCTTTGTTCCAATGGAGCCTTGGCTGCGGGAGGGGAAGAAAGAGACAGAGAGGAAGGGGGGGGGGGGTTGGAGAAGCAAATGGGTGCTTCTCCTATGTGCCCTGGCCGGGGATCGAACCCGGGTCCCCCGCACGCCAGGCCGACGCTCTACCGCTGAGCCAACCGGCCAGGGCCAATAAATAAATTTTTTTAACAAGCAGATACAACTTTTGTTATTAAAAGTAAACAAACAGCTTGACCTGTGGTGACACAATGGATAGAACACCAGCCTGGAATGCTGAGGTCACCGGTTCAAACCCCTGGGCTTGCCTGGTCAAGGCTCATACAGCAATCAATGAACAACTAAAATGAAGCAACAATGAGTTGATACTTCTCATTCCTCACCTTCTCTCCCCTCTCTGTAAAGTCAATAAACAAAATTTAAAAAGTAAACAAATAGCCCTGGCCAGATAGCTGGGTTGGTTAAAGCTTCGTCCTGAAGCAGAGGTTGCCGGTTTGATCCCTGGTCGGGGCACATACAGGAACAGATTGATGTTCCTCTCTCTCTCTCCCTTCCCCTCTGGCTAAAATCAATAAATTAAAAATTAAAAAAATTTTTTTTAAGGGAACAAATAAATAAAAGAACACCAACTGTTGCCATTACCACGGGGAGTGAAGTGCTACAGGGTGCAGGGACTCCAGAGGGAGGGTACCCTTCTGGAGCCCAGAGTTTGCAGAAGAAGCCAGTTCAGGGAGAGGTAGGATGGAGCTAGAGAAGCTGGGAAGTGCGGGCAGTCAGGCCCCTGGTGGCTGCTTGCCCTTCTCTGCTGCGGTGACTCACCACTGTCCAGGGCTGCTGGGATAACTGCCCACCTCAATCACAAGTCCATGGGTGGCGCCTGGAGGGGCCCCAGGTCCTGAGAAGGCAGGAGGGAGGCTCAGAGCCCCACGGGGAGGGGGGGGCGCTAGCCCTGCACATGGGGAGGCTGCCCCGACCCTGGCTGAAGCTGAAGCTGGGCAGGGACCAGGTGCTGGATACATTTTTCCAAATGAGTGAATTGACTGTCCTGTTCAGTGCAGGAGGGGACTGGCTTCGAGTTCCTCCCATGCCACTTAGGAGCTATGAGACCTGGGGCTAATGACTTCACTTTTCCAAGGCTCAATTTCTTTTGTATTTGGGGATAATGTTTAACCTCTTACAGCTGCGAGGAATGCTGATCCAAACACAGGTAAGGAAAGGGCCTGGTAAGGTGCCATACTTCTTCCCCATGTTATTGTGGTGGTGTTGAGCTGTGTCTGGAGGGGAGGAACCATGGCGGATCACCCGGGTGAGACACCCTGAGGTCACCTATGCTGGGAATCCCAGCACTGCCCAGGCCCACTTCTAGCCCCTGAGTCCTTTGGTGAATCTTTAAAATGTCATGCTTGTGCTGCAGAAAGGAACACCGAGCCTCCCACACCCCAAGGTCTCTGAGTTTTCTCCTCTTTGCACCTGTTGTTCCTGCAATGATCTCAGGTATGAGGTGCTTTGGAAGGAAGGGGCCTCGAAGTTTCCTCCTTGCCTTCACAGCACAGCACTTGTTCCCTAATAACAGCCTCCCTGTCTGTGTCACCACTGCGAGAAGCCAGGGTCTAAACTGCAAGCAGATCCCTTATCAGGAGGCTGCAGGAGTGGGTGGAGGATGCCCAAAGCTGCCATCTGCCGACTCCAGAAACTGCCTCCTGAATCCCATGCCCACTCTTGGAAAACCTGGAAGACAAGGCGAGTAGCCACCCATCCGCTCTGCACTTGTTATCTCCTCTCTATGAGGGTGTGCTCCCCCTGGGAACAGGGGGTGCAACAGGAAAGGAACTCATAACTCATGTATGCTGACATAAATCATCTCACGTGTGAGATGCTGTATATCCACTCTATGATTTAACTCAGTGACCCCTGAGTTGCATTATGATCTCAGTTATTTAGGCAAGGAACCCAAGGTTTGGAGAGACAGCAGGAAGCTGGGATTCCAACCCAGGACTCCCATTGCTAAGTTCCTGGTGCTCTTTGATCATAGACCACCAGCCTCTCCAATCCCTGGGAGGTCCCTGCAGAGTGCAGGAACCTGATGCTGTGGCTCCAACACAGCTGCCCTGGGCAGCCGAAGCCTCCCCTGGAGACAAGGATCTTGACCACAGGCCAAGGAGCTTGTTACCTGCACTCCAGGGAAGTCAGAGGTCTCTTCTTAAGTGACTAACACAACACAGGAACCGCTATCTGATCCTGTTATTGGAACTCAAGAGCTAGGAAGGGGAGTTGAAACATCCTATGTCACACAGGGGAGTTGAAACATCCTATGTCACACAGGGTGTCCAGAGAAGTCCAGGTCCCCATAAGGAGCCTTAAGTTCAACACGCCTACCAATTGCCCCCGAGTTCAAAGTTAGGAAGAACATGTCAGGCAGCCCCGTGACATGTACTTTATCTTCATGATTGAATTTTATCCTTCCCAAGTCCCTAGGAAGTAGAGATTATCCCTATCTGTTTTCATTGAGGCAATGGACTCAGAGACATGAATACTCAGCTAGTAAGGCACAGGCAGAGGTTTAAATCCAAGTGCCAGATGCCCAGTAGAGAGTTCTGGTATGGATCTCATTCCTAAGCCCTTGCTCACTGAAGGTTCCCCATCCTGGAAGTCCTATCCCCCTCCCTTATGATGTTGTGTTTTTGTTTGTTTGTTTGTTTGTTTTGTATTTTTCTGAAGTGAGAAGCGGAGGAGAGGCAGAGAGACACACTCCCTCATGCGCCCGACCGGGACCCACCCAGCAAGTCCACTAGGGGTCGATGCTCTGCTCAGTTGGGGCATTGCTCCATTGCAATCAGAGTCATTCTAGCGCCTGAGGCAGAGGCCATGGAGCCATCCTCAGTACCCGGGTCAACTTTGCTCCAATGGAGCCTTGGCTGCAGGAGGGAAAGAGAGAGACAGAGAGAAAAAAGAGGAGGAAGGGTGGAGAAGCAGGTGGGTGCTTTTCCTGTGTGCCCTGGCCGGGAATCAAACCTGGGACATCCACATGCTGGCCTGACACTCTACCACTGAGCCAATTGCCAGGGCCTGAATTTGTTCCTTTTTATAGTCTTGTCAAGAGGTATATATTCATTATATGTTAAATTTTTGAAAAATGTAACACATAGAAGTAGCACAAAATAATAAATGTACAGATGAGGGCATCATGGGCTCATATTTTATTTGTGAAAAACTAGGAAAGGAGTCCCATCCTCTGTCAGACATAGACCCACATGGGAGCACAGGAGGCACTTAGTCCAAAAAAAAAAAGGGACATTCTCTGTCCTCTCCATCACCCCAGGCCCTCTCAGAGGCAACCCCACCTCCAACTTCCACCAAGTCTTCAGTGGTGTTGATAATGATGATGAAAATAATCATCTATTTCAGGGGAGGAGGGTGGGAGTAAAGTACAAGGGACCATAGAAAGAATAGAAAGTTCCCTCTTCTACCCAAACATCCAGGACCACCTTCCACTTTCTCAAGTTACTGAAACTGTTTCATCAGAAAGTCTTCTGAAAATTTATTTTTGTCAAAATAATCCACATAGCTTGAATGAGCCTAAGGTATCCCCGGAAGTTTATACAAGAGAGTGACTATTCCCGTTCCCCCTGAATGGGGACTGAGACAGCTGGGAAAGACGCTTTGCAATAAATCAATGAATCCTCTTTTGTACCTTCTGAATGGACCCATATGAACATATTACCAACTTAAAAATAACTGTACTAAAATGCCTTTAAAGGTACATAGTTTAAAAAGTTAAATAGTTATATTTTATTGCTCCAAAATCCCACTTAACAAGAGGCTTTAATGTTTGTTACTTGTTTCTTCTGCTGATTCTTTCTTTCTTCTTAAAAAAAAAAAAAGCATCTATTACGACTGTTTAAATTTATGGCATTTCAGCTCACTTATTATAATGAAAGATAAGGGTTTATCTTCACTATATACGAACACACACTTTCCTTTCCCCTCTAGCCTTCTAAGATAAGTTTTTGTTATGTCAATATTCAAAATTTATGTGACTTTATAAAACAATTCACAGCTCAAGTATGGAAGCAGTAAGAGTACATGTCCTTTCTTGAATAACCCTGTGCGTGTGTTTCCTTTCCTTTTTTTTTTTTTTTTTTTTTTTTAAGATTTTACTTATTGATTTTATAAAGAAGAGAGAGAGAGAGAAAGAAAGGGGGTGGAGGCAGCAGGAAGCATCAACTTGTAGTAGTTGCTTCCTGTATGTGCCTTGACCAGGCAAGCCCAGGGCTTCGAACCGGAGACCTCAGCATTCCAGGTTGATGGGTTATCCACTGCGCAACTACAGGTCAGGTATAACCCTGTGTTTTTGTTGTTGTTTTTTATCAGAGTTAAGTTGCCTTTACAGATTATGATTGTAATGGAAAGGTTGAAAGATAAAATTAAGGAAATAGAGAAAGTAGAACAAAATTGACAAATGATGAATAAAAGATGGGAAATAGAAAAAAAATAAGAAAGCAGAAGGTACCTGACCTGTAGTTGTGCAATGGATAAATCATTGACCTGGAATGCTGAGGTCACCGGTTCCGGTTCGAAGCCCTGGGCTTGCCTGGTCAAGGCACATATGGGGGTTGATGCTTCCTGCTTCTCTCCCCTTCTCTCTCTCTCTCTCTCTCCCCCCCTCCCCCTCTCAAAAGTCAAGAAAGAAAGAAAGAAAGAGAGAGAGAGAGAGAGAGAGAGAGAGGAAGGAAGGGAGGGAGGGAGGGAGGGAGGGAGGGAGGGAGGGAGGGAGGGAGGGAGGGAGGAAGGAAGGAAGGAAGGAAGGGGCAATCCAGGAGGTTCCATGTCCAGGGTCCCTATCACGGTAGAGCTGACAATCTAGTTGGGAACATTAAAGACACAGACACAACCATGAGATGGTCAAGAGAGCAGGTGGTGGACTGAGTGAGTGGCCTAGGCATCCAGTGCCACGGGAGCGTCATGACGATCCTGGCATGCACACTGCCATCCTTGGTTCTAGAAGAATCCCCCACCTGGCCTCCCTTCCACCCATACTGCACAGAGCCAGCAGAGCTGCCCACACCACACGTTTGATCATGTCATTCTCCTACTCAGCCACCTTCTACTTTCCAGACTCACTTCTCATAATTCCCAAACAGCATCCTATGCTTTACGATCTGGAATCACTACTGCGCCTCAGGCCAGCTCCATGCTCCCCCAACACCGTTGTAAGGACCGAGCCCTGACTCCCACCTGGAGTCATCTCAGCTTCCTCTGCAGACACCTCACCCGTGCCTCCCTCAAGGCCTGCACCACAGTGCCTTGCATGACATGTGTGACACTGCCTCCCCTTCTTGTCTGTGAGTAACCGGAGAGCTGAGGTTGTGAGCATCCGTTCTCAGGCATCCAGTGTGGGGGCCGACCCTACATGGGTGCACTGGACAGGGCTGTTTGTGTCCACTCAGTACCCGTTCCCCTTTCTTCTGATTTCTTCTGATAATATAATAACCTCTAGATTTCTCCTGGAGGAACCACCCTTCACCCATACAGAGTGCGTGTGGTTTGGATGGGCTGACCCACCACCCCCTGGTTCTTAGGGCGTTGTGTGACTCAAGCTTGGCGTATCTGTATATTCCACACTCTATCCATCCACCACAGTGATTGGCTTAAGGAATAGGTATCTGCCCCAAGTCCAATGTGAGGGTTTTTGTAGCTCTGGCCTGAGTATAAAGCCAACATAGAAGGAAACCGAGCAGAGAGAGGAAGGATGAGAGTTCATGCAAGCTGACTGCATCCGGATCCAGCTGTGCAGGACTCACTGTGGACTTCCTGGCTGGGGAAGATACTCCATTTCTGCTTAAGCCAGTCTGAGTTGAGTTTCTGTCACCACCAACAGTTCTGATTCGATAGTGGATCCCCTTGGTGGGGGCAGGTGGCATGATGGGCAGCACTGTAAAAGAGCAGGGGCAGAGCTTCTGGGCAGCTGGGCATGCCCTGTTTCTTGATGATGAGGATATTAATTGCATATGTGTGCTTCACTTGTGAAAAGTTTATCAAGCTCTATTTATATGACCTGTAATCGTTTCTGTATGTATATTTAAGTAAAAAGATAAAAATTCTGGCCCTGGCCGGTTGGCTCAGCGGTAGAGCGTTGGCCTGGCGTGCGGGGGACCCGGGTTTGATTCCCGGTCAGGGCACATAGGAGAAGCGCCCATTTGCTTCTCCACCCCCCCTCCTTCCTCTGTCTCTCTCTTCCCCTCCCGCAGCCAAGGCTCCATTGGAGCAGAGATGGCCTGGGTGCTGGGGATGGCTCCTTGGCCTCTGCCCCAGGCGCTAGAGTGGCTCTGGTCACGGCAGAGCGACGCCCCGGAGGGCCAGAGCATTGCCCCCTGGTGGGCAGAGCATCGCCCCTGGTGGGCGTGCCGGGTGGATCCCAGTCGGGTGCATGCGGGAGTCTGTCTGACTGTCTCTCCCCGTTTCCAGCTTCAGAAAAATACAAAAAAAAAAAAAAAAAAAAAAAAAAAAATTCTGACTGAATAAATAGTAAGTGTCCTATCAGGGAAAGTCCCCAAGACTGAATGAATAAATAATAAATACTTGCTGATTGAAGTCAGATACTTTGTGATCTAAATCCAAAGGAAGTAATTCCCCACTTACCCCGCATTTCTTTCTGTCAAGCATCTTAAAGTTACGAGACCATCTACATATCCCTGACTATTTCTTGGCTTGAGAGATATAGGAAGGAGTTATTGTTCTGATTGGCAGATGAGTACAGGGCAAGGATGGTTTGCCATGGAAGGGGCCGAGCCGGAGCCCAGGAATCTAGCTCTCTGGGCAGCACGGACTCGCAGCCCAGCTCTGCCTGCCCTTTAACGCAGCAGTCTCTCCTGTCACCAGCCTCTCCCAGCCCTGGCAAAGAATCTAAGGCTGTGAAATGTAATAGTAGGTACAAATCCCTGGCTCAGATTTCTCTGTTTGGCATCAGCTGGAGGCCATTCGTGTTCAGGAATCCCAAAGACCAGACAAAATGGATTCTGGATGTGGGATCAGTGAACTCTAGGTATCAAGGGCCACCCCGGGGGGTGCAAAACAGCTCTAATGGAGCCCAGGACACCAAAAAGGGAGAAAGCTGAAAAGTAGGGAAAGAAAGAAGAGAAAAGGAAGAGGAGGGAAAGAGAAAAGGAAAATAAGAGAAAAAGAAAATAGAGCAGAGAGGGAGGAAAAGATAGAGAAGGAGGAAGATGAGTGTTTGTGGTGGGGTGGGAACAAGGACCATCTCCTGAGGGCTTCCTATATGCCAAGCCTTTCCCACCTATCTTCAGATTTACTCTTCACAGCAACCCTATGAAGACGACCAGATGTTCATCCCTATTTAACAGATGCAGAAACTGAGGCTTAGAAAGATTAAGGAACTGGCCTAAAGGACCCACCCAGAAGCTAAGTCAGAATTTGAACCTTACTAGTCTAAGTTTAGAACTTTGAACTATTAGCGTATCAAGTGGAAAAACACAAGTCACAAAACATACACATAGATACACATACCAAGCATGTTAATTGTGAATGATACCGGTTGTGTTAAAAATACATGAATATCAAAGGACACCATCAAGAAAATAAGAGAACACCCACAGAAAATATTTGCAAATCATATATATAGCAAAGGAATTATACCCAGAATATATAAAAAGCTGTTACAACTCAACAGTAAAAGGCCCTGGCCGAAGTTCAGTTGATTAGAGCATTGTCCTGATATGCCAAAGTTGTAGTTTCAATCCCTGGTCAGGGCACATACAGGAATCAACCAATGAGTGCATAAATAAGTGGAACAAGAAATCAATGATTCTTCTCTCTCTCCTGCCTCTATAAAATCAATTAATTTTTTTTTCTTTTGCATTTTTCTGAAGCTGGAAACAGGGAGAGACAGTCAGACAGACTCCCGCATGTGCCCGATTGGGATCCACCCGGCACGCCCACCATGGGGCGACGCTCTGCCCACCAGGGGGCGATGCTCTGCCCCTCCGAGGCGTCGCCATGTTGCGACCAGAGCCACTCTAGCGCCTGAGGCAGAGGCCACAGAGCCATCCCCAGCGCCCAGGCCATCTTTGCTCCAATGGAGCCTCAGCTGTGGGAGGGGAAGAGAGAGACAGAGAGGAAGGCGCGGCGGAGGGGTGGAGAAGCAAATGGGCGCTTCTCCTGTGTGCCCTGGCCGGGAATCGAACCCGGGTCCTCCGCACGCTAGGCCGACGCTCTACCGCTGAGCCAACCGGCCAGGGCATAAAATCAATTTTTAAAAAAAGAGACAACCTGAAATAGGAATGGGCAAAAGATTTGAGTAGAAATCTCTCTAAAGAAGATGTATAAATAACCTATAAGCACATGAAAAGATGCTTGGCGTTTTTAGTTTAGAGAATGCTAATGAAAACTACAACGAGAGCCCACTCTCCATCCACTCGGATGGCTATAATGAAAAGGACAGCTAGTAACAAGTGTTAGTGAGAATGAGGAGAGATTGGAACCCTCATCCACTGCTGATGGAAATGGGAAAGGTGCAGCTGCTGTGGAAAATAGGCAGTTCCTCAAAAGTTGAAACCATCACCAAGTGATGTAACTCCACTCCAAAATATATGTCCCAGAGAACTGAAAACATATGCCCACACAAAAACTTGTTTACAAACTGTCACAGCAGCATTATTCATAATGGCCAAAAAGTGGAAACATCTCAGATGTTCATCAACTGATGACTGGATAAACTAAATGTGATTTATCCATACAATTGAATATTAATTACCTGGCAATAAAAAAGGAATGAAGTATTGATACATGCTACAGCATAAATGAGCCTTGAGATGATTAATGCACAACAATGAATATACTATGAACCAGTGAATTATAGGACTCTGGCCAGTTAGCTCAGTTGGTTAGAGTGCTGTCTGGAAATGCCAAGGTTGTGGGTTCATTTCGCAGTCAGGGCACTTATGAAAAGCAACCAATGAATGCACAACTAAGTGGAACAACAAATGAACGCTTCTCTCTTTCTCTCCTTCTTCTTCTGTCTCTCTAAAATCAATCAACCAATAACAATAACAAAAATAAACCAGTGAATCATATACTTTAAAAGGGTGAACTTTAAGGTATGTGAATTATAGCTCAATAAAGCTGTCATAAATAATACAAAAATATGTACAGAAGGAAATCTGGAAGGATGTGTGCTGAATATTAGTGGTTATTTTTCTTTTTTAAATTTAATTTATTTATTTTTTATTTTTTACAGAGACAGAGAGAGAGTCAGAGAGAGGGATAGACAAGGACAGACAGACAGGAATAGAGATGAGAAGCATCAATCATCAGGCTTTTTTTTGTTTTTGTTTTTTTTGTATTTTTCTGAAGCTGGAAACGGGGAGAGACAGGTCAGACAGATTCCCGCATGCACCCGACCGGGATCCACCCGGCACGCCCACCAGGGGCGAAGCTCTGCCCACCAGGGGGCGATGCTCTGCCCCTCTGGGGCGTCGCTCTGCCGCGACCAGAGCCACTCTAGCGCCTGGGGCAGAGGCCAAGGAGCCATCCCCAGCGCCCGGGCCATCTTTGTTCCAATGGAGCCTTGGCTGCGGGAGGGGAAGAGAGAGACAGAGAGGAAGGAGGAGAGGGGTGGAGAAGCAAATGGGCGCTTCTCCTATGTGCCCTGGCCGGGAATCGAACCCGGGTCCTCCACACGCCAGGCTGACGCTCTACCGCTGAGCCAACTGGCCAGGGCCAATCATCAGTTTTTCATTGTGACACCTTAGTTGTTCATTGATTGCTTTCTCATACGTGCCTTGACTGTGGGGCTACAGCAGACCAAATAACCCCTTGCTCAAGACAGCGACCTTGGGTCCAAGCTGGTGAGCCTCACTCAAACCAGATGAGCCCACGCCCAAGCTGGCGACCTCGGGGTCTCGAACCTGGGTTCCCCGCATCCCAGTCCGACGCTCCATCCACTGCGCCACCGCCTGGTCAGGCTAGTGGTTATTTTTCTATGGCTAGATTACAGGTAATGTTTTTCCTTATTAGTGTTTTGCTGTATTTTCCAGATAATCTACAATAAACTTTTTATTACTGTAATAATCATAAAATCAGTTCTTTTTAGTTGGTTAAGGGAGGCATGGGTAGAGTTTGCCTGCTCCTGCTTCATGCAGGGAGAGAGGAGCCTGCTGATCCGTTTCCCAGCCTCTGGGGTACCTAGTGACCGGAGGAGAGGGGAACGGGCTGAATGACCTTCTCTGCAGTGATAGGCGTCAATACTCACACGCCCATGCACAACCCTGTGAGCTGGGCTGGGCTGTGGCAGGACGTTTGCCAGGCCCCAAGCCCTAGCCTCATCTGCCATCTCTCTGCTGGCCCTATGAGGGACTGGGTGGCATCAGCCCGAGTCAGGGAGGCTGCAGCTGCGCAGCCCAGATGCTGCTGAAGAAAACACACTTGTCTGTAAGAATCTATTAGGAAATGAAATTGAATTAGGTTGGGAAAGGAGCCTCAAGCCCCAGCTCTGAGTCCCCCTGGGGGCACTTCAGAGCAAATAACACATAAACCTCTTTCCCTGGCTCTGAGCTTTGGGGATCTTCAAAGTACACCTAGCATAGCAGCTAATTTGGTCTAAATCATAGAACCTGCGAGCTAGGGGCCCTACAGTTGGCTCCCACCTTTTCTCTGGTAATACTCGTATGGAGTGGAGGTCGGGAGTGCACATTTGGCACCTTTTCTCTGGTAACACTCGTATGGAGTGGAGGTCGGGAGTGCACATTTGGCACCTTTCCCTGTGTTCCCAGATGTTGACCAAGCCCTTTTTATTACAAAGATCATCTAGAATGTTCTCTGGTTTATTTATGTAACCTTTATTTTGATTGATTTATTTTTAAAAGTAAATCATTCTTACAATGACATAAAAAAGGGCATTGTTTCCCCTAACCCATAAAATGGGGGAAATAACACAGGAGTAGGCAAAAGTAGGTTTACGTAATACAAATGAATAATACAGTAATTAATAAATAGCAATACAGGAATTAACTGCTTTGTGTATTCACAACAGTAAACCTACTATTGCCAACCCCTATACAACCCAAAGCAGAGGCTTAATTTGATGATTAAATGAGTAACTATTTAAAAAGCTTTTAAAACAATGTCTGGCAAATAGTACACTTATACCTATTTGTTCAGGAACGTTCCAAACCTTTGGTTACAACTATGGACTCCTTGGATTTCATAAGGAAAACGCAAAGACAACATAGCCTAACCAGGTTCAGGGGACTCTACCGTCCTTGCAACGGAATGTGGCAAGCCAGGTAAGGGCAGAACATGTACAAGCAAAATATAACAGACTGGGCTCAAATTCTGCCTCTGTAACCAGTAAGCCGTATGACTTTGAGAAAGTCACACCTAAGCTCTCTGTGCTTCAGGTGACTCCTTTGTAAAGAGGCTACCACAGCACCTACCATACTGGCTGGAGAGGAGTAAACGGAACAACTGAGTCCTTAGCGTGGCCCGCGCCCAATGAGCGGCACGCTATTCTTACTAGCTCCGGCACTTGGCTCACTCACTCATGGTTTCAAGGCAGCCAAATCCTTTCTGCTCGTTAGGCCTCAGTTTTCCCATCCTCATGCCTCGGGTACAAGAGGAAAGAGAAAGGAGGATTAACATTTCTTAGGCTCCTATGCTGAGGCCAAGAGAGGTCTTTACTGTTGCCCAGGCAGGGGCTGCCAGACTCAGATCAGCTGGATCTGGTTCCAAATTCACTCACCAAGAGTTCCGTGGAAAAGCCCTTCGAGAGATTAAAACCATAAGCCTTTGAAACTCAAGTTTCAAGAGATAAGGGATTCCCAGCAGTGATCTCGCGTGCAGCTGAAGCCCCAGGAAGATACTTTCAATCCAGTGCCCGGGACAGCAATGCCTTTGCACGTTCAGATACAACCACCACCTTCAGCTACTCCCCCCTAACCCCAACCCCAGCTGCAAGATCAACGCCCCCACACCCGCCCCAACTGGCCCAGCCCCAGGTCGGCCCAGAGTGAGGGCGTCCGCGCGGAGAGCGGACGAACCGACGTACCCCAAAGCTTGGAGTCCTTGGCTGACCTGGCGCGGCTCCCGAGGCTTCGCAAAGACTTCTTGTCGTCTCTTCCAAGGTCCACTCGCACAGCCTGCTGTCTCTTCACTGGGAGCCCGCTGGGGCTGATTTGTTCCGTAGGGTTCCAAGCCTACTAAGGGGCACCGTGCTGGTGATACCTGGGATGGGGCTCTACGGATACCAAGATATTGGAGGCACCTGGGGACCCAAGGCGGAGGGAACGTGGAAACAGGGCAGGAATCCCCGGGGAAGAGAGGCGTGGAAAGAATGGGTTGTTGGGCTGGTGACAGTCCTGGGGCTTACAAGGACCAGTTTCCTCTTGACCCGGGGTCCCCACCCGTGTGGGCCCCGCGCTACCTGTGAGGCCGCCGGCGGCCCGCGCGCGACTCGGCGCTGCCCGCCTGGAGCGGAGCGCACACAATGAGGCGCTTTCAGACGTGGCTGTGGTCCCGGAGCGGCGGGCGGGAGCCAGGGCGGGAGGGAAGGAAGGAAGAAGCCGGTTGGCCCCCGGCTCCCGCTACCCTACCCCCTACGGACCGAGGGGCGGGAGCGGGAGGGCCCCGGATAAGAGGGGCACAGGTGGGTTCAGTGGCTGCAGGAGGCGCAATGTTGGGACGAGGATGTCAAAGGGCTCTGGCGGAGTCACCTCTCATCTCACTAATAGACCAAAACAGTTGTCCCCTTCTCCAGTCCCGAGAAGGCAGGCTCCGGGGAGCACAAAAGGCCCTTGTGAAGGAAAATGAATCCTTTTTTTTAAAAATATGTTATTTATTGATTTTTTTTTTTTTTTTTTTGAGAGAGAGAGAGAGAGGGAGAAACATCAGTTTGTTGTTCCACTTATTAATGCATTCCTTGATTCTTGTATGTGCTGAATCCACAATCTTGGTGCATTGGGACACCGCTCTAAGCAACTGAGCTACCCAGACAGGGCGAAAAAGGAATCTTTTTTTTTTTTTTTTTAATTTTTATTTTATTTATTCATTTTTAAAGAGGAGAGAGAGAGAGAGAGAGAGAGAGAGAGAGAGAGGGAAGGGGGGAGGAGCAGGAAGCATCAACTCCCATATATGCCTTGACCAGGCAAGCCCAGGGTTTCGAACCGGCGACCTCAGCATTTCCAGGTCGACGCTTTATCCACTGCGCCACCACAGGTCAGGCCGAAAAAGGAATCTTAAATTTTGTTCCTCCTCACCTGTGGTGGCATCTTCTCAGCAAAGTGACTTGGGATTCAAACCTGCATCTCAAGTCCTCAACCTCAGCCCTAAGCCAAGTGCAAGGCACCTTGATGCCAAGAGGACCCACACAGTAGTCAAGCTGTGAGAGGCGGAGACACCAGGTGGTCCCCAGGAGCTAGGCCCACTGCTGGCTCTCTCCTCTCCTCCCCTCCCTGCTCTAGCCAAAAGAGCAGCAAGTCTGGATAACTACAGGACACGTTTCAAAAAATAAAGCGGATTTGCATCTCTCCACCCCCCACAGATAACAGAGCACATTTCAGGCATCTGAAAATAATAGACAATCCTGACTCTGGTAATCCGTGGTGGGTTCTAATTCTCTGCTGCTGGAGTACAGATTAGTGCATTCTTTCCAGGATGCGGCTTGGCAAAATGAGTTAAAATCTTTAAGAATGGTCATAAGCTTTTTGAATTAGTAACTCCTTTCTAGGATCTATTTTAAGGAAATAAACCAGCAATAAGGATTTATATACAGGGTTCACAGAAGTGTTGTTTATGACAGGAGAAAAGTTTAGAAACAATACGAAAGATTAGAAAAATATGTACCAGAATGCCAACAGTGGTAACTTCTGGGTAGTGAAATTACAGACAACTTATTTTCTTTAGGTTTTTGTAATTATACATTTCCCCCAATTTAGAACTTCTCTGCTCAGAAAGAAACTTCTCTTTAAAAAAGAGAAAGAAAGACAGGGGAAGATACAGAATTGCTTTATTAACCTTACACGATGGGACTTATGCAGGATTTTAAGAGCCTTACCCGATTCAAACAGAAACTGGATAATCATTTGGCAAAATTAGGGGTCAACTCCAAATACTGAGTAATCATCTCAAACCCTGACTTAGCTATTGGTTACAGCTCAGTTGATAAAATCCTGTATATTTCTCACCCTTTCTACGCAACTACCCTGTGTGATTCAGGTTCAGAAACTACCAACATGTGATCTGTAAATAATATGATATTCACCAGACACAGTTGTAATTTTCCAGCCTGTGGTTTTCACATGCCATGTGGATTCCACCAAAAACTCACATTTACTTGGGGCTGGACCAGGGGACTTTTGCCAAAAAACTAACAAAAGCTCCAAGGTCTTTGGGCAGAGCCCTGGCAAAGCAAGGCTGCTGGTGAGTAACTAGACGTGTGTGTCGCCTCTGCCCTCCCCATTCTTCTCCTTTCCAAATCCTTTCCCCCTAAAAAGCCACATGCAGCCTCCATTTTGACATTTTAATTAGAGAGTTATAAAACATCATGGTTCTTTGTACAAATTTTGCATTAAAATAATTTAACAAAATGCAAAGCAATGTTTATACATCTTTAGCTGTCTCTCCATATTTCATTATCTTTTTGTAACTCAGAACATTCAGCAACCATTTTTCATTTAAATTTCAAAAAAATTTTAGGCAATAAATAAGCAGCCCTAAATTTTCAAAGAAAAATGAGAGGGGCCAGTGTGTTTGAATACTTCAAAATAGCTTTGTTTCCAAAACACGTATTTTGGTCAGCCTGAAAGAAAAGAAAACATGGAAAAGGTGCTTTGGAAATAAGAACTGGGTCTCCGAGGTAGACTGAGGCACACACCCACAAGTGTGTTTGTGAATGGGCATGCAGCATGAGTAAGCATGGGCGTGTCCTCCCAGTACCAATGACACCTCAGCATCATGAAGCAGATCCATCTGTCCTTTGAGGAAGCTACATGTTTTCTCAGGATGAGAACAGAGAATCAGTCTTCTGAGTGTGACAGAGACCCGTTTCAGCACTCTTCTGCACTCACTTACCCATGAGGGTCATCTGGCTGCACTGCTCTTTTGCTATTGGCCAGGCTGGATTGGGCTGCCCGTGCTAGCATCATTTTTCCTCCTCACTGCTCCTTGTGTGTCCTCCCCAAAGCCCCCTGCTCTGATGGGCACCCAGTCCCTCAGTCAAGGGAGATACAAGTAGCTGGGCTTCCCACTAGCCCTCTGAATAAACTCTCTGGTTGTTGGGCAGGGAGCCAATACCAACAACGGGTCCTCTGTCACCCATGTCCTTTTCAGGAAGGGGCAGGGGCTGTTGAGAAGGAGGAGTGGCAAGTGTCCAGGTTGTTGGGTGAGGGCCAGAGAGAAAAAACCTGTTGCTACAATCCTTACTCCCCCCACTGTTGCTGAGAGGATTGTGAATGAAATAGCACCTCTGACTTCAGCCTGCTATTCTAAAGATAGTTCTTTTTAATTAATTAATTTATTTATTTATTTATTTTATTCATTTTAGAGAGGAGAGACAGAGAGAGAGAAGGGGGAGGAGCTGGAAGCATCAACTCCCATATGTGCCTTGACCAGGCAAGCCCAGGGTTTCAAACCGGCGACCTCAGCATTTCCAGGTTGACGCTCTATCCACGGCGCCACCACAGGTCAGGCAAGCCTGCTATTCTAGGGGCACAGACAGAGAGCAAAAGGCGGGGCAAAGAGCCAGCCACAGCAGGGCAGGAGAAAGGGCTTTTCAGCTGAGCGGATGACAGACACTGTCTGTTAGACTGAGGGCAGGTGGGCAGTCCTAGTGTCCTCAAGTTGCCCACCCTCACGTGCGTGCACACATGTTCTTGAGCACTCACGTTCTCTCTCTCCCCTACTCTCTCCAGTGTTCTAGTTACAGGCCTCTCAGTTCTGGAAATCCAAGTTCTGAATGAGAAATTTAGAAGCTCGAGAGTGGAAAGTGCTAGTGATTTGCACATCCATCATGAGAGCCCTGAGAAGAATAAAAAGTGGTTCACAATAGAGGGAAGAAATGCATAGCATGTTTCTCGGTTCAAGAGAGGAAAAGTCTTTGCTTGACAAGAGATGGGACTTTTTCCAACATGTCTAAACTGACTGTGGTTTTCATCGCTTCTTGGTCGTTTGGATCGATAGTAAACTGACTGTAATTTTCTCCTAAAATTCAAGTTTAAGGCGCAAAAATGAAAAAAAAAAAAAAAGCAGGGGGACTAATTATAGCCTTTCAGGAACCCTCAGACCTTTCCACAAACCCGTCTCTGATGATTTTGGTAGGCACTTAGAAGACAGGGAATTATGTAGACAAAAATTAGAACTCTTCTTTGTCTCTGGTAGGAAAAACACACATGCTGACACGTGTCCCTGGGCTCTTTTTCAGGAGCGTCCCAGGATGGCAGTTCCCAGAAGACAATATGAGGTAGGCAGGGTCCTGCTCACACTTCCGTAACGGTCTTCTTATGATAAGTGCTCCTTACACAGTCCTCCATGGGGCACTGCTGTTACAGGGACTGTGGTGACCACCTGATTTAGAAACACAAATCTTTTGATTCTTTCAAACAGCCAGAGGAAGATAAGCAGGATACTGACATACTGGATCCAGGCAAACTTTATAATTTCCCAGAATCCTGGTAGATAAGTATATACAGTTAAGGAGTCTCAGATGACATTTTCTAAATAAATGTTAAATTTTAGATAGGATATGACAAAAATATTTCAAATACCTTAAAGATGAAAGGGATAATAAAAAATTATTAGGACATAAATATGGATGATTCTGACCTAGAAATATTGCTTGTAAAGAAATAGGAACAGGAAATGAATTTTCCCCCCTGCATGAAAGCAGCGTTGTGTGGGACTACAATGCTGAAGCAATCTCCATCTAAGGCTGCCGACATCTGTTTCTTCTTGGGACAAGTGAAGAATCCTTTTTTCTTTTTCGAAACTGAGCTACTGTTAGTTTCTTAACAGAAAGGATATTAAATGACTTCCACAGGGTATCGGATGACAGCATTAATCACAAATGGAGCTTCGGCAGCCCTTCCCACCAGCCAGATGGGGTTGGGGTCAGTCAGGATGGTGGTTACTGCAATACAATCAGGAATTAATCCATAAATGTTCTCTTTGGCAATAGTACATATATACATATACATACATATATATGTATATATGTATATTTTTGAGAGATAGAGAAATGAGAAGCATCAACTTGTAGTTACATCACTTTAGTTGTTCACTGACTGCTTCTCGTATGTGCCTTGACCGAGCGGCTGAAGCAGAGCCAGTGACCCCTTGCTCAAGCTAGTGACCTTGGGCTTCAAGCCAGTGACCTTTGGGCTCACGCCAGTGACCTTGGAATCATGTTGATGATCCTGCACTCAAGCTGGTGACCCCGCACTCAGATTGGCAACCTTGAGGTTTTGAACCTGGGAACTCAGTGTCCCAGCTCAATGCTCTATCCACTGCACCACCACTGGTCAGGCAAGACAATAAAATATTGAGGGCTATGAAATACTCTTTTGACCTCTCAGGCAAATTCTGGACTTCAGAACTCATCTCAAAGAAATGATTCAACAGGAAAGTAAACTTTGAATGTGCAAAGTTGCTCACATATTATTTATTAAAATATTTGTCAAAACACAGTTTTTAAAATGTGGAAACAATCTATGTGTTCCCCCATAATTGTTGAGTGGCTAAGCAAAGGAATGAATACTCTGCTACCACTAAAAATAATACCAATTAGAACTTTGTAGTAGCATGGGAAAATATTTATATTACAAAGTAATATTTATATTACAAAGTAAATAAAATATTTATATTACAAAGTAAATAAAGCCTGAGTAGGTGGTGGTGCAGTGGATACAGTGTTGAGCTAGGACACTGAGGACCCAGGTTTGAAACCCCAAGGTCACCAGCTTGAGCACAGGGTCATTGGCTTGAGTGTGGGGTTGCTAGCTTGAGCATGGGATCACACATGACCCCATGGTCGCTGGCTTGAACCCAAAGTTGCTGGCTTGAGCAAGGGGTCACTGGCTTGCCTGGGGCCCCCCAGTCAAGGCACGTCTGAGAAACAATCAATGAACAACTAAAGTGCTGCAACTACACTGCTCACAAAAATTAAGGGATATTTTATAGCTTCATATTAATTTTGAAATATCCCCTAGTTTTTATGAGCAGTACATAAGCTGATGCTTCTCATCTCTCTCCCTTCCTGTCTATCCCTCTCTCTCACTTGCTAAAAAACAAAACAAAGTAAATAAAAATAAACTGGATCTAAAAGTGTCTCTAAACTATGATAGCAGCTGTACAAAAAACATGATTTGTAGTTTTTTGGTTTAGTTTCAATGTGCTTTAGTTTTCAAATTTCTTTTTTTTTTCCCTAGAGACAGAGAGAGAGAGTCAGAGAGAGGGACAGACAGGGACAGACAGACAGGAATGGAGAGATGAGAAGTATCAATCTTCAGTTTTTTGTTGCGACACCTTAGCTGTTCATTGATTGCTTTCTCATATGTGCCCTGACTGCGGGCCTTCAGCAGACCGAGCAACCCCTTGCTCAAGCCAGCGACCCTGGGTCCAAGCTGATGAGTGGTTTTTTTTTTTGTTTTTTTTTTGCTCAAGCCAGTTGAGCCCGCGCTCAAGCTGGCGACCTTGGGGTCTCGAACCTGGGTTCTCCATATCCCAGTCCGAAGCTTTATCCACTTCACCACCGCCTGGTCAGGCTCAAATTTCTTTACTTTTAGAATAATGCTGTTAGTGTATTACATAAAATCAGGAAGAGCCTGACCAGGCAGTGGCGCAGTGGATAGAGCGTCAGACTGGGATGCGGAGGACCCAGGTTCGAGACCCCAAGGTCGCCAGCTTGAGCGCGGGCTCATCTGGTTTGAGCAAAGCTTGGACCCAAGATCGCTGGCTTGAGTAAAGGGTTACTCAGTCTGCTGAAGTCCCACAATCAAGGCACATATGAGAGGGCAATCAATGAACAACTAAGGTGTCACAACCAAAAACTGATGATTGATGCTTCTCATCTCTCTCCGTTCCTGTCTGTCTGTCCCTATCTATCACTCTCTCTCTGTCTCTGTAAAAAAAAAAAAAAAATAAATAAATAAATAAATATCAGGAAGAAATACTGGAATTGCAGTCTCCCCACTTGTTAAATTTCTGCATGTAGTATCCATGATATCTGGTTGCCAAGCAATACTTTAGGTGCCTTTAGTGAAAAACTCAACCACCAGCCAGCTAAACCAGCCAAGTCAAGCACATGGGATGGCCTGCACCTCACCTCTGTAAGGGACAGACACACTCTGCCCTACAGACAGAACCCTGGGCGCACCCCATCTATTCTAATTCAGTTGCTGATATGGGGTGAGTTACTCGCATTCCCTATTTCCATCTGAAAACTACAGACAGTAACTTGTCTTTGGCTTCTTCTATAAGTGTGCAGAGGAAGCACCTCTGTTAAGCTTACATTTAATAAAAGAAAACCCATCAAACCAGTGGTGGGATAAAGATGGTAATTAATCAGCACTAACCTACTAGATCATAGAAGTCAGGGATAGATAGGGTATGGGTCCTTAGATCAGGAGAAAAATGACAAATCCTGGGTAGCCTGTTTGCCTCCCATTACTGAGCATTCACTGGTTTTGACATTTTCATCATAAGCTTCCAATTCTCTCTCTCCAAAGCCCCCACTAACCTGGAAAGTCCTTAAGAGGCACCTCAATGAAAATTTACTCACCGTTCCTTTCTTGATAGGCAGCAACGATGTGAGTGAGATCATAGTCATGGGCAAAAGGGCTGGTCCCGTTGATGACAGACACCTGGGACACAACAGGAGGACCTGGTGTGAACACGCGAGCAGCTTCTCCTCCGGTCTTTCTATCCTCCTGCCCACCCAGGCTGATGGCAGAGACCACCCTCTTACTCCTGGTGGCCTATTCCAGTATCAATCTCTTCTTCAGGGATGAATAAACTCTCCTGTAGTAATTTATTTACTGCCAATCTTTCCCCTTGTGGGATGGAAACAAGGAGTCAATATACACCTTTTATAGGTTTTAGAGCTATTTATAAAATACTTCTCTCTATTCCAATGGGAGAAATGATTCCTTTAAATTTAAAAAAAAAAGCATATTTTCAATTCCTTTGTCTTTTCCTTGCTCTTCTCTAGATGATCTCTAATTTATCTCTTTTAATTGTAGATTTGGAAATAGAATAAAGTATAAAAATACAAGCACATAATCCTTTGAAGAAGAAAACAACTTCCTGCCCTCTAATATCATATCCCTATTAATATAAACCTTCAAATAAAAGGTACTATGGGTTTGTAGGTGAAGACAGGACTCAGCACTCTGAAGACCCAGAGGAAGCATTAAAAGAATGTTTAGCCTGGCCTGTGATGGCACAGTGAATAAAGCGTCGACCTGTAACGCTGAGGTCACTGGTTCGAAACCCTGGGCTTAGCTGGTCAAGGCACATACAGGAATTGATGCTTCCTGCTCCTCCCCATCTTCTCTATCCCTTCTCTCTCTCTCTCTCTCTCTCTCTCTCTCTTCTCTAAAATGAATAAATAAAATCTTAAAAAAAAATTTTTTTTTAATGTTTTTTTTTAAAAAAAAGGTCCTGGTCCAAGATGGCAACAAAGGAACTTCTTAAACTCACCTCCTCCCCCTGACACACTGACTGAATCTACAGCTACACATTGGAGCAACTCCCTCTGAAAGAAATCCAGAAACTAGTTGAGTGACTCCTACACAGTAAGCAAATGAAAAATTACCCTCATCACCCACTCTGAAATGATCTTAGCACAGCCTCAACTTTTGGGAGCCACTAAGAACAAAGAATGAAGCTTGGACAATGACAGAGGTTTGAGAGTAAAAAAGAGCTCTGGTAGGCTGATTGATAAAATTCATTTCCTATCTAAGACCACTCTGTCAAGATTGGGAGAGGGGGATGTCTTATCTAATGCACCAAACCAACACAGAATCAAGAAAAATGAAGCCCTGGCTGTGTTGCTCAGTGCATGAAGCATCATCCTGGCACACTGAGGCCACGGGTTGGATCCCCAGTAAGAGCATGTATGAGAAGCAAGCAATGAGTACACAACTACATGGAATAATTAAGTGGGACGAGTTGATGCCTCTCTCTTTCTTTCTTTCTAAAATCAATCAATGAAACCTGACCAGGTGGTGGGGCAATGGATACAGCGTCAGCCTGGGATGCTGAGAACCCAGGTTCAAAACCCTGAGGTCGCTGGCTTGAGTGTGGGCTCACCAGCTTGAGTGCGGGATCATAGACATGACCCTATGGTCCCTGGTTTGAACAAGTGGTCACTGGCTTGGCTGAAGCCTCCTAGTCAAGGCATGTCTGAGTAAGCAATCAATGAATAACTAAGGTGTCACAACTATGAGTTGATGTTTCTCATCTCTCTCCCTTCCTTTCTTTCTGTTCTTTTATTTCTCTCACTAAAACAAGCAAACAAACAAAAAATAATAGCAATACTTCCTCAGAAGTGTTCCTTTTAAAAAATAAAATAAAAGAGTAAATACAAACAATTTTTAAATATTTATACATAAAGCCTAACCTGTGGTGGCGCAGGATATAGAGCATTGACCTGGGACGCTGAGATCACCAGTTGGAGGCCCTGGGCTTTCCCCATCAAGGCACAAACGAGAAGCAATCAATGAATAACTAAATTAAAGCAACTATGATCTCATTCTCTCTCTCTCCTACCCTCTCTTTCTAAAATCAATCAAATTTTTTATATAAAAAAAGAAAAATGAAGAAATAAAAGATATGTTTCAAACAAAAGAACAAGATAAAACTCTAGAAATAGACCTTAATAAAATAGAGAGAAGGAATTTATCTGATACAGTTCAAAATATCAGTCACAAAGATGCTCACTGAAGGCAGGAGAACACTGTATGAACTAAGTTAAAAAGGACACTGTAAGAAAATCACAGGTAAATATTCCTGATGAACACAGATGCAAAAGTCCAGCCAACTGCCTGACCAGGCGGTGGCGCAATGGATAGAGCGACGGACTGGGATGCAGAAGGACCCAGGTTCGAGACGCTGAGGTCACCAGCTTGAGCGCAGGCTCATCTGGTTTAAGCAGAGGCTCACCAGCTTGGACCCAAGGTCGCTGGCTCAAGCAAGGGGTTACTCGGTCTGCTGAAGGCCCACGGTTAAGGCACATATGAGAAAGCAATCAATGAACAACTAAGGTGTCAACATGAAAAACTGATGATTGATGCTTCTCATCTCTCTCTGTTCCTGTCTGTCTGTCCCTGTCTATCCCTCTCTCTGAATCTCTCTCTCTCTATCTCTATTTAAAAAAAAAAAATCCAGCCGACTAAGACTATGGTGCAATGAAAATAGACGAACCGAGCATATACCATACTATGGTAGGTGAAGATGCATTGAGAGATTCCGAAACCACCAAACTGACCCCAGATATCTTAGCTGAGCAATAAGCTACTGTTGAAGGCTCAGAGCCAAAGATTCCGAAACCACGGAAGCCCTGACCCCTGATATCTTAGCTGAGCAATAAGCTGCTGTTGAAGGCTCAGAGCCAAAGTATTGGGTCAAGAACAAGAAAGCAGTGGAACTTGAAACCATGTCAACATAATAAATTAAAAATAAAGAAAAGAATAGGGAGAAAAGCCTTTACTGCTGTTTACTCTTTTTCAAATGTTCTGTAGGATATGCTTCAGGAAACTTCCAGACCAGCTGGAAAAAAAAAGGGACAAAGCCTTGACCAGGTAGCTCAGTTGGTTAGAGCATCATCCCGATATGCCAAGGTTGTGGGTTCAATTCCTGGTCAGGCAACATGCAAGAATCAACCAATGAATGTATAAATAAGTGGAAAACAAATTGATGTTTCTCTGTCTTTCTCCCCCATCTCCTCTCTCTCTAAAACAATTAAAAAAAAAACATTCAAAGCAACAGTTTGAAATGAAAATAAAGCTTCACTACAATGAAGGACTGAATGTTAAATTAGCTAGACAATTAATTTCTAAAGACTAATATGATAGTAAGATGAAGAAATATCAGACACTGCAACTCGAGGAAGTATGAATAGAGAAGAATCAAATCAAGGATCTACAACAGGTGACTAACTACAAAACAAATCACAGAGTTCACAGAGGGAATCTGTCCAACACTGTAACTGATACAAACCCTGTTACTATATTATATAGTTGTCTACAGTTCATGAATTAAGTACTGAAATGTATCCCAGTTATTATGTTGCCAAGAATTCAATAACTTTAGAGACAAGTATTTTTGTGCCTAGTACTTCACTACAATACAGCATGATATCATCAGTTCAAAACTGCATTAAACAGACAGATATCAGTGGAACAGAATACAAAATCTAGAAATAAAGCCACCAGTATACAGTCAGTTCATTTATGACAAAGAATCCAAGAATACAATAGGGAAAGGACAGTCTCTTCAATAAATGGTGTTATGAAAACTGGACAGTCACATGGAAAAGAATGAAACTGGATCCCTATCTTACACTATACACACAAATCAATTCAAAATACAGTGTGTCCGTAAAGTCATGGTGCACTTTTGACCGGTCACAGGAAAGCAACAAAAGACAATAGAAATGTGAAATCTGCACCAAATAAAAGGAAAACCCTCCATTTCTGTAGGATGATGTGGCAGCATGTACGCATGCGCAGATGATGACGTAACACCGTGTATACAGCGGAGCAGCCCACGGCCAT
Source organism: Saccopteryx leptura (assembly GCF_036850995.1). Taxonomy (NCBI): domain Eukaryota; kingdom Metazoa; phylum Chordata; class Mammalia; order Chiroptera; family Emballonuridae; genus Saccopteryx; species Saccopteryx leptura. The sequence goes on from NC_089511.1 coordinate 25,100,772, forward strand.
GCCAATCGAAATGTGGACGGTACAGAGGAAAGGTCAGTGTGTTCTGTGGCTCGCTAAATTTGAATCCATGACCAAAGTGCAACGTGAATATCGGCGCGTTTATAACGAAGTGCCACCACATAGGAATAGCATTACTCAGTGGGATAAGCAGTTAAAGGAAACCAGCAGTTTGGTGGAGAAACCCCGTTCTTGGTAGGCCATCAGTCAGTGATGAGTCTGTAGAGGCTATACGGGATAGCTACCTAAGGAGCCCTAAAAAAATCTGTGCGTGAGACCACATCGAACTGCACTGAATAGGTATGAAACTGGGAGAGTTTTCCTTTTATTTGGTGATTTCACATTTCTATCGTCTTTTGTTGCTTTCCTGTGACTGGTCAAAAGTGCACCATGACTTTATGGACACACTGTAGATTAAATTTAATTTAGGACCTGAAACTGTAAAACTCCTAGAAGAAAACATAGAGGGTATGCTCCTTGACATCAGTCTTGGCAATAATTTTTTGGAATTGACACTGAAAGTACAAGCAACAAAAGCAAAAACAGTAAGTGGGACTATGCCAAACTAAAAAGCTTCTTCACAGCAAAGGAAACCACCAACAAACTGAAGAGGCAACTTGCAGAATGGGAGAAAATATTAGCAAATAATGTATATGATAAGGGGTTAATATCCAAAATAAATGAGAGAAAAAAAACACCCTTACACACTCAACAGCAAAACAAACAAACAAAACAACAACAAAAACCCCGATTTAAAAAATGGGCAGAGGATCCGAATAGTATTTTTCCAAAGAAGACATACAGATAGTCACAGATGCATGAAAAGGTGCTCAACATCACTAATCATCAGGGAGATGCAAATCAAAGCCATGATGAGGTATCACCTAAGAGCTGCTACCGAGCAGAAAAGTGCTGGCAAGGATATGAGGAAACGGGAATGCTTGTTCACTGTTGGTGAGAATGTAAACTGGTGCAGCCACTATAGAAGAAGTATGGAGGTTCCTCAAAAAATTAAAACTAGAACTACTATATGATCCTGAAATCCCACTTCTGGGTGTATACCCAAAGGGAATGAAAACAGGATATTAAAAAGGTATCTGCATCCCCCATGTTCACTGCAGCATCACTTACAATAGCCAAGATGGAAAAAACCTAAGTGTCTGTCAATGGACGAATGATAAAGAAGATGCGATAGATATAGCATACACACACACACACACACACACACATATGTATGTATACACAGATACACATACATACTATACATACCATGGCATCTCTCTCAATATATATACTCATATATGAAAAGAGAGGGAAATCCTACCATTTACAACAACATGGATGAACCCTGAAGGCATTGTGCTAACTGAAAAATGAGATAAAAGTATAGATGTCAGTGCTTTTACTGCTGGGGAAGACAGCAAATAAACTGAAAACATATCTTTAGTATTTCAGGCGGAAGTAACAAAGAAAATCTAGATGAGGGATGATGAGAGAGGGGAATGTTATTTTAGAAAGAAGTGTCAGCAAAGGACTGTGTTCAGGGACATTTGAACAGGGAACTGAATGGAGTAGCAGAATAAGCTATGTGGCTCCTCGGCCAAAGGGAAAAGCAAGTGCAAAAGCCCTGAGGCAGCCACTGTGTGGGTTTGAAGAACTGCATCAAGACCTGTATGACTAGAAAGGAACAAGGGGGACAATGACAGGACAAGCGGCTGTAGTGCCGAGAAATGGCAGGGTAGGCATCTCCTGAGGTTGCCATGCTGATTAAATGAGATGATATAGTCAAACCTCTTAACCCAGGACTGACATATAGCATGAGCTCAATAATTAGTCATATTATTTTTGAAATGTTTTACATGAAGTGAAAAAGATCACTTGGAATATGGTGTGTTATGTATCCAAGAGCAATAAACAATTTGGTTCTTAGATAAGAACAAAGATTTTTTTTCTTTCTATCTAGATGTAAATATAGGCACATTTGTCTCCATCTTTTGAAAGAATTCATGACAGGAATTCCTCAGAAACCCTCTTCTGTGACTCTACAAAGAAATGCTATTTCCAACTTCCATTTCTCCGTCTTCAAAGAACTGGTAAACACTAACATATAGAAACAAGAGATGGACAAGAAGTAGTAGCATCCTTACGTTGTATCGCACATCTAGGCCATTGCAGTGTAGGGGCTGCTTCTGCTGCAGCCTCAGGTCTCCATTCACGTATAACTGGGACCCTGGAACAGTGAAGGAGGACTGGAGAAATGCCATGCTCTGCATCACGAATGTTGACATCCTCTGAAATCATTAGAGGGAGAGACAACACCAATTTCAGTCAGATCTTAAGGGCTCTGGGTTCTAAGTGTCACCTATCTGTGCTGGAGCCTAACGGTCCCTCACATACTTGGCTTAGCCATGCGGGAAGCGCTCTACCCAGAACTCTCTGAGCTGTTAATAGCTTATATAAGTTAATATGGCCCTCTTGAAAAACATTTGATCCAGGTTAAACCCCAAACTACACCTCAGAAAAGAAATCAGAAAGAGGACTCTGTTCTATGAAAAGACAAGAGGGAGAGGACAGGCTTCCCTCAGGAATGGACTCACATGCAGTTGGTAGGAGAAAGTCAAGATGAGCTGCACACCGAGAACATGCTCCGTGGACTGCAGGGGAAGCTCCAGTCTAAAATGCAACACGTCCATTTTCCCATCCTGGTTCCTGTCTTCTTCTCTAGTCTAGAAAACCCAAAGAGGGCAGTGACCCTGGTCCTTACTAGGTCAGGAAGAATCCATATCACTGTGGTATATACACAATGACCCACTGTTCCGCTACACACAGGGATTATCTCCCTCATCCAAAAAAAAGAGAGAGAAAAATAAATACATATAAGAGGATAAATATCAAATATCATCTTTGTGATTCTCAAATATTCAAGGGTCAAATTGAACTGAGAACTTAAAGTGGAAATAACAACAATAAACATCCGAATGGCATTTTTCTTTTTCAGTTGTCTCATTTTATTCTTTTTTTGTTTGTTTGTTTTGTTCCTGCCATCTTCCGAGTTTGTATAGAAAATTTAAATAGCACAGCAGAACTGTCTTCTACTTGTCTAGAAAAGAAACTAATACTAATTATTATCCATTCCCCAGAGTCAGCAGAAAAAAAACAAACAAGCTCTATTTATAAAGCCTTTAACCACAAATGTCTTTGCTTCAGATTCTCGATGTTAGACCTCATCTCATTATTGTCAGGACTTTAAAGGCTAGTGCATCTTTTAGTACCAATCAATAAAATGAAAATGGAAGCTCTGGAAAATCAGTAAAGCAACTGAAACTATACAGGTACTTTATAAATTATGGACGTGAAAGGAGGGGAAACAGACATTAGGAGGGAAAAAGACAAATTACAGCTCATAAGAAACACCAGTATCCAGCCTTGTCATCCGTGGTCTTGCCTCAGAGTGATCCTAAAACGGCCCGCAGGAAAGGACGGTTATTGCAATGTTGCTGACATGATTCCTCACACAATGCTGGGCCTTATTCCTCCAGCCTATCCTTCCCCAGCCTAGGTTCCCAGGATTTTACTACAGTGTATCAACATTCCCATCTGAATTCTCCTGATTCAGCTACTGATTCATCTTTCTTTCTACCAACACCATTATGCATTTGTTTTTTCAGGCTAATAAGGTCATTTAAAATGGAGATATCTGTTTTCAGAAACTTTCAATGGTTTCTTTCCTTCTAAACAATAATGTCCTTTTCCTAGTCCTTGTTATAGAGAAACCCCTCTCTTCTGTTGGATACTATTGTCTCTGTGTTGTTCCATCAGCTTTACAGGTACAGGGGAGGGATATCTGTTACCAGAGCCGAGGATCAAATTACTGAGGCAATTATGTATTAGTAATTATGATTAGGATAGAAAAGAGACTCCTTCTGGTTCTGTGAATCTTCTCCAGTTGGTATCTAGGAAGACTTGGAAAACAGGTTAACTCTGTGGAGTGGATATATGCCTTCTGGATCCTTAGGGTTAAACAGGAAGAACACGATTAAATGTCTCAACTTGCAAGATAGGATCACTGCGAGAGGGAATTGCCAGGATAATACAGACTCCAAAAAAGTGTGGGAGGGAAGAAAAGCAATTCACTTTATCTTTAAAGTCTAGCTTGACCTGTGGTGGCACAATGAGTAGAGCACTGACCTAGAACACTGAGGTCGCTAGTTTGAACCTCTGGGGCTCACTGTTCAAAGCACTTATGACAAGCAACCAATGAATAGATAGACTCCCACGTGTGCCCCGACCAGGATTCACCCAGCAACCCCCGTCTGGGGCCAGTGCTTGAATCAACTGAGCTATCCTCAGTACTCGGGCCCATGCTTGAACTAATTGAGCCACTGGCTGAAAAAAAAAAGAGAGAGAGAGAGAAGGGGAGAGGGAGGGAAAGAAATGCAGATAATTGTTTCTCATGTGTGTCCTGACACGGGAAGAACCTGGGACATCTGCACATCGGGCAAATGTTCTATCCACTGAGCAAACAGGCCAAGGCCTAATAAAATCTTTAAAAAATAGTAAGTGTTAAGGTAAGCAGAGCAAGCATTATCCCCAATGTATAGATGAGAAAATCAAGGCTCAGGGAGGTGAATGGATTTATTGGTACTAATGGTACTAATTGGTACTAATTTATTGTCACTAATGGTAAAGACGGGATCTGAAACCACACTTTGACTTCAAATAATGGGTTTTTCCAGGGCTAAAATGTCCAAAGTAAAACAAAAACCCAAAACAATTCAAGAATATGCTGAATAAGACAACAATTTTGCAAGAGCCAGTGTGAAAAGTATGCGTGGAAGTCTGTATACTTGTTTGTGCACACACCTTTACTCCAAGCTCAGAGAGGACAGATCTGGCCTGGCATAGGACCACAATTCATGACTCCTCGTTAAAGTCATTCATTAATCTGTCAAGTATATTTTAAGGGCCTACTATGTGCCAGACACTATTTCAGTTGGTAGGAATATAATGGCAAACAAAATAGACCAAGTCCTCCCTCCCCCCAATGCAGCTTACATCACCAGCCAGGGAGGCAGACAATAAATTGATAAAGAAGGAAATACATACCAATATTAGGCAATGATAATGCCTCTTGAATCTTCCCTTACCCACTCTGCATTTAGCTCTTAGGAGTTAAAATAATATTTTACTATCTTATTATTTTGTCAATTATACCTCAGTAAAGCTGAAAACAACAACAGTGTCTTACTACTGTCCCTGGGTTTTCTTTCAAGTTGCTGATGTCCCTCCTGCAATGTCTAGTGCTGGCACTTTTGATGTTTGCACATGTGTAGGCAATGACCTATGCCAACCCTGTCCCCTGGTCAACAGCTATCATAAGATACCATAGATAGGAAGGCACATTCTGATTTTGGAGATGTAAAAAAATAAGGTGTCTCAGCCACATGGACTCTCCACTCACCTTCCTGCATCCTCCTAGAGTCCTCAGCAGCCCTATTCTCTGGCTCCACAGATGCCTTAAAAAACCAAGTCATTCACTGAGGGAAAAGGCCTATCTATGCTTTTTTTCTTCTCTAATTGAAACAAAAAACTCGACTATTAAAGCATTAAAAACATAGGGATTTTAGAGACGCTGTCTAGAGTGAGCTGACCAAAGCAGAAACAAGGTCATTTCGTATTTCTGAGGCGTTTTTCCCAAATTAGCCACAGAAAAGCCACCATCCAGTGTTTGATCAAAACTTCATCTAAAACCACTAGTTCCTTGGCTTCTTGGGCAATTTCTCAGATGGGTTGTGGTCACTCGAGGTTTATGTTCAGAGTTAGAAAAGTAAAGTATAAATAATTTGCTGCAATAAGGGTTAAGAGTATAATATACGGAATAAGAAGTCCTTGACGCCCTGGCCAGCTGGCATAGTGGTAGAGCGTCAGCCCGGCATGTGGAAATCCCGGGTTTGATTCCCAGTCAGGGTTCACAGGAGAAGCGCCCATCTGCTTCTCCATCCTTCCCCCTCTCCTTCCTCTCTCTCTCTCTCTTCCCCTCCCGCAGCCAAGGCTCCTTTGGAGCAAAGTTGGCCCGGGCATTGAGGAGGGGTCCATAGCCTCCGCTTCAGGCGCTAGAATGGCTTTGGCAGCAAAAGAGCAGCGCCCCAGATGGGCAGAGCCTCGCCCCCTGGTGGGCATGCTGGGTGGATCCCAGTCCGGCACATGCGGGAGTCTGATTGCCTGCTTCTAACTTTGGAAAAATACCAAAAAAAAATTAAAAAATAAAAATCCTTGAGCTCAGCCAGGGAGAAGCAAATCGGTCAGTGAGAAAGACTGCAGATGACAAGGACATAAATTATGTATAGACACCAACCTAGAATGGAGGGGGGAAAAAAAAAAAACAGAAAAATGAGCTTTGGTTTTGAGTATAAAATCATCCAGTATTAAAGAGTATCAATAGTTCTGGGCACCATAAAATAAGAGGTGGTTTTGCAGATTTAAAATTGGAACACTGCCTGGCTTGTGGTGGTGCAGTGGTCAAAGCGACAACCTGGAATGCTGAGGTCGTGGGTTCGAAACCCTGGGCTTTCTGTGTCAAAGGCACACAAGACAAGCAATCAACAAGCAACTAATTATAAGTTGATACTTCTCACTCCCCCTTGCTCCCTCTCTCTGTAACATCAATAAATATAACATTAAAAAAAAAATAAAAATGGCCCTGGCCGGTTGGCTCAGCGGTAGAGTGTCGGCCTGGCATGCGGGGGACCCGGGTTCGATTCCTGGCCAGGGCACATAGGAGAAGCGCCCATTTGCATCTCCACCCCCCCCCCTCCTTCCTCTCTGTCTCTCTCTTCCCCTCCCGCAGCCAAGGCTCCATTGGAGCAAAGATGGCCCAGGCGCTGGGGATGGCTCCTTGGCCTCTGCCCCAGGCGCTAGAGTGGCTCTGGTCGAGGCAGAGCGACGCCCCGGAGGGGCAGAGCATCGCCCCCTGGTGGGCAGAGCCTCGCCCCTGGTGGGCGTGCTGGGTGGATCCCGGTCGGGCGCCTGCGGGAGTCTGTCTGACTGTCTCTCCCCGTTTCCAGCTTCGGAAAAATACATAAAAAATAAAATAAAATAAAATAAAAAAATAAAAATGAGCCTGACCAGGCAGTGGCGCAGTGGATAGAGTGTCAGACTGGAATGTGGAAGACCTAGGTTCGAGACCCCGAGGTCGCCAGCTTGAGCGTGGGCTCATCTGGTTTGAGCAAAAAGCTCACCAGCTTAGACCCAAGGTTGCTGGCTCAAGCAAGGGGTCACTCGGTCTGCTGAAGGCCCGGGTCAAGGCACATATGAGAAAGCAATCAATCAAGAAACTGATAATTGATGCTTCTCATCTCTCTCCATTCTTGTCTGTCCCTATCTAACCCTCTCTCTGACTCTCTCTCTGTCCCTGTAAAAATAAATAAGTAAATAAATAAAAATGAAAAATAAATTTGTAAAATAAAATTGGAACACACACACAACCGGAAGCAGGGGGAACACAGGCAATGCTTTCACAGTAGTTTCTGGTTACAGAGATAAGAGAGAGGCTAAGTAGCAGACCAATGGGGAGTCAATCATCTGTGGTAGATTAACAAGTAAAAAGAACAAAATAAATAAAACAATATTATTAGGATTATTTTAAGTTTTCATGATTATTTCTTAAACTCAGGTAATCAGAGATGATGATTGAAAATAATATACAAATGTATACAACACCCAAAAACAACAACAACAAAAACCAACTGCTATTCAACATTTAAAAGTCAGAGATGCTAAACTCAAGTACAAATACCAAGTTAAATGTTAGTTTGTTTGTTTGGAATATAAAACCTTTTGTTTCCATTTTCAGAAAGGAATGATATGTACATGGAAGGTAAGAATACCTCCATACTGGCCTCTCATTCACAGTCATCCTTCCTCAGAAGTATTATAATTTCAAATAAGAATATAAATGGGCAACATAGTCCTGGCAGTGGCTCAGTGGATAAAGCATCTACCCAGTGTATGGACGTCCCGGGTTCCATTCCAGTTGGGGCACACAGAATAAGTGACATCTGCTTATTCTTCTCTTTTCGCCTGCTTCCCCTCCCTCAGCCAGTGGCTTGATTGGTTCCAGCATGCCCCCCCCTGAGAGAGGGGTGAGGATATAGCTCTGTCCAGCAACAGTTTCAGGTGCTAAAAATAGCTTGGGACTCCACCATCAGCCCCAGATCGGGTTGCCAGGTGGATCCCCGTTGGGGGCCATGCAGGAGTCTGCCTATTTCCCCTCCTCTCACCAAAAAAAAAAGGGGGGGCAACATATCATGATTAATGAGATCTTATTGAAAGAAATTTGTCGCCTGACCAGGTGGTGGCACAGTGGATAGAGCGTTGGACTGGGATGTGGAGGACCCAGGTTCGAGACCCCGAGATTGCCAGCTTGAGTGCGGGCTCATCTGGTTTGAGCAAAGCTCACCAGCTTGGACCTAAGGTAGCTGGCTCAAGCAAGGGGTTACTCGGTCTGCTGAAGGCCCGTGGTCAAAGCACATATGAGAAAGCAATCAATGAACAACTAAGGTTTCGCAACAAAAAACTGATGATTGATACTTCTCATCTCTCTCCTTTCCTGTCTGTCTGTCCCTATCTATCCCTCTCTCTGACTCTCTCTGTAAAAAAAAAAAAAAAAAAAAAGAAATTTGTCTTCTATTCCAGTTCAATTTAAACATCCTCATCACTTAAAGACTGGGAGAGTTCAACAATGTTTGTTACAAAACCCAGCAGACTTCCATCCCCATAGCAAATGTTTTCATCTTATTTCAGGCATTCTCTATTGATTTCCCACAAATGGAGATAAAATATTTAGTTTTCTTCTTCCTCCCCACCAACCTCCAACACACACACACTCCCAATCCCACCAATAGAGTTACACTCTCATTTGACTATGTAAATCCTATTCACAACGGATTACTTTTCCCACTTTTTCTTTCTTTTTTATTTCAATGGAGTTACTTATTTTATATACTTGATTAGTTTTGTATGTACTTATGCAATTTCAACAGCTTCTATTGAAATTCCTCACAATGTGATGTTTATTCAAAATCTGTTCACTGTAATATTCTAATAGTGAAAACAAATCAAATATCTACCAACAGGGAACTGATTAAATCCACTACAGTTATTCATATCATGAAATATCTTGTAGATCTTAAAGAGCATAAGGCTGGGCCTGACCAGGTGGTGGCGCAGCGGATAGAGCATCGAACTGGGATGCCGAAGACCCAGGTTCGAGACCCTGAGGTCGCCAGCTTGAGCACGGGCTCATCTGGTTTGAGCAAAAGCTCACCAGCTTGGACCCAAGGTCGCTGGCTCCAGCAAGGGGTTACTCGGTCTGCTGAAGGCCCGCAGTCAAGGCACATATGAGAAAGCAATCAATGAACAACTAAGGTGTCCCAATGCGCAATGAAAAACTAATAATTGATGCTTCTCATCTCTCCGTTCCTGTCTGTCTGTCCCTGTCTATCCCTCTCTCTGACTCTCTCTCTCTGTCTCTGTAAAAAAGAAAAAAAAAGAAAAAAAAAAGAGCATAAGGCTGGTTAACAAGTATTGATACATGTACCAAACTGAGTCTTTAATTTTATCTCATTATATACACTGGTAACTGTAATATTTGACAATAAGCATGCACTTTAATAAATCATAAGTATATAAGAAAATTTAACCTTTAAAAAGTATTCTGAATCACATTTTGTTTGTAGTTATTCATATAACTAATCAGATTTTTTTTTTTCATTTTATTTTAGTAGCTGAAAAAAAGTCTTGATTTTTTTTTTTTTCCAGCTACACAAATTTGGCTTGCAGGCCAATCAACTCAGAGATGTTGACAGAGATTCAACTTCAGAAGGAAGACCAGAATTTTCATACTTCTAAAGGAAAATGTTTTCAAAAAATGAGCGGGAAGGGGGTGCCTGTAAAGGAAGCACTCACTTCTCTGAACCAAATATTAATACTAAACTACTGACAGTAAAATGCTTCACTTTCCATCCTGGACAGCTGCAGGATAGAACAACATCTAATGGGACAGCCCAGAGAGGAGGAAGGGCCACTCGGGACAGGTCGCTTAACCAATCAGGGCCTGGGCGACCCGGTGTCAAGTTTGCATAAAAATGCCTGCTCTTTCCGTTCCTAGTGTCTAGATGCACAATTGCAGCGACACTATGGGGTTGTAACAAGGACACCGCTCGTCCTTCACGACTCGTAAGGGAACTTTCGTGACCACAGGCTGCCGCGGGCTCCGGGGCTCTGGGTCTGGAAGCACACGCGACAGCAGTGGCTAACTTTCTCGGCGCTGTGGACAGCTTGGGGAAGTCGAATGAAACAAGAGCTTTTCTCCCCCAGGAAGTTAAACTTACGTTCCGGCGCCTGAGCCTGTGAACACAACTTACCGTGGGTTCGCAAACCCTTAAGCCCTAAGCTGGCTCCCCCGGGCCGGGCCGGCCGGGCCGGCCGGGCCGGGCGGCTCGCCCCTCCCTCCCCCTGCCCAGTTGAGTGGGCAGCTAGGCCCAGGCAGGGACCACGCACCGAAACGAGCGGGACGCGCAGGTGATCCCCCTGCAACCGGTTGAAGGCAGGGAACGTGCTCCAGGCGAGGAACCCGCCGGGCTCGGGCCCCAGCAGGGCCAGGAGCAGCACCTGGTGCTGGAAGCGCACGGTGGGCTGCTCCTCGTAGCTGCTCCGCTTCAGCCAAAACCCTGAGGTACAGAAAAGAGGGCGGGAAGGCGGTGGGGAGAACGTCAGGAGAACGGCGCGCAAGCAGCGGGCCCGGGGGGCTGTGGCGCGCACCGACCGGGGGCAGGCTCACCGTGGCTCCGGAAAGCCACCAGCAGCGGCGGGATGTACGTGAGCGCGGTGGCCAGCAGCAGGAACAGCGCGGCCTTGGAGCAGAGGCCCGCGCGGTAGCCGCGCTCGACTGGGTGGGAGAAAAGCTCGTAGAGCGCCATGAACGTAGCAGACGCATCCCAGACCCGTTCGCGGTTGGGGAGGGACGAGCAAGTTTGGCTTGTCCTGGTTGCCATAGCCTTGGTCTCCACGGCAACCGACAACGCAAGGATGGGAACCAATAGCAGGGCCTTGGTAGGGGTGGAGCTAATGAGGGGTGGTGCCCATTGGGACCAGCGTCCTCGCTTTACAGGTTACGTGCGTTTCTTCAGAGGGTGAGTGTAAAGACGTTATTTCTGTGCACCAAAATCGTAGCTATCGTGTTAATATTTGTGTAAAATAAGATTTTCATAAACTTACCTATTCATAAATACCTATTCTTGTGTCTTTCATTAAGTATGAATCAATGGTTCTTAAGTTCAACCAGTCTCGGCACACTCTACATTGGACACAACATAAATAAATATGTGCGTGGCCTTGGACCTGGTCCTGGAATAAGACCAAACTAAGGTCTCTTTGTTTTCAGATTTTCTATTTCTTTCACTATATTCCATAGCAGCACAGACACAAATCTCCCGGTTCTTCATGGGATAAAGAATAATTACTTAGTTCTCTCTGTTATACTTTGTTACCCTGTATTGGGTACAAGCTTGGCTACCAGTTTTAGGGGCAGCTGTGGTCCTCCCCAAAGATAACACTGGCTTATCACTGAATTGAATGCTCCTGCCCCCTGCCCCAAACCAATATGTCAGACATAGCAGAAGGATTTTCTTTTCTTCCCTTCTTCCCTTCTTTCCCCCCTCCCTTCCTCTCTTTCTTTCATTTAAACCATGGTTCACCTCCAAGTGCATCAAAATGCCCTGAAGGGTCACATTATAGCGCCAAGACACAGTGTGAGGTTTGTGTTCATAGTAAGAGCCCAGTAGTTGATACCTTATTATTTTTTAATTGATTATAGAGAGACAGAGAAAGGAAGGGAGAAAGAGAGAGAGACTCACTTGTTCCACCCAGCTGTGTGTGCATTCACTGGTTACCTCATGTATGTGACTGGAAATCGAACCTGCAACCTTGGTGTTTCTGGATGATGCTCTAATTGACTGAGCTAACTGGCTAGGGTTTGATACACTTATTTTGAAGGCAACCTATAAGTGGCTTTTAGATAAAGAGAACAGTCAAGATTCTAACAGACAAAAAGAGAGAGCACAAAACCTGCCTATCTGGAAAAACTATCCAGGGTCCTTACCACAGTCCAAGATGACAGTGTCATCAACCAAAAAATGCTTTTGACACCCTGTCCAGTACTACTCATTCTTGCTTTAAAGCTGTTATGGGGTGGCCACATAACTCTTAAATACAGCAATTACATTACTTAAATCTTATGTTCTGACACTATATTGTATTTATGCTTTAAGTGGATGACTTTCATTTATTTAACCATTCAAATAAGATTCAAGAATAGATGGTTCTAGTGTCATCGTCTGCTCTGAGGAAAAAGATGTTTGCCTTCAAAGCACCTTTTTTTTTTTTTTTTTTTAAAGCAGAAGGAAACACATATTGTGGCTAGTGTTAGCTTACTTAGTCACCGCTGAAACAAAGAGGTGACTACTAAGAATTTAGGTGTATGAAGTGCTCCAGGCTCCTTTGAGATGCTATGAGCTTTGCAAAACTATTTAACAATAATGGCTACTAATATTTACTCTTTCATGTCATGATTTGAGGAAGCTATTCTTTGTAGTTTTATTTCAATTATTTAAGACAGACATTAGATTTTTTTTTAAATGCTGAAGATCTGTGCATACTGTGTCATTTTCACTCATTCATGACTAAGAACTGACTTTTCTGTTGCTATATTCATAATTACTTCCTGTGACATACAATTTACCACCCGGGACAAAAAAGTGTTGTCTTAAAACTACACATTTTAATCATGTTCTATCCCATTCTAGAAGCTCTCACTAAGGGTCTTTTGAATCAGTATAGATCTCTGGAATGTTTTCTTCATGGCTTTCCAACACTTGTTTTACCTTGGCATTTACCTACATCACTGAACCTTTAGCTTCCCAATTTCCTCTTCTAAGTCCAGCTTTTGTTTCCTTTTTGTTTGTTTTGAGAGAGGCAGGGAGAGAGAGAGACAGGAACATCGAGCTCCTCCTGTATGTGCCCTGTCTGTCTGGGGAATTGAACTGGCAACTCTCCAGGGTGAGGCTCCAACCAACCAAGCTATCTGGCCAAAGCTTAATTTTTATTGATTTTTAGAGAGGCAGAAAGAGGAAAAGGCAAGCATTTGTTGTTCCACTTAGTCGTGCATTTTTTGGTTGCTTCCCGGGTGTGCCCTGTGGATCGAACCCACAACCTTGTTGTTTCAGGAAACAGTCTTAACCTACTGAGCTAACCGGCCAGAGCCTAACTCCAGTTTTTGTTTCTATCTGTTAAGGAAAATTTATCCTTTGAAAAATGTGCCCTTCCCAAAACATAAGATTCACATTTTCTCTGAAGTTTTCCTTGATAAGCCTTACTTGGCTTTGTGTCAGCCCCATTACCTTAAGCCATCCCTCAGTATTCATGTTCACATACCTCCTCAACATTTGAAAGTTATTCTGCATTTTTATAGGTCTGTTAATGTGTTATTGCATATATTCACTATCCTATTTCTCCTACTGATTCGCCTTTTCAACTAACAACTAACTCCCTCAAGGAAGGCATCCAATGTCCTTAGAACATTCAATAAGCCAAATATAAATACCCAATAGGAAAAGAAGGTAATATATGCCAACAAGGCATATCAGAGAAGCCAATTAGAATGATGAATTGGAAAGAGACATATGAAAGTAGGTAAAGATAGAGAACAGAAAAGACATTGCACATCATTGAAATCATTAGGTGTCATGCCCATGAATTGGTGGGTGCTGGCTTGTTCCTCTGAAAAGTGTGCCATGTGCAAGGTGGTGTACATATGTCTTGTACTAGGACATAAAGACCAGCTCTGCAAAGACAAGCAGGGGTTTCAGTACAATTTTTAAGTCTTCCACCGATTCACTATCAAATGGTAGACAATCATCTTCATTCCTCAGTATTTAATTCTATTTATTAAGGTGACCAACTTTTTTTCTTTTTCTTTTTTTTTTGTATTTTTCTGAAGCTGGAAACGGGGAGAGACAGTCAGATAGACTCCTGCATGCGCCCGACCGGGATCCACCCAGCACGCCCACCAGGGGCGATGCTCTGCCCACCAGGAGGCGATAGAGCCGTCCTCAGCGCCTGGGCCAAGTTTGCTCCAATGGAGCATTGGCTGCAGAAGGGGAGGAGAGAGACGGAGGGAAAGGAGGGGGGAAGGGTGTTAAAGCAGATGGACGCCTCTCCTGTGTGCCCTGACTGGGAATTGAACCTGGGACTTCCACACGCTGGGCCGACACTCTACCACAGAACCAACCGGCCAGGGCTGGTGACCAACTTTTTTACAATGAAAAGGAGGACAAAAATAAATTGAAGAAAACAATATCGTAAATAAAAGAAACATTTTACTCATTGCAAAAAATACACTATAATATGATAAATGCATAATAAAAACATTTGTAATATTTTATATTGTAATTATGCTTACATGCCTATTAAGTTTTAATAATAATTGTAAGGAAAAAGTACTCATTTAGTAAAACTAAATATCAAACAAAACCACTAATTTGGAGTGATATTTGGGTGTATTTATCATTTTCTAATTAAAAAACATGTTTTATGCAACTATTTAATCAAACTGCATTATTAAATAGATATGGTTTGAGGTTAGAGTTCCACTCTAAAACCGAATTTCAGGAAAATACTTATAAATAAAATTATACGTATTTGGAAATAATTAAATAGATAATGAATTAATAAAATGTTAATTGTGCTTATCTGTCTATGATTGAATATTCACTGAGAAAGAAATAATCGTGAGTCGTATGTGCCGTGTCATGTTTCAGTAAGAAGTACACAAAGCCATTTGCACGCTTGGTATATCGTGCGCTCTCTCAAGGTCTCCTGTGCGGAGCATATGCATCTCATGATTGCGTCTCGCCGCACTGTACTGATCCTTGAGGAATCATCATTTCAAATACAAATATGTCACATCACATGCAATGGATCAACTCTGCATTGATCGAATACGGACATTTACAGATTAGTCTTCCAATATCAAAAAGGAGGACATGTAGGAGGACACTTTTCGAGGGAGGATGGAACTTACAAAAGAAGGACTGTCCTCCCTAAAGGAGGACGATTGGTCACCTTATATTTATAGAACAGGTATTTACATTTTTTTCACTCACTCTCTAGCTAATTTTATCTAGTTCAATAGCTTTAAATACTTTTCTCCTGGATTTGAAACTCATAGATTCATTTACCTAATCTACATCTTCACTTGGATGTGTCCCTTGGACACCTTAAACTTAATATATCCCAAACAAAACTCATAAGGCCCTGACCAGGTAGTTCAGTTGGTTAGAGCATCCACTAGCCTGCCAAGGTTGTGGTCAGGGCACATACAAGAATCTCCCTCTCTCTCTTCCCTCCCTGTGAGCACAAAGAAGCCATGTGAGAACACAGCAAGCATGTTTCTTCTTGGTCTGAGCCATCATCTTTCACCTAGATTATTACAATAGTCTCTTAATTCTTCCTCTTGCTTCTATCCTCAACCCCCCATAGTCTACTGTCTACACAGGAGCTAGCCTGAACACTTAAAAAGAAAAGTTAGTCCTGGCCGGTTGGTTCTGCGGTAGAGTGTCGGCCCGGTGTGTGGAAGTCCCAGGTTCGATTCCCAGTCAGGGCACACAGGAGAGGCGCCCATCTGCTTTTCCATCCTTCCCCCCTCCTTTCTCTCCGTCTCTCTCTTCCCCTTCTGCAGCCAACGCTCCATTGGAGCAAAGTTGGCCCGGGCACTGAGGACGGCTCTATGGCCTCCACCTCAGGTGCTAGAATGGCTCTGGATGCAAAGGAGCAATGCCCCAGATGGGCAGAGCATCGCTCCCTGGTGGGCATGCCAGGTGTATCCTGGTTGGGCACATGCGGGAGTCTGATTGCCTCCCTGCTTCTAATTTTGGAAAAATACCAAAAAAAAAAAAAAAAAGTTATATCACATCATACTTCTACCTAACATGAAATTCAAAGATAAACAGTTTTGTTCTAGATCTCTTTATCTCATCTCCTAATACACTCCCCCTTGTTTATTCAGTTCCAGCCATAAGGAGTTCCTTCCAGCTCCTAGAATATGCCAACTACTTTATCTAATAAGCATCCTATCACACCACCACTCTCTAGTCACCAACCGTTTTATTTTTCTAAATAGCACTGATCATTACTTGACACTTATTTTTTTGTCTTGTTTCATCAAATACAAACTCCATGAGAGCAGAGGTGTCTGTTCTGTTTACTGTTTCTTCCAACACCTAGAACAGTATTCCTATATATAGCAACAATAATTTATGATATAAAATTCAAAGGCTTTTCACTTCATTAGAAACAAGCAAGCAAACAAAAAACCGTTTTGGTTGCTCAGACACACAATCTAAAAATAACATAAATAACTTTAGAATGAAGCTAGATTCCAGGCCATCCATCAGGAATTTCAACTGTAGGAAATGATGACAATGTTCAAGCATATAGGCCTTTTAGATGCATCACAATCACAGGCATGTGGCAAGGATCAGGTGCCCAATTAAGAGAATATTCTTGTTACATATTCACCAGTTCGTAAACATATGATGACCTAGAGCAGATTGCCCTGATGACTTTGCTAGGAAGAAAGGGATGACATCACTGGAGTTCCTGAAGGCTCAGGCAGATGACACATACACAGAGCTTAGGCTGTGATTGCTCAATCTGTTGGTGACTGCCACAGAAGCCCATCTCATGACCAAGCTATGAGGGTAATTCTCCGAGTCTGATAGTCACCTCTAACTCCTCGGCCTGTTAAGGTTGAGGGGTCTCTTCGTGATAGGTGTGATGTTACAGTCCTCAAATGCATACTTCTGAAAACTTTTGTTTATTCAAATACCTATTCATGAATAAGGGAAAGAAACTGGATTTGTTTAAATTCAATTTGTAGGTCCAAGGCAATCTATTATGGCTGTCCTTGATATTGAACCCCGGTTTGTTACCAGTATTCCTATCTATATAGTCCCGTATGGAGACGCCAACCTGTTACTCCACACAATCTCCCCAAACTGTCAACGCCCTAAACAGAATCATCCCCCGCCATTACTAAACACCAGAGACCCCTCTTCTGTCATTCATACCTCCAAAATCCCCCTGTGGTC
The DNA here is from genome assembly GCF_036850995.1 of Saccopteryx leptura. Taxonomy (NCBI): domain Eukaryota; kingdom Metazoa; phylum Chordata; class Mammalia; order Chiroptera; family Emballonuridae; genus Saccopteryx; species Saccopteryx leptura. The sequence continues at coordinate 25,117,976 of NC_089511.1, forward strand.
ACTAACGCCTCAGTCAGACTTCCCTCCTGAACTCTTACTCTGTACGAGTCCTATTCTATCAGCCAGACCCTTAAACCCCCCCTTCCCGTTAGCAGCGTCCACCGACACCTTACTCCTATTACCAGTTCCCGAATATCTCCTCCCCAGTCGCCAATATCTCTCCCAGATGCCCCTCTCGCTAATGTCATCAACCCTACACCGGGGTTTGCAACCCGCGGCGCCCTCTCCTGCTCCGCCCCTTGGTACTGCGCCCTGGTGAGCGGCGCCGGAAGCCCCGCCCCGGCCGGTTGCTAGGCTCCGGTAACCGGAAGTCCCGCCTGCCGTGTAGTCACTGCCGCCGCTGCTGTCGTTGTTGTTGTGGTTGGTGCTGTGAGCTCCGCGGCTCCGAGAGCCGGCTGCGTCCCTTCCCTACCGCCGCCATGAAGTGGATGTTTAAGGAGGACCATTCGCTGGGTAAGCGTCCAGTCACTGGCCGGCGCGGTGGGGGCCTGCGCGGTGGGTGGGCCCCCTCCCCCACTCGGGCCGCCCTGGGCTGGGCCGGGCAGGGCGGATGCCGCTCTTAGGGCTAGGGTCTCCGAGGCCCCGATCTCCCAAACGGCTGCCCATGGACCCCGTGCCGCCTAAGGAAGACCCTCCCGGGAGCCAGGGAACCGAGACCGAGGCCTCCGGGACGCACGAACGAGGGGCTGGGGCGTGCGTAGGACGCGGAAGGAGGAGGAGGGCTAGGATCCGAGAATCGGCCAGCGGGCAGTCGCGACTGTCAGCCCGGTGTGTTTCTCCCACAGAACACAGATGCGTGGAATCCGCGAAGATTCGAGCGAAATATCCCGATCGGGTTCCGGTGAGTGGACTCCCCGCCCCTTCACCTCATTGTCACCTCTGTCTTCTGGGACTCGTGATAGGGCTCAGACCATTCAACAGTTGACAAGTTGAGGTTCCAGTTCCGGTTCCAGTAGCAGACGGGCCAGACTGGGTTAGGGGTTGTCCGGCGCCCCAGCAAGAGAGGCTTGAGCTGGTGCTGTTTAGGGTGCTTCAGTGCTGAATCTCCCGATCTAGGCCAGCGGGCTTCCTGCAGCCTCTGGGCTCCCTCGCCAATTATGTAAGGAATGATTATTCTAGGACAGGGCAACAGGTCACTGCCACTTTGGGGAATGGTGGTGAAGGAAGACTGTCACTTTGGTCATGGGAGTGGTACTTTAGTCTGAGGACATTCTCATCTTTAACTTTGAGCCCTTATCTTTACCTGGCTTCTAGCTCTTTTTCTCACCCTGACCCCTTCATCCTTTCCTGACCCCCCCCCCAAAAAAAAAAAATCCAAGGAGCAAAACCCCTTCTTCCATAGTTTTTCCTTAATAATAAATATGATCCTTTATTTCTTCCATGGTAGGGGAGATGGTTTCTGTAATCCTTTTTTATTTTCAAAGAACTTTAAGCCTGTTATTGTAGTTCATTGCTTGTGAACACTTCTTTTGGAGAGGGGATTGGAACCTAGTTCAGAGAGAAGCAACAAGCCAAATCAAGAGCTTGGTTCTTGGCTGGCTAGGATTGCCAGTCGGTCCCATTAGTCCAGCCACTCTTTTTTCTCATGTTCTTGGGATCTTAATTTCCCTGTAGTGTGAGGGCAGATCCATTCTGGGGTCCTGAAATAACAGGCTGCAGATGAAACTCCCACAAGATATTCTCGGGGAGAAAATGTTAAAAAGCTGCGTATTAAAGGCTATATTTCTTTTATGCACGCAAAGATGAGGGATGAGAAATAAAATAATTGACCACAGAAAAGCACTTACTGTTTCCTTATAACACATTTCTATCGGTTCTTAACCTCCAGAGTGTGTGGTTTAGTAAGTAAGGGGTGTATATCTGCATGTAATGCAGTTCCCCACCCACCTCCTTGCCCACACACTTCATCAGCTCCCTGACAATGCAAGGCCAGAGTTGCACATGAGAAATCCAGTCCCAACTTCTCTTTGCTTTCCCAGGTGATTGTGGAAAAGGTCTCAGGCTCTCAGATTGTTGACATTGACAAACGGAAGTATCTGGTTCCATCAGACATCACTGTGGCTCAGTTCATGTGGATCATCAGGAAAAGGATCCAGCTTCCTTCTGAAAAGGCAATCTTTCTGTTTGTGGATAAGACAGTCCCACAGTCCAGGTGAGAGGTGTTTACGGGTATTGGCATCTGCTTGACTGCTTACAGAACTCAAAATTTTGGAGGTCTGAAAACCAACGTCCTGTTTGGAAATGTGGACTTTGTGCTTCCTGACCTCAGGAATGCAAGAAAAATAAGGGCTGCAATACATGGGAGTGTGCTTTGGGTTAGGAAATAGAATAATTAGAGAGAAAGAAATTAAGAAAATGGAATAAGACCTGGACTTCAAAAAAATGATGAAATCCAGCCTCAGACCCCCAAGAATACTTTAAAACAGTTGAGGACTTAGGCTTAAGCCACCAGTAGAACTGAAGCCTGAAATGGTTTTCTCTAAATGATTCATGAAATGAGTCCTGTCGTTCTCTACCAGGAGCTTGTGGGCCCTGCGGAGGCTCAGCTTTAGTTAATCACCTTGCTTGCTCTCCAACTCAGTTAACTCTGCAACTGTGAAAAGTCTCTAGCTGCCTGATCTTCAGTACACTCAAATGGCTGCTGTCCAGCAAAGGGCTCTGAGGTCTCTCTCTAGACTTAAGCCTCCTTTACTACCACCTGTTCTCATTGTCAGAGTCTGACTGGATAGAGGAAAATGGACTGGCTCAGTCTGATTCCCTGGTCAGTCCTTCCCCATTACTGACTGAATACTTCTAGGCCCTGTGCCAGATACTGGCCCCCTCTTCCCTGAATGTGAGTTCCTGGCCGCATTTCATCTTTGTGACCCAAGCTAGTTTCATTTGTTTCTCTCCCCCCCCCCCCCACCTTTTAAAAATCATGTTCCTTTTAAAAATCATGTTCCTTTTAAAAACCTTTGAAAGCTCCAGAAGAGGCGTAGGCCATATTCTAGTCCTTTTCCTATGAAAGGTAGAAAACAAATGCTACTTTTTAAATCTGATTTGCTCCTTCCCAGTTTCCGCCTCTTCCACTTCCCTGGTGTTTGGCAGAGAAGAGGGATGGGAAAAAATGGGAGGTTCTTCCCTAAGGTTTATTAACATGAGAAATGCCCAAACGGAGATTGATTGTAAGTTTGAGCCCAAACTGACAACAAAGTAGCCAGGAAGCAAGATCACAAATGCTTGGGGAGTGACAGTTTTGCAGTTTTCTGCATTGGAAAATTAAGGAGGTCTCATGGACATAAATAAAAGTGAAGTGGTTACCAGTGGGGAGGGGTGGGAAGAAGGGTGTAAAGAGGGACTAATATAAGGTGACAGAAAATGATTTGACTTTGGGTAATGGGTATACAACATAATCAACAGTTCAAATGCTATAGAAATGTTCACCTGAAACCTATGTACTCTTACAGATCAGTGTTATCCTATTAAATTTACTTTTCTAAAGAAAATTAAGGCAGTTGGTTATGTGAAGGTGGGAGAAAGCAATCTGGGGGATTGGATTATAGGGTAGTTAACAGGATTTTGTGCTTTCTTGAAGATGTTACATTTATTTCAAAGGTGTGTTAACCTAGATCAGGGGTCGGGAACCTTTTTGGCTGAGAGAGCCGTGAACACTACATATTTTAAAATGTAATTCCGTGAGAGCCATATAACGACCCATGTACCTTACGCATTATCCAATAAAAATTTGTTGTCCTAGAGGACAGCTGTGATTGGCTCTAGCTACCCGCAACGATGAACATGAGTGGTAGGAAATGAATGGATTGTAATACATGAGAATTTTTTTTTTTACAGTGACAGAGAGAGAGAGTCAGAGAGAGGGATAGATAGGGACAGACAGACAGGAACAGAGAGAGATGAGAAGCATCAATCATTAGTTTTTCGTTGTGACACCTTAGTTGTTCATTGATTGCTTTCTCATATGTGCCTTGACCGTGGGGCTGCAGCAGACCGAGTAACCCCTTGCTCGAGCCAGCGACCTTGGGTCCAAGCTGATGAGCTTTGCTCAAACCAGATAAGCCCGCGCTCAAGCTGGAGACCTCAGGGTTTCGAACCTGGGTCCTCCTCATCCCAGTCCTACGCTCTATCCACTGCGCCACTGCCCGATCAGGCTACATGAGAATGTTTTATATTTTTAACATTTTTTTATTAAAGATTTGTCTGTGAGCCAGATGCAGCCATCAAAAGAGCCACATCTGGCTCACGAGCCGTAGGTTCCGATCCCTGACCTAGATGCACACAAACAATGGACAGGGCTTGTTTAAGACAAAAATAAGTCTTTTACTAAAAAAGTTATGTGCCTGGGATGTCACTAGCCACCACAACTGCCCTGTTAAGAATTTGTGAGCCCTGGCGGCCCTGGCCGGTTGGCTCAGCGGTAGAGCGTCGGCCTAGCGTGCGGAGGACCCGGGTTCGATTCCCGGCCAGGGCACACAGGAGAAGCGCCCATTTGTTCTCCACCCCTCCGCCGCACTTTCCTCTCTGTCTCTCTCTTCTCCTCCCGCAGCCAAGGCTCCATTGGAGCAAAAGATGGCCCGGGCGCTGGGGATGGCTCCTTGGCCTCTGCCCCAGGCGCTAGAGTGGCTCTGGTCGCAATATGGCGATGCCCAGGATGGGCAGAGCATCGCCCCCTGGTGGGCAGAGCGTCGCCCCTGGTGGGCGTGCCGGGTGGATCCCGGTCCGGCGCATGCGGGAGTCTGTCTGACTGTCTCTCCCTGTTTCCAGCTTCAGAAAAATGGAAAAAAAAAAAAAAGAATTTGTGATCAATTCACTCTGTATAGTTATTTCCATAGAACCTCTTTTGCATCCACAGGCCTATGTCCTTCCTGCCTGAGGAGTAAGGCCACACCCTTCCTGCTGGGTGCCATTGCTCTGCCACTGCTGTTGCTCAGGGCTGATCTTGTCACGTCAAACCAGAGTTGTGCTCTTTCAGCCTTCCCTCTTAGGCTTCTGGGCAGTGTGGTGCTGGGTTCACTGTTCACTAGGGGAGGAAGCCCCACCCATGTGTGTCATTTGGCTTTCCTTAAGGTAGTAGGGGAGGTGAATCTTCGTTCTTACCACCTGAAACTTCTGCAAGCCTTGGTGATTATTTCCTCCTTCCTGGAGGTGGCTTCTTAGTGGGAGGAAGTAGATGACTACGACCTATGGCAATTAGTGTTCCTTGGATTCTGATCCTCTGTTACATTAAGGAAATAAATGAAGAGGCTTCTTCCTGGGCCATTAAGATTACTCTGATAGCTCCACGTTAATCTTGCAATTAAAATGGCTGCAAATTGCAGCATTTAGCAACTTCCTCCTCCCTCCATTATCCCTAAGATATAAATAGAGTTGGAAATGAAAAGTGATTCTCAGGGCAGCAGAGGCTGATTCAGGGCCACTTTCTCTCCTAGATCTCATTTGCCTTTCCAACCTGGTAAGAGCCTACCATAACGCAGATTTACACCAGAGGTCCAGTCGGGATGTTTGAGTCCCTAAAGGGGGCCCCCTTGCCCATGCCTTCAGTTAATGACTTCTTGTCCCTTACTTAATGCGGCAGTGTTTTGTTTGGGGGTTTTATTCTTAAAAACACATTTGTTTACAAACAAGGTATGTGACATCACAGGCTTTATGCAGATGTTAGTCACCTGACAGCACAAACAAAATTGCCACAGGGTCTCCTTCCTGAAGCTTGTGTGTGGCTCAGCCTCTCCATCTCCTCCCCTGAGGCAGTCTAGTGGCTTTCCAGACTCCTTAGGGAAGTCCAGATCCTTAACCTACAAGAGCCCTCCCCCAGCCAGTAACAGACAGGTGGGCACAGGGAGGATCACTTATCCTGGGGCTGATAGTGTCTTCCATTATAGCTCGGAGCAGGACTTCGGGAGAGTTTTCTGATTGAAGGTAATCTCCCTGTAGAATGTCAGGATTACTGTTTAGAGTAGTTAGTAGTAAATGTTGATTCTAGAAATAGAGACAGAGGCAAGTCCCTAAAAGTTTTACTTTCTAAATTCTGAGTTCTATTTTTTGAAGAGGGGGATCTCCTTAACTGCTTTCTCACATTTAGCTTGGGAATTTGAATTCTCTGTCTAAAGGTGTTTCATCCAGACTGAGGCCAAAAACAAAGAGAGAAATATAGGTTGGTGCGTCTCGCTCGATAGTGTGTACAAGTTTCCCAGTCATGGCCTTGGAGGGGAACCCAGACCTGACAATGGTGGCTACATTTTGGGTTTTGTTTAGAACACAGACAATAGTCATGTTAATCCCGTTTCTACTTAAAATTTAGTAATTATTAAATAAAATGTCTCTAAGATGTGATAATTTGGGAATGTTACATTGGTAAACCTGTGCTGTTTGGATAGTGTTTAGTTGCTTCTGGATCTTAAAGAGCAACTAAGTAAAAGGAAGTTGTGATGTCTTAAAGATTTTATTTATTGGTTTTACAAGGTGGGGGTGGAACGAGAAGTATCAACTCATAGTTGTTTCACTCTAGCTGTTCATTGATTGAATTGCTTGTTATATGTGCCTTGACCCAGCAAGCCCAGGGTTTCACACGGGCGACCTCAGTGTTCCAGGTCAATGCTTTATCCATTGCGCCACCACAGGTCAGACAGTTGTGGTGTCTTACAGTCCATTTAAACTTTATTTAGAAACGTATTTAAATCAAGGACTTTTGATCATTTCTGGGCAAATGCCTCTTTAATATGGGGTTTATTTCAGACATTGAACAAGGTTTATTTATATCAGAGAAAAATAAGCACATGTGCTTCAAAGCAGATGGGTGGCCAGGTGTGCTTATCAGTCCAGCTAATTCATGAGTCAGCCTGGGTCCCATGGGCTCCGTGACCTGACCTTGTTTGGGGAGCAGGGGAGGTTCTGCAGGGAATGGGCATCCACACAGTTCTAGGTCAGCCTCCTGCTTCATAAGCTGTTGAATAGCTTAAAACTAATGTTTGCCCTCAGCAGCATGGCCATTCCTGGATGTGGGTCCTTCTCAAAAGCTACTGGTTAGTTTGTTTGATCTATGACCCTGAATAGAGTGGTGGGAAACAAGGCTTTAGGGGCAATTTAGGTTCATTCCATGGCTTTAATCTGCTGTTGGCTTTTCCCATTTCTTTCCTTGTCAGACTCAGAGCTCGGAAGGTGGCAGTATCCTTCGTCCTCAGCAGCGTCCTTCTCAGATGTGTACAAGTAATACTTGATGCTACCGCGGTGTGCATTAGTATTAGACTGGAGGCCACTTGGGTGTCTTCTGCAACTAGTGACTTAGGCAGGAAGCCTGGAGTTGCAGTACTATTTGTGAGCTGTCCGGCTGTCCAGCAGGCCTGTGGGCCCTAGCCAGACACACGTCAGCTGCTGTGTGCTTTAGGGGCCTGGGGCGGGGCAGCGGTGGCGATTTCTCCGAACTCTGAGGGAAGGTCATCTCATCTTCTTGGAGGCCTTTGGAACTTGTCTTAACTGACACAGCAGCCTTCTGCAGACTGCCTGTGGACTAGGGCCCGGTTCTGCATTCTGCACCTTCCATTTGACTATTCTTTTAATGAGACTTATAAACAGTTTTAAAAAACTGTATTTGCAGCCCAGCTCTTTTTGGCTGCAGGTTTCTGTGACTGTGTGTGTGGCCTGGTACTGCAGGTGTGTTGACCAGATCATCCTGTGTGGACGCGCAGGTCGTCTTCATGCTGCCCAGGGAAGCCTCCCTATCAGGCCTTCGGTCACGGGCGGCTGAATGGAGTGTTTAGCTCGTAGCGTTGAGCATTGTCAGTTTTTGTGTTCCTGCCAAAAGGGGTACCCTGAGTGTAAGGACACAGTGCTACTGCCAGCTGAATAAAGTTTCCACACAAGGCTGCGTGACAGAAAAGGAGAGCAGTAAGGGGACTCTTTAAGTCATTAGACACAGCCGTCTCGTCAGATTACAGGGTTTGAAGGAGAGAGCGCTAGCCTTGGCCAGTCGGTGTGTGATGCAGAGGCTGGCAGCGGTGGCCTTACCTGGGAACTTGTTAGAAAAGTCGGGTCACAGGCCCCACCCTGACCTGCTGCTGATTTCGTGTGCACGTCCTCTTTGTGTGAGAAGCGCTATGCTAAGGAAGATCTCTCTAGAAGGTCCAGGGGTGCTGACATTGGGCATTCGATCTAGCTGTGTGTGTACTTGGAGGCAGCACAGCTTGGTGGTAAGAATGTCTCCTGGCTTTGTGACTTGGGGTAAATTATTTAACCTCTGCTTCGTTTTTATCTATGAAATATGGATTATGATAGTACCTGCCCTATAAGATTGTTGTGAGGATAGAGGATCATGTGTGTAACATACTTGAATCGTGCTAGGCACATAAGTGTTAGCTATTATAATTAGGATTTTTATGATCAGCCTCTGTAGCTGTGAGGGCCTTGGTAACAAATTAAAAAACTCACAAGTTTTACTTAAAAGACAATGGAATCTAAAGACAGAAAGTCTCCTGATTATCTCCACCTCCCACCTTGGAGTCTCAGAGCCTGCCGTAGACCGTGGTTCCAGTGGTCACTACTTACTGTGGACGGCGTACAGAGTCTGGGGTGGGACATTGGGCTTTACAGAGCTGCTCACAGACTTCTAATTCAGCAGGGCTTCCGACTTGCTCGGAAAAAGAGCAGAGCTTAGTCTGTTAGAGTGGTCCCCAACCCCTGGGCTGTGGACTGGTACCGGTCCGTGGGCCATTTGGTACCGGTCCACAGAGAAAGATAAATAACTTATATTATTTCTGTTTTATTTATATTTAAGTCTGAAAATGTTTTAATTTTAAAAATGACCAGATTCCCTCTGTTACATCTGTCTAAGACTCACTCACTCTTGACGCTTGTCTCGGTCACGTGATACATACATTTATCCGTCCCACCCTAAGGGCCGGTCTGTGAAAATATTTTCTGACATTAAACCACTGTTAGAGGGAAGCAAACTTGACATAGGCACCAAGGGATGGCTGCCCTTGAATTGCACACAGTGTTTGTTACTTCTGTGTCTAAACCCCTGTGGGGATAGTGAGGAGATAGTGGGGACAGGTCTCATCACAGTCACCCTGGACAATTGGACCAAATGGGGCAAAAAGGTAGTTGTGGCGATCGCTGTAGCTGTTTCCCCTGAGCCCATTCTGAGGAGTCTCAGAGAAAAGCAAGTTCCTCGGGGCATTCCCAACCACCAGGGTAAAGGTCTCCAGAGACTCAGCTATTTGTTCAAGCCCTTTGTTAGTTGCTGGCTCTGGGCTCCACTTCCTGTCTATCACTGTGCTTCCTAATCACATGGTGCTTAAAGATAAGCATCTCAAAAACAAAACAAAGCAAAAACTGAAAGGACAGGCATCTCTCTTCCTCTGGCATAGGGACAGGCTCTCAACCTGAATGCTCATGGAATCACCTTTGCCATTTTAAAGCATGCTGATGTGCTGATGCCTGGATCCTGCCCCTCCAGGGCTCCGACTTAATTGGTCTGGGGTGGGGCTCCTGCAAAGAGCCCCTGTTGTTTCAGTTGTACAGCCAAGGTTGAGACCCACCACTCCACTTGTTCTCAGGAGCAGGGGTTCCTTCCTGTGTGCAGTGCTCCCCAAATCCGTACCTGTTTGAGGCAGTGCTGTCACTAGGAGTGGAATGTGAGCTACATTTGTAACTTTAAATTTTCTAGCAGTCACTTTATGAAAGAAAAATGTGAAATTAATTTTAATAGATTTTATTTATCCAGTATATCCAAATGTCATTTCAACATGTAATCAAAATTAAGATATTTTATATCCCTTTTTTTCATACTAAGTCTGAAATCTTGTGTATGTTTTACATTTACAGCACATCCTGTTTGGACAAGCCACATTTCAAGTGCTGAATGTAGCTAGTGGTTACTGTACTAGACAGTAAAAATATACGACATTTCTATCATAGCAGAAATTTCTAGCAGGCGGACGGTGCTGTTCCAGGGAGTCTTTATTTTACAAATTCCAGGTTAAGAAATCCTCACAAGGAGCAGTGATTCACTGCACAAGATGCTAATGACAGGCCATTTTGTATTCATACTTATCCACCCCCACTCTGTTACTTAATAGTTCTCATCAACCCACACAGCCAAACGGGCTGAGCTTGAAAATGGGTAGGAAGAATAAGAAAGGAAAACTTCCTTTACAAATGTAGCCTGTGTCCATCTGGTATATGGAGGCCCCACCCAGCCTGCCAGGACCACAGCAGCAGAGTGAGCTGCCATTGCTTCGCCAGCTTCAGGCCCCACACCCCTTGTTATCCACTCCAGGGGCCTTGTTTTACTGAGTCCTGCATTTATTAAGCATCTGTGTGACCTGTCGAGGTTAGTGATGGCTGATGTCTCCAGCTGGGTCTCAGCCACCTTACTGCTGGTTCTGGTCGACCTCACCACGCATGGTTGTGCTGATGTTTAGCACATCGTCAACTTCTGCTCATCTCTAGTAGTAGAGCCACATGGCCAGAGCTTGTCGGGGTGGCAGGTGTTACTACTCTTACTCGAGCTGGTACAGCTTGGTTTCGCAGCACAGACTAGAGTAGGTCTCTCCTGCAGTCTGGTTGTAGCTTAGGCAAAGCCAGCTTGCCCACCCACACGTTTAGTTTGAGCAGTATCTATTTCTGGAGGCTTCTTAGAAAGTTGGGCAGGCCTTCTTTGGATCCCATATACAGTCTGAGAGATGTCTGCATTATATGAGAGGAAAATAACTTCACTTTGATAATGCTGACATAGGGCTCTGGGGCATAGGGGTTTTGGTGGGGGAGCTTCCCCAAGAATGAACCCACTTGTACTTTCTTTAGATGCAAAATACAAATCTTCAGTAAGCAGTCTGAAACAAAAGAAAGCTCCTTGTACTTATCTATACCTTGGCCTTCCACCCATACAAGGATGGGCTTCATAGGCTCTTAATTTTGCTTAGTTTTTCCCCTTGCCCTTGGCATTCAGAAAGCACTCTAAATGTACCAACCAGCTAAGCCCGCTCACCGAGCGAAATAGAGCTGGCCTCTGAAGGATTGACTTTGAGAGGGTGTGTGCAGATGGCCTTGCCTTAGGGACCAAGAATGGAGATCTGCTTCAAGTGTTATGATTCCCAGAGGCCTAATTTACCTTAATCCTTTGCGGCTCCATTTACCTTCTTTACAATAAGAATGCAACACTAGCCTGACCTGTGGTGGCGCAGTGGATAACGCCTCGACCTGGAAATGCTGAGGTTGCCGGTTCGAAACCCTGGGCTTGCCTGGTCAAGGCACATATGGGAGTTGATGCTTCCAGCTCCTCCCCCCTTCTCTCTCTCTGTCTCTCTCCCTCTCTCTCTCTCTCTCCTCTCTAAAAATGAATAAAGAAAGAAAGAAAAAAAAGAATGCAACACTACTGAGATCTGAATTTCTTGTTACCACCTACCAGCAGCGGCGTGGGGGAGAGGAGCTAGTTGAAGCTGTCAGGTTCCTTATCCACAGTCATCTTTCTCCTGACACCTAGGCTCAGTAACCAAACCCAGTTATTTCAATATAACTATGCTTACAGAAATACACTTGTATTGGTTAATAGAATGCAATTTAAGTATAACTTATTTTACATGATTTGGATCAGAAACTTGGTACATGGCTTAAGCATTTATTTAAAAAAAGATTTGCAATCTGGTATTTCACTTACTACAAATGTATGTATAAAAGATCCTACATTAAATTGCTGCTAAAGAAGGCAGCAAGAACCTTGAGAAATTAATTTTTGGCTTGTCTTTGGAAAAAACCATATTGATTGCACTGTAAAAGTTTATGAAATTGGTGCAACAAAACTGTTGCAGTGTTTCCGCGGCCCGTTTACGGAGTTCAGTAACTGATGGTGCTGAAAAGGATGGGGGAGCCTCTGCCCACGTTTAATGATGGTTTTTGTTTTTCCCTTTCAAGCCTAACTATGGGACAACTTTACGAGAAGGAAAAAGATGAAGATGGATTCTTGTATGTGGCCTACAGTGGAGAGAACACGTTTGGCTTCTGAGGGCCAAAGCTGGGCTAGGTGCACTGTACCTGCTTGTGTATCTTGTAAATAGCCGGCCGTTTTCAGTTACTCTACCAGAACCTCTTCACATAGACCTACCTGTTAGCGCATTTGTAACTGGATTGATTTCTTAATATATTGGAAGGTTTTTGTTTCCTTAGACTAGTAAATTATCATACAGAGTTTTATTTTGAATTTTTCTTTTTGTGCACTGTCCTCATGGCTATTCTCTCCAGAGAACTTGTTCCTCTAAGAATGACATTTAATGAAGGTATTTCCATATTGAAGTGAGGTAGGTGGAGTATTAAAGTGAAAGAGCGGGAAATGATGACTTTATTCTGGATTGTGTTTGAAATGTTAGATGGCTAAGTATTAAAAGCACCCAAATTAAATTCTCAGCAATCAGAACACTTGCTTCACTAGATTTTGCAAACTGCCAATCATGTTGGACTGAGCTAATATGTTCCTCTTTCTGAAACTATTAAGGTAAATAATTAACAATAAAACTTCCTCTTATAAAGGCATTGCAGTGTGACCATGTCCTTTATTCACCATATTTCACACGGGTCAGAGAAGGAGCTTCTACTTCTGCTTGGCCAGGAGGAGGGTTTGTGGGGCCATGGCAACAAGGCTGGGAACAGGAAGCTGTGCCCTGTGTCATATGAAGGGACTTTTTTTTCTCTTAAGTGAGAGGAGGGGAAACAGTGAGACAGACTCCCACATGTGCCCCGACCAGGATCTACCTACCTGGTACCCCCCCGCCCCCCTCTGAGGCCGATGCTTGAATCAACCAAGCTATTTTTAGCACTTATGGTTGATGTGCTCCAACAGAGCTATCCTCAGCTCCTGGAGCCATGCTTGAACCAACTGAGCCACTGGCTGTGGGAGGGGAAGAGGGAGTGAAGAGGGAGAGAGGGGGAGGGACACAGATGGTTGCTTCTCCCATGTGTCCTGACTGGGAATCGAACCCAGGGTGTCCGCAGGCTGGCCGATGCTCTATCCACTGAGTCAACCGGCCAGGGCCATTAAATGATTAATATGTTCACATGGTTTAGATATCAGGCCTCTATATAAAAAGATATATACTGAGAGGTCCCACCACTGTCTTCTGACTACACTGACCCTTTGCCCATGGGAAACTATTGGCTTTTTTTTTTTTTTTTTTTTTTTGGAGAGAGGAGCACAGAGCTACTCCTGTGTATGCCCTGACCAAGGAATTGAACTGGCAACTTCTGCGCTCTGGGACGATGCTCCTTTCTTTAATTTTTAAAAAATCAATTTTATAGAGACAAGAGTAAGGGGGGAGAGAGAAACACCAATTTGTTGTTCCACCCATTCATGCATTCATTGATTGATTTTTATATGTGCCCTGACCAGGGATTGAACCCACAGCCTTGGTATATTGAAATGACGCTCTAACAGCTAACTGAGCTTCTTGGCCAGGGCCTTCCCTGGCTTCTTGTTTCTTTTAGTACTTATTTTTGGAAGTACAATTAAATATGAATATATATCTTTATTTTTCTTACACACACAAAATATATATATATTTATGTATGTTACCTTTTTAACTTAACAGCACATCCTGGTGACATTTCCATATCTGTCCATAGCCTTTCATTCATTTTTACAGCAAATAGTAGTGTGGATCTCTCACTAGTTTTCTATGAATAGCATTTAGGTTGTTTGCAGCCGTACAATGTTGGGATGGTAACTATATACATATAGCCTTTGTATGTACCTGTAGTCATTTAAAGTGCTGCTCTTCAAACCTTTCTTTCTAAGAAATCAAGATTTAGATTTTTCCAGGCCTATGAGGTTCATGATTTTTTTTTTTTTTTTACAGAGAGAGAGTCAGAGAGAGGGATAGATAGGGACAGACAGACAGGAAGGGAGAGAGATGAGAAGCATCAATCATCAGTTTTTCATTGTGACACCTTAGTTGTTCATTGATTGCTTTTTCATATGTGCCTTGACCGTGGGGCTACAGCAGACCAAGTAACCCCTTGCTCAAGCCAGCGACCTTGGGTCCAAGCTGGTGAGCTTTGCTCAAACCAGATGAGCCTGCGCTCAAGCTGGCAACCTCGGGGTCTTGAACCTGAGTCCTCCACATCCCAGTCTGATGCTCTATCCACTGCGCCACTGCCTGGTCAGGCTCTGAGTGAAAAGTTTTAAAAGTTATATATTAGTAAATAAAATTCAGCAGTATGCTTAAACAATCACTCCCTACATAGAACTTAGCCCAAGAATAGGTTATATATTTATTGTAATGTATATTAATACAATATACCAAATTAACAAAGGAGGAGAATATAGGATATCATAGATGAAGAAAAAACACCTGAAATAACTCAAAACCCATTCATAATTTTTTTAAAAAACTCTTAGCAAATTAAGAGGATAGAATTCTTCAATTTGATAAATGGAATTGGCAAAAAATCTACAGCTATGGTAAGTAAGGCAGTGTAGTACTGACATTGGGATAGACAAAGCCACTAATGGAACAAAACCCAGAAGTAGGTCTGCAGAAACGTCAGAGGTGGCATGACAAATATCAGTAGGGAAGTGGTGAACCAACTGGCAAATATAGATGGTACTGTGGCAACTTGTTATTTATTTGGTAAAACTTTAGAGGCATAGCCATTAAAAATAGGAACTAAAGGAAGTCTGAAGAGTAAACTATGGTATGTGAATTATTATATATCTCAATAAAGCTGTAAAAGTCTATCACTGTTTTTACTAAATACTACTGTCATAAAACCAATACAGTAAAACAGGAAAAGTAAACGAGAGGCATACATACATATCAGAAGGAAGACTAAGGGTACTGATATGCAGACAGTCATAATCGACAGAAAAATCCAAGAGAATCTATAAAAATTAGAACAAAGTTTAGCATGGGTTTTGGATACCAGATCAGTAACAAATATGTTTCTACATACCAGTTTAACCAGCTGGGGAATATAATAGAAGTAAAGATCTCATTCTTAATCGGAGAAAAATAAGCATATAGGAATAAAATTAATATATATCAGACCTCATTGAGAAAGTAACATTATTGAAAGACACCAAAGAAGACCTAAAACCTAAATAAAAGGAGCCTGGCCTGTGGTGGCGCAGTGGATGAAGCCTCGACCTGGAATGCTGAGGTTGCTGCTTCGAAACCCTGGGCTTGCCCAGTCAATGCTCATACTAGAAGCAACTATGAATTGTTGCTTCCTGCTCCTCCTACCGCCTTTCTCTCTCTCCTCTCTCTAAAATCAATTAAAAAAATTTTTTTTAAAAAGGAGAACTCTACTAACATACCATATTCAAGGATGAGAACAAGCAATATTGTAAAGATGCATACTGCTCCCAGATTAATCTGAGTTTAATGCAATTCCAAGAAAAATCCCGCCTGACCAGGCGGTGGTGCAGTGGATAGAGCGTCGGACTGGGATGCAGAGGACCCAGGTTCAAGACCCTGAGGTCGCCAGCTTGAGCGTGGGCTCATCTGGTTTGGGCAAAAGTTCACCAGCTTGGACCCAAGGTCGCTGGCTCGAGCAAGGGGTTACTCAGTCTGCTGAAGGCCCACGGTCAAGGCACAAATGAGAAAGCAATCAATGAACAACTAAGGTGTTGCGATGAAAAACTAATGATTGATGCTTCTCATCTCTCTGTCCCTGTCTATCCCTCTCTGTCCCTGTCTATCCCTCTCTCTGATTCTCTCTCTGTCTCTGTAAAAAAAAACCAAAAAACCCCAATCAGGTGTGTGTGTGTGTAATCTGACAACTGATGCTCAAATCATCTAGGAGAGCAAAAGGCCAAGAATAACTAAGAAATGTTAAGAGAAACAAGCTGGGGAGACGTGTATTTGCAGTAGTGAAGATTATGCCATATGACAGATAAATAAACAAAGGAATGCAATAGAAATCCAGAAAAGGACCTTGTGTGTGTATGTATTTTTTTTTCAGTTTTTTTTTTTAATTTTTCTTTTTATTAATTTTTAGAGAGGAGAGAGAATGAGAGAGAGAGACAGACAGAGAGACAGAGAGAGAGAAGGGCGAGGGAGGAGCAGGAAGCATCAACTCCCATATGTGTCTTGACCAGGCAAGCGCAGGGTTTTGTACTGGCGACCTCAGCATTCCAGGTCGACGCTTTATCCACTGCGCCACCACAGGTCAGGCTGTATGTATTTTTTTTAATAAGAGAAAGTTTATTGAGAAAATCACAGAGGTAGTAGTGAGCTGTAGAGGAAATGGGCTTAGGAAACTAAGTTAGGCAAAAGAAGGGCCCTTGGGGTTTAGGAGAAAGAGAGGCAAAGAAAATGGCCTGGGGGTGGGGAGGCACTGGCATGCTCCATAGAGCTGCCCAGACCCATGTTCAAAATACAAGTGATGGCATGAAAATCAAAGGAGAAATGATGAACTAGTTAATCCATGATTCTATTCTTGGTTATATATATGAAAATAATAATTCCTATATTACATCATACCTTAAATAAATTCAAGGTGAATTATAGATCTAAATGTGGAAAAGCAAAACTTAGGGGGAAAAAATCTAGCCTGACCTGTGGTGGTGTATAAAGCATCAACCTGGAATGCTGAAGTCATGGGTTCAAACCCTGCGCTTGCCAAGTCAAGGCACATACTAAGAGCAACTAGTAAGAGATGATGCTTCCTGTTCCTATCCCAACCCCTTTCTCTCCCTCTCTTCTCTCTAAAGTTAATAAACAATATCTTTTTTTTAAAGCAATATCTTTTTAAGTGTGTATGAAAGAGAAAGGCAGGAAGGGAGAGAGAAGCATCAACTCATAGTTGCGGCACCTTAGTTGTTCACTGATTGCTTCTCATGCATGTATGGACCAGGGGGCTACAACCAAGCCAGTGACCCCTTCCTTGCTCAAGCCAGCAACGTTGGGCTCAAGTCAGTGACTTTGGGCTTCAAGCCGGTGATCTTTGGGCTCAAACCAGTGACCATGGATTATGTCTATGACCCCATGCTCAGGCCAGCGACCCTGCGCTCAAGCTGGTGAGCCTGTACTCAGTGTGCTTAAGCTGGTGACCTGAGGGTTTTGAACCTGGGCCCTTAGCAATAAATAAAATCTTTACAATATATATAAAATGAGAATATCTGTTATCTTGGAGAAAGGGGGAAGCTCTTAGACAAGATAAAAAAATACAAAAGATAAAGGTAAAGATGATAAATTTAATATCTTTTTTATTTTATTTTATTTTATTTTTATTAAGTGAGAGGCAGGGAGGCAGAGAGACAGACTCCCTGCATATACACTGACCAGGATCCACCTGGCAAGCCCCCTATGGGGCTATGCTCTGCCCATCTGGGGCCGCCACTCCGTTCCTCATCAACTGACCTGTTTCAGCTCCTGAGGCGAGTCCATGGAGCCATCCTCAGTGCCCAGGGCCAACTTGTTCAAACCATTTGAGCCATGGCTGCAGGAGGAGAAAGAGACAGAGAGAGACAGAGAGAGAGGGAGTCGGGTGAGAGGGAGGAGGGCGGGATGGAGAAGCAGATGGTCACTTCTGGAATCAAACCCAGGACTTCCACATGCCAGGCCAATGCTCTACCACTGAGCCAACCAGTCAGGATCAAAATTTAAAATCTTAAAGTAAAAAACTTTTTTTACATTAAAAAGGTACTATAGCCTGACCAGGCAGTGGCGCAGTAGATAGAGAATCAGACTGGGATGTGGAGGACCCAGGTTCGAGACCCCGAGGTCACCAGCTTGAGCGTCGGCTCATCTGGTTTGAGCAAGGCTCACCAGCTTGAGCCCAAGGTCACTGGCTCGAGCAGGGGTTACTCGGTCTGCTATAGCCCCCCCCCTCCAGTCAAGGTACATATGAGAAATCAATCAATGAACAACTAAGGAGCCGCAACGAAGAATTGATGTTTCTCATCTCTCTCTCTTTCTGTATGTTTGTCCCTATCTATCCCTCTCTCTGTCTCTGCCACAAAATAAATAAATTAATTAATTAAAAAAAATAAAAAGGTACTATAAACAAAATAATGGAAACGGCCTGACCTGCGGTGGCACAGTGGATAAAGCATCAACCTGGAATGCTGAGGTTGCCGGCTTGAAACTCGGGGCTTGTCTGGTCAAGGCACATATGGAAATTGATACTTCCTGCTCTTCCTCCTCTCTCTCTCTCTCTCTCTCTTTTTCTTTTTGTCTCTTCACTAAAATAAATTTTTTAAAATTAATAATAATAGAAACCACAGATTGGGTGAAAATGTAACAGATATCAACCAAAAAAGAATATCCAGAGTAAAGAACTCTTCCAATTAATAAGACAACCCAAGAGAACAATGGACAAAAGATAACAAAATTTATTTATTTTTTACAGAGACATAGAGTCAGAGAGAGGGATGAGAAGCATCAATCATCAGTTTTTCATTGTGACACCTTAGTTCATTGATTGCTTTCTCATATGTGCCTTGACTGTGGGCCTTCAGCAGACTGAGTAACCCCTTGCTTGAGCCAGCGACCTTGGGTCCAAGCTGGTGAGCTTTGCTCAAACCAGATGAGCCTGCGCTCAAGCTGGCGACCTCGGGGTCTCGAACCTGGGTCCTCCGCATCCCAGTCCAACGTTCTACCCACTGCGCTACCGCCTGCTCAGGCAACAAAATTCTTAACTCAGGCCTCTATATATGTTGTACAATGCACCAGCTCCACAGTGTGCCTTTCGCAAACACTACAATATGAACAGTGCCCTGTTGAGTTGTTCAGTGCACCAACTCCACACTAAAACATACAAACTTACACTATACAGGTGGTGGCCCTTTGAAAATACAAAGGAAAGTATACTACAGAAAATGATTTCACACTCATCAAATTGGCCAAATTAAAAGTTCTGACATATAAAATGTTAGGGAGTACGCGAAGCATCTGGAATTCTCAAACTGCTGCTGTGAGTGTAAACTGGTACCATCACATGGAAAAGCAGTTTCACAATATCCAGTAGAGTTGAGATCCAGATAACCTGTGTCCTAGCAAGTTCCTTATCTAGGTACGTCTCTTACAAATATCCCTACCCACGCACGAGACATGTACAAGAATGATTACTGCAGCCTTGTTTGTGTGAGCAAAGAATTGGATATCAACTAAATGTCCGCTAACCAGAGAATGGAGACTTAATATACGGCATATTCTTATTAAGAAATACTATACAGTAGTTAAAATGAATGCCCTAGTGCTACATAAGTCAACACAAATAAATATAATCTATAATCTTCATACAACATCAAGGTGGTTAACTCTTTCATGGACCAGCAAGGAATTTGTGGCGGACTGGCACCAGTCTGCACATTGCCGGTGGAAAAATACTGCTCTGGATGATTTTACTCTAATCTGTGGCTTCAAGGCTTCATGTATATATCAAGTCTCCAAAATCTCTATCTCCAGCCCATCTCTGTCTCCTGAGCCCCAAACCAAGTGCCTCCAAATGCCCGCTCTAGGTCCTTATCCCGTGATATCACAGAAGCTCCAAACTCGGGAACAGCTCATCGCCCCCTACCTGCATCTCCTGCCCCACAAGAACAGCCCCTTTTGCCTGACCAGGCAGTTGCCCAGTGGATACAGCACTGGACTGGGACACAGAGGACCCAGGTTCGAAACCCCCGAAGTCTCCGGCTTGAGCGTGGGCTCATCCAACTTGAGCACAGGGTCGCTAGCTTGAGCATGGGATCATAGACATGACTCCATAGTCGCTGGCTTGAAGCCCAAGGTTGCTGGCTTGAGCCCAAGGTTTCTGGCTTGAGCAAAGGGGTCACTCACTCTGCTGTAGCCCCCTGGTCAAGGCACATATGAGAAAGCAATCAATGAACAACTAAAGTGCCACAAGGAAGAATTGATGCTTCTCATCTCTCTCCCTTCCTGTCTGTCTGTCCCTATCTGTTCCTCTCTCTGATTCTGTCTCTGTAAAAAACAAAACAAAACAAAACAAAAAACAGCCCCTCTTCTTCTAGCCCTTTCCTGATACATGGCACCACATGCCATCCTGTCACCCACACAGTAACCTGGGAGCCATCCTCAATACTCCCTCATCCCCTACCTGCAATCAGCCAATTAGCCTCACCAGCCTCTGTATATTTCTCAAGTCAGTGCCCTCCTATGGCTCCTGCAACCATATGTCTGTGTGGGCTTCATCATTTCTCTACTAACTACTACAGTAATCCCCCAACTATGGTCTCCCTGTCACCATCCTTGCCTCTGCCAATCCATCCTCCTCGCTACAGAAGAGAGCGTTCTTTCTAAAATGCAACTTCCATCCCAATATCATTTGATCAAAAATCTCTGCAATGTTGAGTCTTCAGGGTAAGACCATTCTCCTTCGCAGGGCATATAACCCTCTCCAGCCCCTCTCATATCCCCGCCAGCCCAGTCATGACATGCTTTCATCCCCGGCCTTTGCATATGTTGATTCTCTACCTCAAATATCCTTCTCTCAAACTGTCCCTATATGCACCATTATTTCCCTTTGCTTGCTAATCCCAATCCTTCCCCTTCCACTCTGTGCTCAAGTGTATCTGGGCTGATGAAATTTTCTTGCGCCCCTTCCTCTCCCAGGTTGGGTATTCGACGTCTGTCATAGCTATCATCATATTGTGCTGTTCCACTGCAAAGGCGGTGGCCTGTCTTTCCTATCGGCCAATGAGCTATCCCTGTACCTCAGGAGCACAGTGCATTTGCCTGGCACATTGATGGTGTTCAGAAGATATAAATACATGACTGCTCCACCTGCAGCTGAGAGCTTAAGGTGTCCATGCAATCTTAGTTTTGTAGCAGTAGCTGAAACACTGTGGACATGAACAGCATGGGGCAGGTTTGTGCACCAGGACACCGGTCCCAGAGGTGGTCTGAGGATCTCCTTCAAGGAGAATTTGCAAGGAGGCAATATAAATGTTTTTATTCTCGAAAGACTCACTCTTCATTAGAATGAATGGTAGAATGCTTTAAAAAGCACCACTGGTTCCCATTTTCATCTTTTTATTTCCTTAGGGGAAAAAAGCCTTAGGAGTTAGGTAGGAGGATCTATGTATACCTCTTAACAGCTTTGCTCCTCGCCTCCTGAGCTGCTGGAGACAGGCTTCGGCGCGCAGACGTGGGAGGGAGAGGTGCATGCAAGCAAATCTGCACACGCCTAGTATGCAGCCAAGAGGCTCCGCAAACATTTGCCCAGTAGGCCTCTCCTGAAGACCAGCTCTTAGGTTTATTTATTTAGGTATTTTGACAGAGACAGAGAGTCAGAGAGAGGGACAGATAGGGACAGACAGGAAGGAGAGAGATGAGAAGCATCAACTCTTCGTTGAGGCACCTTAGCTGTTCATTGATTGCTTTCCCATATGTGCCCCGAAAAGGGGGCCACAGCAGACCAAGTAACCCCTTGCTCAAGCCAGTGGGCTCAAGCCAGTGGCCTTGGGTCCAAGCTGGTGAGCCTCGCTCAAACCAGATGAGCCCGCGCTCTAGCCGGCGACCTCGAGGTTTCAAACCTGGTTCCTCCGTGTCCCAGTCCGACGCTCCATCCACTGCATCTCTGCCTGGTCAGGCCAGCCCTTAGGTTTATAAGCAAAAGCTTTGGAAATTGGGACTAGCAAATTAGAGAGGCACATATGAACTGAATGACAGACCAAGGCTGGTGGTTCCGGTGTGCCAGGCACTGTATACATGGTGGGCAGCCCTTCTCATACCCATGTTGTACATGGTCTCATCTCATCCCCAGAGCCCTACTGCCAGGGGGTAGTGTTGCCCTCTTTTCAAAGGTGAGCATACTGACACTCTGAGAGTACATATACCTCCCTGAGATCACACAACCAGTATATATCCTGGGGTACAATTCAAACTCAGGCCTACAACCAAAAGCCATCCTTGCTCTCTTAGACCAAAGGTAACAAACCGAACGCCTGTGTCTGTGGCCCCTAGACACGTACACATAAAACTCCACATTCTTGTTTCTTCTGAAAAAATCTGGGAGATCTGACAACAATCAGATGGAACAAAATAATGGCTCCTCATTGGATAAGGAATACATTTCTCAGCTCCTTTCTTTAAGGTTCCTACTCCTGGAAATACTTGGGTTTATCATCTTTGCACCACAGTTTATGTGCCATCCTTTATTTTACAACAGAATTTCTCCAAATTTTATGCAAACAAAATATTAACCCAGGTTGGTCCTCATCTTTCATGAGAGAGGCAAACAGCTGGGCTGTTTGCACGGTGCACCTGCGTCAGCATAGGTGAGGGAACACTGTCACCTGGGGCCGGTTGGGGCTGGGCTGCCGCTCTATCGCCAGAGGCCTCGTTTCTCCTGCTGCCAGCTGGTTTCTTAGCCCAGGAGGCCCTGCTGTGCTACGTCAGAAGGGCAATCACAATGGTGCTGGGTAAGTGAGGACAGAAAGTGTTCATCGTGAGGATACCAGCTAAAATGGAACTCACTGGAGGTCCGGACAGTTCAGTGTCAGCAGTAATAAAGGAACTTGATGAATCTTGGGGTGGCCAGTGGAATATACATCAAGAAGAGTTCTCTTTCTCATTATCAGAATCTAATGCAACGAAAAGGGGTGAACTAGATTGTGTGCATCTATTGGGCAGAGCTTGGGTTGCCCGCAGTATAATTTCTGAGATTGCCTGAGAGGCTGCACATAAAGGTCTTGTTGTTGAACTGAAGAACGATGTGGGGAATGGGCTCTACTGTCAGGTTGGTTTCACCACTAAGGGGCCCACCGTGCCTCCCCCCATGGAGACACTGTGGGTTTCAATGCGCTTTTCATTCTCTTGGCTGCCTGAGCAAACAGCCATCACTGTTTCCATTGTGAGCTCTTCTCCTTCTGGAGCCCAGCCCAAGTTCAGGGGAACATGTGCTTGAGACAGACATTTGGCAGCCTGGCTCCCCACTAGGGAGTGACTTTGTGCCTTTGCCTTTTTCTCATCAAGACGCTTTCCTGCATTTGGAGATTGAAATGCAGCACTGAATACGCTTAGTTCTAAAAGATGGTTTCTAATCCTGCTGGCTCATTGGGATGAGAGACAGCAAATCCACACCTACATACAGAATCTGGGTTATTCAGGTAGGATTTATTTCCATCCCTTCCTGGTTAGACAGTGCCGAGGCCATATGTATCTCAAAGTGACAATGGGTTCCTTTTTCTGGAGAAAATTTCTCTTTGCCTCATTTACTCCATGAAGCATTATTATGAGAAATTCTCCCTCACAGCTAGAAAAAAATGAGCACCCTAATAACTGGCAACTTATTTTGTAGACTAGGTGACAGGTCAGAAGTCAGAGATGAAATACTTTTGCTACATTTACACAGGTAGTGGCAGAGTTGGTCCTAGAATGTAAGTACTTGAATAGACAGACCGATAAGGACTAGGTTTTTTACATTTTTAAATTGAGGTATAACTACATGCAATAAAATACACGGATCTTAAATATTTATTAATTTATTAAGTGTAGAACTTAATAAAATTTTTTTTCTTCTGTATTTCTCTGAAGCTGGAAACGGGGAGAGACAGTCAGACAGACTCCCGCATGTGCCCGACCGGGATCCACCCGGCACGCCCACCAGGGGGCGACGCTCTGCCCACCAGGGGGCGATGCTCTGCCCATCCTGGGCATCGCCATGTTGCAACCAGAGCCACTCTAGCTCCTGGGGCAGAGGCCAAGGAGCCATCCCCAGTGCCCGGGCCATCTTTGCTCCAATGGAGCCTCGGCTGCGGGAGGGGAAGAGAGAGACAGAGAGGAAGGAGAGGGGGAGGGGTGGAGAAGCAGATGGGCGTCTCTCCTGTGTGCCCTGGCCGGGAATCGAACCCTGGACTTCTGCATGCCAGGCCGATGCTCTACCACTGAGCCAAACCGGCCAGGGCCAGAACTTAATAAATTTTGACAAATGTTTGCACTCATGTAATTAGCCCTCCAGGCAAAACAGAATGTTTCCATCAACCAAGAAAGCTCCCTTGGGTCTTTCCCCACTAGACCCCAACCTCCCTTCTTCCCCCCACCAGGCAACAGCCACTGTTCTGATTTCTGTCCCCTTTGATTAATTTTGGGGCCTCACTTTTAAGAAATTAAAATTGAATTCATGAAACTTTGTCTGCAGCCCTAAAGTGTCTCTTTGCAGAATTTTCCTCTCCCTTTTGGAACACAAGTACTATTTAAACTTGTTTTAGAGCCACCTGGAAAGCCTTCCAGGAAGTCAATCTAAGTCCCAGTACAGGCACATTTAGGTTTAAAGGAATTCACATGACAGGTTATGAAGGCCAATTATGATTCCTCAATATGCAGTATAAAAAGAACTCTTCTTTCTGGAAAATCAAGTTGCTCTCTCCAAAGCATGTGCCTTCTTGCCTCTTGTTTAATGTATCAATTTCAGAGAGAGAGAACAGAGAGGGAGAAACATCATTTTGTTGCTCCACCCATCCATGCACTACTACTCATTGGATAACTCCCGCATGAGCCCCAACTGGGGATTGAACCCGCAACTCTCGCACATCAGGATGATGTTTGAATCAACTGAGCTACCCGGCCAGGGCTGCCTTCTTTTCTCTTCCTGCACCCAACCATTCCTTCAGGATAGCTGCCTTTGTTACTATGGAAAGAATTGCTTGAGCCCTTGAGGGTGAGCACGTATGCACACTAGCATTCTCCTTGGAAGCCATTTCCTGGTGTCAGTAGCCTTCCTGCTGCAGTGGGAGTCCTCTTAACTGCTCATCTGACTTCCCCAGACATCACAGGAGGACAGTGGTAGCTGTTAATATAACAGTCAGCAAGGGAACTTAGAAACTGGAAACTGTATTAGAAACTGGAAAACTTTGAGTAAGGCTTGCTTAGAACATGGTCCTTAAAGCCAAAAAAAAAAAAAAAAAAAAAAAAAAAAAAATGCTGCCAAGGCCCAGGTGGAGGCAGCTTTCCCCCAGCCACAGACGCGACCAGATCAGGCGGGCCGGCTGCTCCTCTAAGCCAAGTGCTGGCAGCCAGGCCGGGCCATTTTCTCCATGGCAGACTCATCCCCCCCCCCCCCAGACAGTGAGCTAATGTTTGGCACGGGCAAACTCCATAAAAAGAGGCATTTAACCCCATGATTTGAGGCAGAAATTACTACATGGAATATAAACACAAAATTAAATCAAGCCAAGTTTTAAAAATTCTAAAAAAAAAAGAATAAAAATGATACGCACAGTCATAATATTAGGACCCACTGTGAACACGGAGTAAAAACGCAATGCTCAGCCCTGGCTGGTTGGCTCAGTGGTAGAGCGTTGGCCTGGTGTGCAGGAGTCCTGGGTTCGATTTCCGGCCAGGGCACATAGGAGAGGCGCCCATCTGCTTCTCCACCCCTCCCCCTCTCCTTCCTCTCTGTTTCTCTCTTCCCCCTGCAGCCAAGGCTCCATTGGAGCAAAGTTGGCCTGGGCGCTGAGGATGATGGCTCTGTGGCCTCTGCCTCAGGCACTAGAGTGGCTCTGGTTGCAACAGAGCAACGCCCCAGATGGGCAGAGCATCGCCCCCTGGTGGGCATGCCGGGTGGATCCCGGTCGGGCGCATGTGGGAGTCTGTCTGACTGCCTCCCTGTTTCCAACTTCAGAAAATACAAACCCCCCCCCAAAAAAAAAACCCAAAACAAAAAAAACGCAATGCTCGTGCTGAAAGTGTAAACTTCCTTCAAAGAGCCAAATCCCAGGAGGCATTTTGTTAGTGAAGAGATAATTATGTGGAATTATGAGCAGAGCTGCCAAAAGCATGTGGTGAGTCCCTATATCCTACACAATATTATTTCTGAATATTTTCTGGTGCACCTACAGTTAAAATTGAGAAAGCTTTTTTCCTTTTTTAATTTCTAAAATGTGTTTTTTAAATAGGTACTACACTGCTCACAAAAATGAGGGGACCAGGGAACATGCAGATAGTCCAATACTTTCAGCCTTTTGTATAATGCATTTTCACCAATGAAATAAAAGTTGGTTTTGTATGTCATTTGCATAGTCAAACAACTTTCTTTGACTTGTCATTTGTTTTTCTGATGTTCTTATTTAATGAAAACAATCAAATGCTTCTTTTTTTTAATTATTTCATATTCATTTGAAATATCCCCTAACTTTTGTGAGCAGTATATATTAACATAGTTCAAAAAATATTTTAAAGTAACAAAATATAAAGGGTCTTCAGGGACAAGTGGGGACAAGTGTCCCACCCACTCCTGGGCCCCAGCCACTCCTTTTCCTTCCCCATAGCCCTGTGTTAGTGGTTTCTTGTGTACTCAGAGCTAGATTAACATAGATAAACAAAACACAGATGTATCATTCTTTATTACAGAAATGAAATGCTATAATGCTGTCCTGCATTTTGCTTTTTATGCACTCATATTTAGAAACAGAACTTTGAAGATATATTTAAGTGAAACAAAATTATATGTTCATTTACCCTTTGACTTAGCAAATCCCACTTCTAAATCTATCCAAAAGACACTGGCAGAAATGCTCAATATTGTATGTAGATTAATTATTCACAAAGCATTTCTAAAGGAAATAATGAAATGTCCACCAATAACTGAAAACAAAATGAAACAAAATTAACTATGTGTAGATTCGGAGCAAGAGCAAGAGAGGAAGTATTTTAAGCGACTTTAAAACACCCACAATCCCTAGACTGGGTTTCTCACCCTCGGCACCGCTGAAGATCTGGGTCAGATAACTCTCTGTTTGGGGGGTTGCCCTGTGCATCACAGGGTGCTAGCACCCAAGGCTCAGGTGAGCTTCCCTGACCGGCAGCACTTTGGACATACTGTTACGCTTCGCTGCTGGGAGAATTCAGTGCTGGGTGTGTTGACTGCACTGGGGGAGTGTTACAATGTAAGAGGACGCGGCAGGCACACTATGGCACAGGAACATGGGGAGCACCAGGTCGGTCAGAAGGCAGAGGGACTGGGCAGGAAATGTGGGCAAGAACCATTGAAAGGAAGGAAGGGGCAGACAGGGTAAGCCGGCCTGGGATTGGCTAGTTTGACTAATTTCAGTGTACCCTGAGGTACAGAGGCTATTCCTAGTTTTCTGGTACCTAGTCCTGGGTGATTAGGGCAGGTGGAAGGTGGCCCAGAATGTGAGGCCCCAGAAGGGAGGTGGTTGGAGTATGGGTTCCGGATTGGTTGATTTGCATATAAAAGGTATATTCACAGATGAGTCTTTTACTATCTCTAGGGATTTGCTAGTCCTGGGAGGGGCAGTCTCTCTGGGGTCAGGAAGGCCTCTGGTGTTAAAGCATCAGAAACACATGGCTACCTGACCAGATGGTTGCACAGTGGATAGAGCATCGATCTGGGACACTGAGGACTCAGGTTCTAAACCCCAAGGTCACTGGCTTGAGCACAGGCTCACCAGCTTGAGTATGGGGTCACTGGTTTGAGTGTGGGCTCATAGAAGTGACCTCATGGTCATTGGCTTGAGCCCAAAGGTCGCTGGCTTGAAGCCCAAAGTTGCTGGCTTGAGTCCAAGGTTGCTGGGCTTGAGTAAGAGGTCACTGGCTTGGCTGGAGCCCCCTGGTCCAGGCATGTATAAGCAGCAACGAACAACTAAGGTGCCACAACTACAAATTGATACTTCTCATCTCTCTCCCTTCCTGTCTTTTTCTTTCTGTCTCTTTCTCTTGCTTAAAAAAAAAAAAAGGAGAAAGAAAGAAACAAAAAAAGGGAACACATAGTTAACCCAGAGAGGACAACTAGAAGCTTGTTCCTGCTTTCTCCTGGACTTTGCCCATATGCCTTTCCCCTTGGCTGACTTTAACTCTTTCATTCTAATAAATGGTAATTATAACAGCTTTTCTGAGTTCTGTGAGCCTGTCTAGTGAATCATAGAAGCTGAGCATACTCTTAGGGACCCCGACACAGCTACTGAAACCATTAGGTGAAAGGGTGATAGGGAACTTCAAAACAGAATAGATCAGGCAGATACCCTGAACCCACTGCTCAATCATGGAAAGTGGGACAATCAGATGTTACGTTCCTCTTGATATGATGGAAGGGAAGTATGCAGAATCACCTTCAGTTCATGTCAAATGAACCGAATCTAAATCTAAATCTAACCAGGCCTCTCCATATAACTGCAAATTTTTTTTTAATTTTATTTATTTATTTTTATAATTTTTCTGAAGTTGGAAATGGGGAGGCAGTCCGACAGACTCCCGCATGCGCCCAACCGGGATCCACCCGGCACGCCCACCAGGGGGCAATGCTCTGCCCATCCGGGGCGTTGCTCTGTTGCAACCAGAGTCATTCTAGTGCCTGAGGCAGAGGCCACAGAGCCATCCTCAGCACCTGGGCCAACTTTGCTCCAATGGAGCCTCGGCTGCGGGATGGGAAGAGAGAGATAGAGAGGAAGGAGAGGGGGAGGGGTCGAGAAGCAGATGGGTGCTTCTCCTGTGTGCCCTGGCCGGGACTCCTGCATGCTAGGCCGACGCTCTACCACTGAGTCAACTGGCCAGGGCTATAACTGCAAATTTATAAGAAATGTGGGGAATTGAGGAATCTGTTATCAACATTAAAGGGACTATGCAGCCAAACCCAGAATTAGGGTGATTTTACAGGACAAATGACCTATTTGTTCAACATATAAAAAAGGAGAGTGAACTCCTACAGATTCAGTGAGACAAATGATAAGTCAATCAAATGCATTGTGTAGACTTCATTTGGATCCTAATTTGAACAAATCAAGTCAAAAGACCTAAAAAATTTTTTGATGGATGGAATGAAATAAAGTTCCCATTCTAGATGTGACTTCTAGTTCATCTTAAGAGTATTTTCTCCCATTGCTCAAACAATTCTTTTATAGAAGAACCTTCTAAGGTGAAACCCAGGCACTGCATCCATGGAAACATCTCATAAGCAGCTCTTCCCACTCCTCCTCAATTGAGAAAACTGGAAGAGAACCTGGTGAAACATCCTACCTAACTGTCAATTCTTCCTTAACAATACCAGTAAAGGAGTGTGTACAACCTCTCTTAGGGTCATCAGAATAAACACCTCACACAAGCTTCTCAATTTCAAGGACTGTGTTGATGTGCCAGCCAGGCAGTAAGCAAATAGTTGTTGAGTGCCTTCGATGTGTGTACGCTGTGCTAAAACCAGTGATGCATAAATGAATACATAGAATAGAGAGCCCAGGCCCTGGCCGGTTGGCTCAGCGGTACAGTGTCGGCCTGGCGTGTGGGGGACCCGGGTTCGATTCCCGGCCAGGGCACATAGGGGAGGCGCCCGTTTGCTTCTCCACCCCCCCCTCCTTCCTCTCTGTCTCTCTCTTCCCCTCCTGCAGCCGGAGCTCCATTGGAGTGGGGATGGCCCGGGCGCTGGGGATGGCTCCTTGGCCTCTGCCCCAGGCGCTGGAGTGGCTCTGGTCGTGGCGGAGCGATGCCCCGGAGGGGCAGAGCGTCGCCCCCTGGTGGGCAGAGCGTCACCCCTGGTGGGCGTGCCGGGTGGATCCCGGTCGGGCACATGCAGGAGTCTGTCTGACTATCTCTCCCCGTTTCCAGCTTCAGAAAAATACAAAAAAAAAAAAAAAAAGAATACAGAGCCCAGAAATAAATCCTCACTTACAAAGTCAATCTACTACAAAGGAAGCAAGGATGCACAATGGGGTAAAGATGGTCTCTTCAATAACTGGTGTTGGCAAAACCAGACACACATTCAAGATAATTAAATTGGACCACTTTCTTACACCCTAACAAAAATAAACTCAAAATGGATTAAAGATTTAAATGTTAGACCTGAAACTATAAAACCCCTAAATCCCTAAACCTCTAGAAGAAAACATAGACAGAAAACTCTTTAACATTGCTCTTAACAATATCTTTTTGGATATATTTCATTGAGAAAGGAACAAAAGAAAAAATAAACAATAAAAAGAGGAAAACATAAATGAGATCACATCAAACTAAAAATTTTTTGCATAGTAATGGAAATCATCAACAAAATGAAAAGACAACCTACTGAATGAGGGAAGATATTCACAGATGATATATTGGATAGGGGTTGATATCCAAAATATATAAGGAATTTATACAACTTAACATCAAACAAACAAACAATCTAATTTAAAAACGGGCAGAAGGCCTGACCAGGTGGTGGCACAGTGGATAAAGTGTCAGCCTGAAATGCTGGTCACCAGTTTGAAGCCTCGGGCTTACCCAAAGCACATACGAGAAGCAACTACTGCAAGTTGATGCTTCCTGCTACCCCCCCCTTCTCTCACACTTCTCTCTCTAAAATCAATAAATAAATAAAAAATATTTTTTTTGACAGAGACAGAGAGAGGGACAGATAGGGATAGACAGGAAGGGAGAGAGATGAGAGGCATCAACACCCTGTTGCAACTCCTTAGTTGTTCAGTGACTGCTTTCTCATATGTGCCTTGACCAGGGTTGGGGGAATACAGCAGAGTGAATGACCCCTTGCTCCAGCCAGCAACCTTGGGCTCAAGCCAGCAACCTTGGGCTCAAGCCAGCTACCTTGGGCTCAAGCCAGCAACCTTGGGCTTCAATCCAGTGACCTTTGATCCCACACTCAAGCCAGCGACCCCTCACTCAAGCTGGTGAGTCTCTGCTCAAGCCGGATGAGCCTGCGCTCAATCCAGCAATCTCGGGGTTTTGAACATGGGTCCTCCATGTCCCAGTCCAACACTCTATTGACTGCGTCACGGCCAGGTCAGGCAATATAGATATTTAAAAAATTATTTTAAAAAATTGGCAGAAGATGCCTGACCTGTGGTGGCTCAGTGGATAAATCGTCAACCTGGAAATGCTGAGGTCGCCGGTTCGAAACCCTGGGCTTGCCTGGTCAAGGCATATATGGGAGTTGATGCTTCCAGCTCCTCCCCCCTTCTCTTTTTCTGTCTCTGTCTCTCTCTCTCCCTCTCTCTTTCCTCTCTAAAAATGAATAAATAAAATAAAAAATTTAAAAAAAATTGGCAGAGGAACTGAATAGATAGTTCTCCCAAGAGGACATACAGATGGTCAGCAGACATATGAAAAGATGTTCAATATAACTTATCAACAGGGAAATGCAAATTAAAACTCATACCTATCAGAATGGCTTTCATTAATAAATCAACAAATAAGTGTTAGCAAGGATGTGGAGAAAAAGGAACCCTTATACACTGTGGGATTGTAAATTGGTCCGGTTACTCTGGAAAATGGTATGGATCCAGCAATTTCACTTCTCTGGGAATTTTTGAAGAAAAAAAAAACTAATTCAAAAAGATACATCCACCCTCTGTTCACTGTGGCACTACTAGTAATAGCCAAGATATACAATCAACCTAGATGACCATAATTAGGACAATGGATAAAGAACACACACACACACATACACTGGAATATTTTTTACCATAAAAATGAACTCTTCCTATTTATGACAACATGGATGAACTTAGAGGGTATTATGCTAAATGAAAAAAGGCAGCCAGAAAAAGGTAAATACTGTGTGGTCTCACTTATATGTAGAATCTAAAAAAACCAAAATAAATAAATAAACAAAACAGAACTAGCCCCACAGATATAGAAAATAGGCTGATGCTGCCAATGGAAAGGGGGTGAGGGGATGGCAATAAAATAAATAAAGGCCCATCTTGTGGCTGTGGTGGGCATCAAATTATTATTTTTTAGTCTTTTTAAGATTTTATTTATTGATTTTACAGAGGGTGGGGGGGCAGTAGTAATTGCTTCTCATATGTGCCTTGACTGGGCAAGCCCTAGATTTCGAACCTGTGACCTCAGCATTCCAGGTTGACGCTTTATCCACTAGCGCCACGACAGGCTAGGCTTAAATTAATAATATATATTAATTGATAAATATTTGTTAATCATCTACTACATACTAGGGGCTGTTTTATAAATTTTTTTTTATTCATTTTAGAGAGGACACAGAGAGAGAGAAGGAGGGGAGGAGCTGGAAGCATCAACTCCCATATGTGCCTTGACCAGGCAAGCCCAGGGTTTCGAACCGGGGACCTTAGGATTTCCAGGTCGACGCTTTATCCACTGCGCCACCACAGGTCAGGCAACTAGGGGCTGTTTTAGGCATGCAGATAAACTATAAATAGGACAAAGATAATATTGTAACATGAAGTGGTACCATGAATCACTTTATTTTTTTTTATGGAATAAAAATAAAATTCTCTTGAATGGATATACCCCGTTTTGTTTATCCAATCGTTAGTTCATGGACATTTATTTCACTTTTTGGCTCTTGTGCACAGTGCTGCTGTGAACATTTATGTACAAGTATGTGTGTAAGTATGTTCTTACATTTTAAAAAAAATCAGAGAGGTAATACATGTTTGTCATAACAAGTTATTCTTGATTTGTTTTCCATAAGAAATCCCTTTACGCCTTGGCAGGTTAGCTTGGTTGGTTAAAGTATTGTCCGGAAGTACAGAGGTTGACGGTTTATTTTTTTAGTTTTTTTTTTAAATTAAAAATTTTATTTATTCATTTTAGAGAGAAGAGACTGAGAGAGAAGGGGGGGAGGAGCAGGAAGCATCAACTTCCATATATGCTTTGACTGGGCAAGCCCAGAGTTTCGAACTGGCGACCTCAGCGTTCCAGGTCCACGCTTTATCCACTGCACCACCATGGGTCAGGTGAGGTTGCCGGTTTGATCCCTGGTCAGGGCACATACGGGAACAGATTGATGTTCCTGTATCTCTCTCCCTCTCCCTTCCTCTCTAAAACTCAATTTTAAAAAAGTCCTTTGACATAGCAGGAAAGATAGATAAAGTCATACTCCCTGAAGGCCAGACTCGACCATATGCTGCTTTAATCAGAGATCCCTTACCTGACCCCACATCCCGTATTTTAGCAGCAGTTAGGATACCCTGATTGGCAGAAACGCTATTCACAGAAGATTATGCATCTCTCTCTAATGAGATTCTATTTCAGAGAATAAAGATTCATAGGAGAATGTGAAGGGGTAATAATGTCTTTTTATTCCTAAATTATATTGTAAGTTTGTTAAATTTGCACCAAAAATCTAAGTACAAAAATCCCTACAAATTGCCTGCTGGTGGTGTTCCAGTGGATAGAAAGTCAACTTAGGATGCTGTGGTCCCAGGTTTGAAACAGGCTTGAGTACGGACTTACCATTTTGAGCACGGGGTCGCTGGCTTGAGCCCAAAGGTCGCTGGCTTAAAGCCCAAGGTCGCTGGCTTGAATAATGTCTGTCCCCCCCAAATTTAGAAAAGAAAATGTTCTAAAATTGATTGTGGTAATGTTTGTGCAACTTTGTGGATTTACCAAAAACCACTAAACTAGATACTTTAAATGGGTGAATTTTATGGTATGTGAATTATAACTCAATAAAGCTCTTATTAAAAAATATTTAAAGCTATAAAGAAATGCTGAAGAACCGATAAGGGCCTTGAGTAATCCCAACAAGGAGAGCTTCTATATTCAGGCAATAATTTTTTATTTGTTTAGGTGAAAGAAGGGAAGATAGTGAGGCAGACTCCTGCACGCACCCCAACCAGGACCCACCCAACAACCCAGTCTGGGACCGATGCTCGAATCAACTGAGCTATATCCTCAGCGCTGAGGGCTGACACTCGGACCAATGAAGCCACTGGCTGTGGGAGGGGAAGAGGAACAGAAGGGAGAGACGATGGGGGAGAAGCATATGGTTGCTTCTCCTGTATGCCCTGGCTGGGAATTGAACCCAGGACGTCCATACTCCAGGCTGATGCTCTATCCACCGAGACATTTGCCAGGGCCTTCAGATAATTTAAGGTGTGAAGAGGTAGAAAGAGTTAAATGTTAGATGTTATTTAAACAGGCTTGGTTACTAGGTCTGTTACTGACAGGAACTTTTGGCCTTTTAGAAAGAACCCTTTCCATTGAAAGTCATCTCAAACAGGCTTACTCAAAACAATAGGAATTCATCATACATAATTGAAGTCTAGTGTGGGCACTGGCTTCAGGAACCCAAACAAGGTCACTAGAGCTCTGATTCTCTGGCTGTTTCACTCTCAAGCAGGCTATCTCTAAACGGCGGGCAAAGTTCCAAGATTATGCGCCCCTCGCAGCTCCTGATACGAGACAGAACCTTTCCTGATAGCTCTGGCAATAGTTCCAGGACTGTCCAGGGCTAGCTCACATTTCTGGAGCTAGGAATAAGGTTTGCTTCAACCAAGTCTCATGGCTGCACAGTTTCTCATTGAGCAGGAAAGGATGGCTCTTCAAAGGTGTAACGGCTAAGTATACAAAATACATGTCTACTATGCCATGCAAGAGTCTAGAACTTGCAGATTCAAACATCATCTCAGCTGAATTAATGTAGGCACACACAAAACAGAGCATCACTTTTAAAGCATTAAATTTCAAATTCATATTCTGTATTTTAGAGAAGCAGTAAGACACAAGTGTCAATGTAAGAAATGTTCAAATCTGTACAGAATTTTTCATGAATTTATTTGAGCCAAACTGACGACAACTGCTGGGAAGCAAAATCTCAATGGGTTGAGAACGTGCTCGAGAAAATGGTAGTTTTACCACTTAGTTTATACAACAGGATCAAAGGAGGAGGTGTAAAGGGGAGATTACATTAAATTCATTGGCGATAGATTAGGGAGGCAGGGGAAAGCAAATCTCTGGGATTGGATGAATAGAAAAAGGAACAGACACATATTTCTTTTACATAGGTGGGTATAGGACAGTTAACAGTCAACAATTGATGTGATAATAACAATGAGAGGATTGTGGTCTCTGCTCTGGCACTTGTAATTTCAGGGGCCTCAGGGGTCCTGGGGTGCTAGGACAACGGAAAAAAATTACTTTGATATTCCAAAGGTATATTATATTTCCTCATGTAGTTTTTTTTTTTTACCTGCACTTCCTGCTTTTATGTGCTTGTTTTTGCGCTCATTGTTGAAGACAGTAATTCATCATCAGACACAGATGAGGACAAGCTAATGGATGGGAGTTTTTTCTCTCTCTCTCTTTTTTTTTTTGTATTTTTCTGAAGTTGGAAATGGGGAGGCAGTCAGACAGACTCCCACATGTGCCCGACCGGGATCCACCCAGCATGCCCACCAGGGGGTGATGCTCTGTCCCTCTGGGGCGTCGCTCTGCCGCAATCAGAGCCATTCTAGCGCCTGAGGCAGAGGCCACAGAGCCATCCTCAGCGCCCGGGCCAACTTTGCTCCAATGGAGCCTCGGCTGCAGGAGGGGAAGAGAGAGACAGAGAGGAAGGAGAGGGGGAGGGGTGGAGAAGCAGATGGGCGCTTCTCCTGTGTGCCCTGGCCGGGAATCGAACCCGGGACTCCCGCACGCCAGGCCGACGCTCTGCCACTGAGCTAACCGGCCAGGACCTGGATGAGAGTTTTGACAATGATGAGGAGTTGAATGAATTTTATGATGAATAAAACTTGAGTTCAATAACTTTATGTAATACTTTTTTTTTTCTTCAAATTTCGGGCCTGACCAGGCGGTGGCGCAGTGGATAGAGTGTCGGACTGGGATGTGGAGGACCCAGGTTCGAGACCCCGAGGTTGCCAGCTTGAGCGCTGGCTCATTTGGTTTGAGTAAAAGCTCACAAGCTTGGACCCAAGGTCGCTGGCTCCAGCAAGGGGTTACTTGGTCTGCTGTAGCCCCATGGTCAAGGCACATATGAGAAAGCAATCAAGGAACAACTAAGGTGTTGCAACAAAAAACTAATGATTGATGCTTCTCATCTCTCTCCATTCCTGTTTGTCCCTATCTATCCCTCTCTCTGACTCTCTCTCTCTGTCTCTGTAAAAAAAAAAAAAAGAAAGAAAGAAAAAAAATTTCGGGCCCCAAAATTAAGGTGTGTCTTATACATGGGATTGTCTTATACATAAGGAAGTACAGTAATAACAGATATGTATCGTAGATGAAAAAAAAATACAACAGACTGTCTCAGTTAAGATAAAAGACCTTTCTAAGGGAAAAATACTGGCCTAGCACATGACTACCTGACATGACTTACAGTTAGAAAGTGTTCATTTCAAACCATCCTGTGTGGTTACTTGAGCTCTCTGAGTTTGTAAGGACTCCATGCAGGCCTTCCCCAGCTTAGCTTGTCAGGCTTAGAATGTGGCCCCTTTTTGTCCACACAAGTTAGGACAGATACCAAGGTCATTAGTGAGATGCCATTTTAGCAGAGAGCTACTTCAATCAAGTATGGACTGTTCCACATTCCAGCTTTCCACCCCTCTTACACAGAAGGGATATCTTGCTCTGGTGGGTGGCCGACGTTTTGTCCTGATTCAGCCATGAGAAAACCTAAGGCTTGTCCAGCACAAAGGAAGAAGGTGGTCCAGCAGGAAGGACTTGCTACCAGTAAGCTCTTTGCAAACTTTCCCTTCTCATTCAAACTGGTGATAATCTGGTGGGTTTCTGATCCAGGATCCAAATGCCTGCTTCCGGAGTGCGCTCCAGGCTTCCTGGTAAGCAGATGCAGCCTCCTTGTACTCCTGGTACGTCGCTAGCTTCCTTACCCTAATGCACACAGACCAGCAAGCACACGGGTTCTCACTGAACAGCTCACCACCACGGCCAACAAGACAGCTGAGCAATCAACCGGGCAGATTTATTATAAGAGACTTAGAAACAGAAGGATGTTGCTCTGTTTTCCTACAGATACTGGTTCCTTTGTAGGGAATTCACCACAAAGTAACATGGATTAAAACAGGCAAGAATGAGCCTGACCTGTGGTGGCGCAGTGGATAAAGCGTCAATCTGGAAATGCTGAGGTTGCCGGTTCGAAACCCTGGGCTTGCCTGGGCAAGGCACATATGGGAGTTGGTGCTTCCAGCTCCTCCCCCCTTCTCTGTCTCTCCTCTCTCTCTGTCTCTCCCTCTCCTCTCTAAAATGAATGAATAAATAAAAAAAATAAAAATAAAAATAAAAAAACCAGGCAAGAATGAACAGAGTGCTAGTTTTGTCTGATTCTGGTGAAATCAAATAAAACAAGAATAATCATATCATTTGGGGGGGGGGGGGGTTAAAGTTTTCTAAGTGTCTATAATTTCCACCACAGGACAAATACAGCAATTAGAAACTTTGTGGCTGCATTCTTACAAACAGGCAAAGCACTTTCCATTTGATCCACACTCTCCTCCTATGTACCGCCAGCCAACTCCCCTGTAGTCCTCTCTGACTACTAGAACATGCTGACATGTTGAGTAATATCTGTAATATTTATGCCCAGTTAAAAGACTTTCACTGTGGTCTGACCTGCGGTGGCGCAGTGAGTAAAGTGTTGACCTGGGATGCTGAGGTCGCTGGTTCGAAACCCCAGGCTTCCCTGGTCAAGGCACATATGGGAGTTGATGCTTCCTGCTCCTCCCCCCCCCCCTCTCTTTGTCCCCTCTCTCTAAAATGAATAAATAAAATAAAAATAAAAAAGATTTTTATTGTGACAAAGACTTCTCCTTTGACCAAACTTGCGTCAGGCTCCTCTGAGTCCTCTTCCCGACTTGGACCTTGAGCTTTGTCCTTGCATCTTACAGTTGAAGAAAGGAACACTCATGTCATGTTGATCCATTTTACCCTGCTTCTAAGTTGTATCTTAGCTCTCTTCAGCAGAGCAAAGTTGCTAAATGCAGCAAAAATTGATTTCAGTTGTTTGATCCATTTCCTACAGCTTTTTGTTGGATAATGGGTGAGATTTACACAAATGACAATGTTAAACTTACCTGAGCCCTGAGTTCCTAAAAAACAGCTATGGTTAAGAAAGTTCATTCTGTTAACCAGTCTCACCCCAATAAATTCAATTAAAAAAAGAAAAAAAGGAAAAAAAAACCCAGAAATCTCCCTCCCAGCCTTCTGAGTTCTGGGAAAAAGCTGATGGCAAGAACTACCCTTCCCCATGACTTAGACAAGACTCATGGATGCCCCTGGTTTACCTACGACAAGGCCAGACACAGACCCTCCAAATTCCCACTCTTTGTCCTATAAATGATTAGCTGAACCCACTGAACAATCCTGACAAAATGCCTGCTAACTTGATCAGATATTAGTTACACTTCTCTCCTTACCCCAGGCCAGGAACTTGGATCCACGTTCAACCTGTGCCAGCCTCAGAATGTGCAACAGCCCCTCCACAGCACCTCCTGAGAACGACCGACAGCAGGAGAAGACATTTCCTGTTCAACTGTCCCGTCACAACCTGCTCACCCCACTCCCCCATTCCAGGTTCTGTTCAGCCTCGTTTGCCCCTCCGTATAAAAGAAAAGAAAACCCTTTTCCCTCTGCCCTTTGAGAGGCTCACAAAGGTTACGATTGGAGTGTTCTTGCTATTGCGTTTGTCTTTTTTTTTTTTTTTAATATTTTATTTATTGATTTTTTAGAGAGAGAGGAGTGAGAGAGAGACAGAGAGAGAGAGAGAGAGAGAGAAGGGGGAGGAGCAGGAAGCTTCGACTCCCATATGTGCCTTGACCTGGCAAGCCCAAGGTTTTGAACCGGCGACCTCAGTGTTCCAGGTCGATGCTTTATCCCACTGCGCCACCACAGGTCAGGCCGCGTTTGTCTTTCCCCTACTTAATAGGCCCCTTCTCTTACTACAATAATCCTTCTGAGTGAAGTCTCTCCTTATCTAAGTCCAGATTTGTTTTAATACACAGAAAACCCACCCAGTTCCAGTTGGATTCATTTTTCTAGGCAAGAAACAAGCAATTTGACCACAGGTGAGCAGAGGGCATCAACACTGACCACAGTATGGATGATGGTGATAACAGCGGCTAGCCTCTTCATATAGTAGTTTCAGTCTATTCCTTCGTTTCCCTACTGGTATATAATAAAGATTTTGGCTGGTCTTTGTTGCCAGTTCCTGGGAAGGAACCTCTAAATCCTTAGAACATCCCTAGAGATAGGACTCTCTGTTATTCATGGTGGATGCCTCAGATCACATGAAGTTTATGTTTAATGAGGTGACTCATGGTGGGCCCTAGTGAGTGTCAGGATGCGGCTGGCCATGCTATTAAGACCACCCAGGAGATGAGAGAACTGGAGCACCAGGCCACCTGAGAGCACTAGGACCTCCTCGGGTGGGAGGAGGAGATGAGGATTGAGTTCAGTCACATCATGTGAACTATGATTCAATCAGTTATTCTTATTAATACAACCCCAATAAAAACTCTGGACCCTGATTACAGGCCACCTTCCTGGCTGGTGCAGAAAGGACGATGCATCCTGAGGACATAGAAACATGGAGTTTGGGACTCTCTCAGACCTCTCACCCTGTGGGCCCCTTCTTTTAACTGGTTCTGACTTGTAAGTGGTGGTTGTAACGACAGTGATTTCTGAATTCCATCAGTTGTTCTCATGAATTACTGAACCTGAGTAAGTAATGGGAAGCCCCGAGTTTGGAATCAGTTGGTCAGAAACGTGAGTGGCTTGGGACACCCGAGCTTGTGGCTAGCACTGAAGTGAGGGGCAGTGTGTGAGGACTGCGCCCTGAGCCTGTGAAGTGTGGCCTAACTCTGGGGAGTTAGTGTCTGAATTGCACCCACCCACCTGAAGTGAGTTTTTTTTTTAAATTTATTTTTAATTTTTTTGTATTTTTCTGAAGCTGGAAACGGGGAGAGACAGTCAGACAGACTCCCGCATGCGCCCGACCAGGATCCACCCGGCACGCCCACCAGGGCAACGCTCTGCCCAGCAGGGGGCGATGTTCTGCCCCTCCAGGGCGTCGCTCTGCCGCGACCAGAGCCAGTCTAGCGCCTGGGGCAGAGGCCAAGGAGCCATCCCCAGCGCCCGGGCCATTTTTGCTCCAATGGAGCCTTGGCTGCGGGAGGGGAAGAGACAGAGAGGAAGGAGGGGGGGGGGTTGGAGAAGCAAATGGGCGCTTCTCCTATGTGCCCTGGCCGGGAATCGAACCCGGGTCCCCCGCACGCCAGGCCGACGCTCTACCGCTGAGCCAACCGGCCAGGGCCTGAAGTGGTTTTATAGTTAGTTCTCTGCATTCTTGTTTGGAAAGTGATTTCAACCATAAAGACGCAATTTTACAATCAGTGATGTGAACAAAAGAAAAAAAAAGGGGATAGTGATGCTCCTAAAAATACACTGCTCTCCGAGCATGCCCATTTCCACCATGCTCTCCATCTGACGGTGGAGTGGAGGGGCCTGGAGTGGGCCCAGACCCAAGCTCCCCCTAACTCCCTTGCGACTTCCTACCACCGCGCCCCCATCCTCCACACCCCAGATCATACACATGTCTGCAAGCAGGGCCAAGGGGCTGGAAGAGCATGTGGTCAGGGGCAAGTGCCCGCCGGCCTACTGAAACACCACTCCTGCCAAAGCTTCCTGCTACTCATAAGCCAGAATTAAACCAGAAGACCTCCTAACTATGAAAGACATGGGTCACTAGTGTCACCTGAGAGAGTTTGGCCACTTGTCCTCTGAAATACTGCTCAGCAGCTTCTGAAATGACCTAAACAGCTCCACTTTGCTGATTCGAGATCTGTTTGGAAAAAGAGAAAGAGGATTTATTAAGTGTTTGCCATATATCA
Organism: Saccopteryx leptura; assembly: GCF_036850995.1. Taxonomy (NCBI): domain Eukaryota; kingdom Metazoa; phylum Chordata; class Mammalia; order Chiroptera; family Emballonuridae; genus Saccopteryx; species Saccopteryx leptura. Next base: position 25,158,468 of record NC_089511.1, read on the forward strand.
GGTCCCTATCAAAGATACCAGGCTTCACAGGGTACTTAGGTTTGAATGTGCCAGAGCCTCCATTTTCACCTGTGCTTGGCAAGGAGAAAATCTACACCTGAGCATCTGATGAGGTCAAGGCACAAAAATGAGTATCATCTTAAGAAATGCATCAGCGGTGAAATGATCAAGGTGACAGGTTCAAAGGGGGTAAAGTCAGAGGTGAAGTTATGCATTCCTCCCAGGACACCTATGCAGCCAAGTTGGCTGCCTCCTTTCAAGGGAGCTGGCCCCTTGGGTGCTACCACTTACAAGAAATTAAAAGCTTTGTTTCAGAAACTCAAGTGCTGCTGCACAAATGAAGTGCACTTGGATGAGCCATCCGAGGCAGAATTTCCACACTCTCCCTTTGGGCATTAAGGGCCTTTAGAGGCCAATCCTTTGCTTCCAACATTAAGCTTCTGGAGGCCACAGTCTGGAACAGCGAAGGAAGCAAGTGCAGATTCCTTAGCAGCCCGCCTGAACCTTCCCAGTTTGGTCCATCCATGTCGGCTGTGGCCTTTATTATAGGAGCCTCTTCCCTTCCCCTCCAGTACACAATTCATGAGCTGATCCAGATGCTGGGCACTGTCCTGTGTGCCCACATAAATGTGAAGTCTCACATTTACACACCAACCCTTCGCTGTCCTCACAAACTGGACCATCAGCCTGGACACAGTGGCCATATTGGGACATATTATATAAGGGATTGTACAGGCCCGTATCTGACTGACCTAGCCTACTGAAGGATCCCTGCTTAAAGCGGAGAACCCCGAGCCCTCACAGGGTGCTCTCCCTGGGCCTTAACTGTGGTAAGTGGCTGCTGGTACTCAGGAATATAAAGCTGCTTTAACATAAAAAACTCCAAAGCCAAAAAACTAATGGAACTCATTAACAAAATAAAGGACAAAAGTCATATAACTATGAGGAAATGTATACAAACAAAGCATTTGTTAAGAATTCAACATCCATGATATGACTTAAAACCTTTCACAAATGAGGACTAAGAAAGGTATCTAAATTCACAGAGGGTATCTATAAAAAGCAACAGCAAATATATGCCCTTAAAATCAGGAATAAGACAAATGTGTTTGCTATCACTATTTTTTTCCAACTTTATATAGGTTTTGGCCAGTAAAACAAGAAATAAAAAGAGGCCCTGGCCGGTTGGCTCAGTGGTAGAGCATCGGCCTAGCGTGCGGGAGTCCCGGGTTCGATTCCCGGCCAGGGCACACAGAAGCGCCCATCTGCATCTCCACCCCTCGCCCTCTCCTTCCTCTCTGTCTCTCTCTTCCCCTCCCGCAGCTGAGGCTCCATTGGAGCAAAGTTGGCCCAGGTGCTGAGGATGGCTCCGTGGCCTCTGCCTCAGGCGCAAGAATGGCTCTGGTTGCAACAGAGCAACGCCTCAGATGGGCGGAGCATCGCCCCCTGGTGGGCATGCCAGGTAGATCCTGGTTGGGCGCATGCAGGAGTCTGTCTGACTGCCTCCCAGTTTCCAACTTCAGAAAAATACAAAAAAAAAAAAAAAAAAAGAGAAATAAAAAGAATAAGGATTGAAAAGCAAAAACCAAAGCCATGATTTGCCAATAAGAGTGATATTGTCAGTTCTAGCTAGTACAGTAAGTCAAGAAATGAGAGGAATGGAGGATTAGAAAGGAAATGCTACTTGCAAAAGATTATCTACATTAAAAAATGCCAAGCCTGCCTGACCTGTGGTGGCTCAGTGGGATAGAGCGTCGACCTGGAACACTGAGGTCACCGGTTCGAAACCTTGGGCTTGCCTGGTCAAGGCACATATGGGAGTTGATGCTTCCTGCTCCTCCCCCTTCTCTCTTTCTCTCTCTCTCTCTCTCTCTCTAAAAATCAATAAATAAAAAAAATAAAAAAATAAAAACCTTTAAAAAAAAATGCCAAGCCTGACCAGGCGGTGGCTCAATGGATAGAGTGTCGGACTGGGATGTGGAAAGATCCAGGTTCGAGACCCCGAGGTTGCCAGTATGAGCACGGGTTCATCTGGTTTGAGCAAAAGCTCACCAGCATGGACCCAAGGTCGCTGGCTTGAGCAAGGGGTTACTCGGTCTGCAGAAGGTCCATGGTCAAGGCACATATGAGAAAGCAATCAATGAACAACTAAGGTGTCGCAACAAAAAACTGATGATTGATGCTTCTCATCTCTCTCTGTTCCTGTCTGTCTGCCCCTCTCTCTGACTCTGTCTCTGTAAAAAAAAAAAAAAAAAAAAAAAATGCCAAAAGAATGTCCAGATAAATTAGTAGAATAATAGGCATTAGCAAAGTTACTGTATAACATTGATTTTAGCAGAGAGAAATAAAAAACAGGTTGTAACAGCAATACCTAGAAAATGAAATAAAAATAAATAACTTTAAATTGCGTCTAGAATAGCCAACCTCTAAGATGGTGATTCTTGCCTTCTGGAATTCGTGCTTCTGTGTAATCCCCTCCCACACGGAGTAGGGCTGACCTGTATAACATTAGGAGGCTGCAGATGCAGTGTGACACCTGAGACTAGGTCACAAAAGACACTGTGGCTTCTGCCTTGCTCTCTTGGGTAACTTGTTCAGGAGGAAGCCGGCTGCCGTGTTGTAAGGATGAACACTGGTAGCCCTATGAAGAGAGCCACGTGGTGAGGACCTGAGGCTTCCTGCCGACACCAGCACTGACCCGTCGGCCATGTGAGCGAGCCATTTTGGAACTGGATCCTCCAGCCACAGTCAAGCCTTCAGATGACTGCAACCTCATCAGTCCCTGAGTCAGTTATCCAGCTGAGCTCCTCCCAAATTCCTGGCCCACAGAAACTAGAAAATAACAAATGTTGATTGTTGTTTTAAGTCACTAAGTTTTGGAGCATAATCTGTTACAGAGCAAGAGATAACTAATACAACATGCAAGAAAGAACTCTAATAAAATTTGTGAAAGATTTATATGAAGAAAATAAACTTTACTAAAATATATATAAGGAGACCTAGGAAAGCTATACATACATATGTAATTTTTAAAAAGATTATACATTCATATTGATACTGCCAATTTTGCACTATCCTTACTCTAACATACTTAGATACACTTAAATGTATTTTTTAATCCCTCAGTCTTTTCTTTTACAATTCTATGAGTCATATAATGATTTTTTAGGATGCCTGGTATCTGGGCAGGAAGGGGAAGAAAATTTTCCACTTGAGGGCAAAGGAATTTTCCTGTAATAGGCAGAGTAAAATAAAGCTTATTAAAAATGAGGGTTCTATTATATCTCACTGTTGGTTAAAAAAAAAAAGATTTAAATAAAATAGTTCCATCTGGCCTGTGTTGGTGCAGTGGATAAAGCATCAACCTGGAACTCTGAGGTCGCCAGTTCAAATCCCTGGGCTTGCCTGGTCAAGGCACATATGACAAGCAAGCAATGAAACCAAAGTGAAGTAACTATGAGTTGATACTTCTTGCTCCACCCTCCTTTCTCCTCTCTCTGTAAATGAAAAAAAAAAGTTCCTTTAGTGCTGCACTAGTATAACTAGTATATTAAATGTCTCTGACCCTGCAGTCTGAGTTCGTGTTTCCTAGAGCTCTAAAGAAGACGGTACCTGGATGTCAGCACTGAGAACTGCGCAATGAGAAAAACTGCTTTTCCCCCAGCAGCTGCTGGTCCTTAGAATAAAACTAACCGACTCTTTCATAAATAATGTAAGGCTTTATCTGACAAATGAACGGGAAATCAATTATAACAAGGTGTCTACTGCAAGCCCTGCACCGTGTTAGCACTCTCTCATTCAGTTCTCCCCACATTCTTGTGCAATAGATACTCGTAGTTACCCTTGCTTTATTGCTGGGGAAATGGAGGCTCTGAGGCGTAATTTCCCCAAGTTCACACAACCAGGGAGAGAGGGAGCCAGGAACTATAGTGTCTGTTCTTCCATCATATATTTCCTCCCTGTATGGAGTTTGCCTTCTAAATGGAGAGATATCTACAATGTGCCAGAGACCTTAGATCATCTACTCAAATACCCTCATTTTACAGATATAAACACACCAAGGCTCAGAGAGCAAGTGGACTTGTTCAAGTCTCCTGGATAACTGGAGACAAAGCGAGGGTGAGAACAGGAGGCACTCCCAATAACACAGAATAACACAGAAAGCAATGACTTTGGGAGAAGCTGGAGGACAACACAATGAGAATTTAGAGAAAAGATGGTAATTTTGAGCCGGAAGGCAATGGTGGTTGAGCTGAGCTTTTAAAGTAAAAGCGGGTGTATGCCTGACTAGGCAGTGGCGCAGTGGATAGAGTGTCGGACTGGGATGCGGAAGACCCAGGTTCAAGACCCCGAGGTTGCCAGCTTGAGCGTGGGCTCATCTGGTTTGAGCAAAGCTCACCAGCTTGGACCCAAGGTTGCTGGCTCGAGCAAAGGGTTACTCGGTCTGCTGTAGCCCCATGATCAAGGCACATATGAGAAATCAATCAATGAACAACTAAGGTGTCGCAACAAAAAACTAATGATTGATGCTTCTCATCTCTCTCTGTTCCTGTCTGTCCCTATCTATCCCTCTCTCTATCTCTGTCTCTGTAAAAAAATAATAAAGAGGGTATAGATTCATAGTTAAGAAGAGTATTTTATTATTATTATTATTATTATTTTTGAAGAAGAACATTTTGGACTTAAGCAAAGCAGCAAACGAAAACTCTAGTCAGGTGGATGGGTCTAGTATGAGTTGCTGTTGGCCTGTCACCAGAGCTCAGCAGGAAACATGTGGTTCATGACCTGCTCTGATCACACATCCTTGGTCCCCTGAGAGGTGCTAACAGTGACTTGAAGCCAGGAAGGCCCTTGGGGAAAAAACTCCAAATATCTCTAGTCATAAGAGTTCTGTAAGAATTACTAAATTCAACATCCTAAGCCACCAGGAGACACGCTGAGTCTGCCATCTAGGCCATTTGAAAGTTGGTTAATTGCTGCCAAGAAGAAACCCTTGCTTTTCTTCTTTTCCAAGTGAGAGTTGGGGAGATAGACAGATTCCCGCATATGCCCCAATCAGGATCCACACAGCAACCCCCATCTAGGGCTGCTAGCAAGGTAGCTATTTTTAGTGCCTGAGGCGGAGGCTCCATGGAAGCCTCAGCGTCTGGGGCCGACGTGCTTGAGCCAATCGAGCCATGGCTGCAGGAGGAGGAGAAAGGGAGGGAGGGAGAGAGAGAGAAAGAGAGAGAGAAGGGAGAGGGAGGAGGGGTGGAAAAGCAGATGGTCGCCTCTCCTGTGTTCCCTAACTGGGAATAGACACAGGACATCCACACACCAGGCCAATGCTCTACCACTGACTCAACCGCCAGGGCCTTTTTTTTTTTTTTTTTTTTTTTTTTTTGAGAGAGAGAGAAAAAAAGGAAGGGACAGAGATGAGAGACATCAACTCAGAGTTGTGGCACTTTAGTTGTTCACTGATTGCTTCTCATACATGGTTTGATGGGGGAGTGCTCTAGCTGAGCCAGTGACCCCTTATTCAAGCTAGTGACCTTGGGCTCAAGCTAGTGACCTTTGGGCTAAACTGATGACCCTGCACTCAAGCTGGTAAACTTGATGAGCCCGCACTCGAGTCGGCAACCTTGGGGTTTTGAACCTGGGACCTCAGCATCCCAGGTCGAAGCTCTATCCACTGTGCCACCACTGGTCAGGTTCTTCTTTTTTTTTTTTTTTTAGTCTAACAAGGATGTAAGTTGTTTTTGTCGAATCAGGCAAATAAGTACCTCAAAAAAAAAATAAATCCACCTTTGAAATTTAATTATAGTTCTATAAGGGCATAATTAAAAAATGGAAAATCAATCTGAGTGAAAAAGACTATCTGTAAATGGTAATAGTCCTACTACAACCGTCACTCAGCACAGCTCAACCCAGCTGAGATGGAGATGCCTTTAGTGGAGAGGACACTCCCCCACAGCCCCTTCACCCTCACTCAGGCTATTGCAGAGCACCTGTGGTTCTGTAGGAGGAAAAAGCAGGGTAGATGAGACCAGATGTGTAAGCAAAAGAACCAGTGGGATAGATGTATGAATTTCCAAACACACAACAATGAAAATTGTCTCATGTCCAGCAGCTTATAAACTCTCTACTTCAGCAAAACCCAATTTGAAGACATAAAGTCCTATTTCCACGGTGCTCTTTACCAATCCAATCACTATGGAGCTTTATAAGTAATTCTTGGGTTACAACCTTGACCTACTAAACCTCAATCCCTAGTGGAAAAGCCCAAGAAAGTGTTCTTTTCAAAATCTCCCAGGGGAAAGAATCGTGCTTCCAAAAAATGAATGCCAAAGAATGAAGTTGGACCTACTTCACACCTTATAGAAAAAGTAACTCAAAATGGATCAGTCATAAACATAAGAGCTAAAACTATAAAACTATCAGAAGAAAACAGAGACTAAATCGTCTTGACCTTGGATTAGGCAATGGTTTCTTTTTTTTTATTACAGAGAGTCAGAAAGAGGGATAAACAGACAGGAACGAAGAGAGATGAGAAGCATCAATCATCAGTTTTTCATTGTGACACCTTAGTTGTTCATTGATTGCTTTCTCATATGTGCCTTGACTGTGTGGCTACAGCAGACCGAGTAACCCCTTGCTTAAGCCAGCAACCTTGAGTCCATGCTGGTGAGCTTTGCTCAAACCAGATGAGCCTGCACTCAATCTGGCGACCTCGGGGTCTCGAACCTGGGTCTTCCACATCCCAGTCCGATACTCTATCCACTGCGCCACCGCCTAGTCAGGCAGCAGTGGTTTCTTAGAGCAAAAATTACCAAAGGAAAAAAAAAACAGATAAAATAAAAATCAAAATTTTAAACTTTTTAAACATTGTCAAAAGTGAAAAGAAAACCCACCAAACTGGAGAAAATATTTGTAAATGTGTATCTCATAAAAGACCAGTGTCCAGTATATAGAAAAAAATATTGCAACTCAATAAAATATAAAGCAATTTAAAAAATGGACTCAAGACTTTCTAAGGTATATGGCATGATATAATTATTAGTTATGTATGGTTATTATGACACTTGGGGTAAAGCAGATATACCAACCATTTGTGTGACTAAATTGAAGGTCAACTTAGTCTGGCTATATAATTCATTCAATCACCAGCAAGACAGGATGGGTGGGTTAGAAAAGAAGAATTAAGAAAGGGAGAAGGCAGGGAAGAGAAAACAACAAAACAGAATGAAATGACAGAGAATTATGTTTGTTCGCACACTGTACAAGGCATTTAAAAACACATTAAAAAAGGGGGGGGGGGCTAAGGATCTGAATAGATAGTTCTCCAAAGAAGATTACCAATAGCTAATAAATATGAGAAAAGATGCGCGAAATCATTAGTTACTAGGAAAATGCAAATCAAAATCACAGTGAAATAGCACTTTACACTGACTAGAATGGCTTCAATAAAGAAGACAATAGCCTGACCGGGCGGTGGCGCAGTGGATGGGGCATCAGACTGGGACCTGGAGGACCTAGGTTTGAGACCCCGAGGTCGCCGGTTGAGCAAGGCTCACCAGCTTGAGCCCAAGGTCGCTGGCTTGAGCAAGGGGTCACTAGCTCTGCTGTAGTCCCCTGATCAGGGCACATGTGGGAGGACAGTCAATGAACAAGTAAGGTGCCACAACAAAGAGTTGATGCTTCTCATCTCTCTCCCTTCCTGTCTGTCCCTATCTGTCCCTCTTTCTGTCTTTCTCTCTCTCACACACACACACGCACACACGAAGACAATAATAAGTATTGTAAAAGATGTAGGATAATTAAAACTCTCACACATGACTAGTGGAAGTTTTAAAATGGTATAACTGTTATGGAAAACAGTTTGGCAGTTACTCAGAAGTTAAACGGAAGGTTATCATATGACCCAGGAATTCCACAAGAGAATTGAAAACATATGTCCACTCAAAATCTCCTACACAAATGTTCATAGCAGCATTATTCATAATACCAAAAAAGTGAAACTAGCCAGAAAGTGAAACCACCCAAATGTCCATCAGTGGATGAACAGATAAACAAAAGGTGATATATCTATACAATAGAATACTATTTAGCTATAAAACAGAATGAAGGTCTCATAAATGCTACAAAATGGATGAACCCTGAAAACATGCTAAATGAATTGTTAGACAGGAAAGGCCATATAATGTATTATTCCATTTATATGACGTGTCCAGAATAGGTAAATCTATGGAGACAGAAGGTAAATTAGGAGTTGCCAGGGGTGGGAAGGAGGAGGTGTAGGAGTGGCTGCTAACGAGTAATGGGGTTTTCTTTTTGGGGTGATGAAAATGTCTTGGAATTAACGGTGTGGTGTGAGCACACAGACGCCACCCGCTGCCCAGTATGCTGTACCTGGCCTGAAGGCTGCCGATTCCCTTCTTCGTTGTTCCCTGCGGAAAGCCATTGGCAGTGACGTCCAACGGCTGCTCCGGAACTGCGCACCAGCTGATGGCTGTGGAAAGATAAGATGCTGGAGTTAAAACTGTTCCATTTTCTCTACATCCCAGGTGTTTCAATAAAAACACTTCCCTGCCTCTGCAGACCCATGAGAGCTGGACAGAACATCCAACACAATGGCTGTCACTCTGACACTTGGCTTCCAGAGTGCAAGTGGTTCATAGTTAATCATCCTCCTCCTCCTCCTCATCAGAACAACTAATAATCATTGAGCATTTCTTATATGCTAAACATACAGTAAATACATGAAATAGAATTTCTCATTTAATCTGCATAACAACCCTGAAAAAGAAATGATATTCTTATCTGAAGATGAAGAAATTTAGGCAGGGAGAGGATAAGTGAGTGGCCTAGGGTCACACAGAACATGAAGCTGACACAGTGTGGGTGTCTCTAAGCCCACATGATTGACCTCTGGGTGGTACACTGCCTCCCCAGCCATCGCAAGCCACTCCACGGACTGGGGACGAGTTACTCCAGGGTACGTGGAACCTGGATCCCTTACCGGCTCCACAAGGAACAAGTCGGCCTGGGCTGTCAGCCCTTTTTGCCTGCACTGCACAGCGGCTCTGCTCAAACAGTAAATCTGACTGCTGTATTTTTAATTCTTGAACTCCAAAGCCTTTGGGTAAAGCCAAGACATTCTGACACCTAAATACGAGAGAAAACGCATTTAGTTTAGGTACACTGCTTGAGGAAGAGAATGTCCAGGATTGTGGACCAGATCACTGCCCCTATGTTTTGGTGGGAGGCAAAGGCCTTAGGAGGGGTATGGATTTACTTGTTTATGTATTTATGGGGAGGGAAGTACAGGAGGGTGAGAAAGAACAGAATCTAAATCATACGAACCTTCCTTATCGCTCTGAAGTGATAACTATTTGAGTCACCACCCCTCTGTGATTTCAGTAACACCAAACTCCATTCCTCATACTGGTTTTGAAAGAGTTGAAAACCCAAAGCATAAATATTAACATACTGACATCTGCTTCCTAGAGAGTCCTTTAAACACACCAGAAACCAAAACTGTCCTACAATATAAAAGTGTCATTTGTTGCTCTTGTATCTTTCACATAAACTAGATGCCAACATGATGCTACTTAGACCCGAGTGGACAGCAACTTAAAAGTGTCAGAATAGACCAGGCGGTGGCACAGTGGATAGAGCGTCAGACTGGGATGTGGAAGACCCAGGTTCAAGACTCTGAGGTCGCCAGCTTGAGCGCAGGCTCATCTGGTTTGAGCAAAGCTCACCAGCTTGGACCCAACGTTGCTGGCTTGAGCAAGGGATTACTCGGTCAAAGCACATATGAGAAAGCAATCAATGAACAACTAAGGTGCCGCAACGAAGAATTGATGCTTCTCATCTCTCTCCCTTCCTGTCTGTCTGTCCCTATCTGTCCCTCTGACTCTGTCACAAAAAAAAGTGTCAAAATAGGGGTAAACATGGAAAATACAGAAAACATCTTGGGCACACTACCTAGGGTTACTTTAAAAAAACATATATAGTTGCTTAAACTATATATAGTGTGTGTGTGTGTATATATATATATATATATATATATATATATATATATATATATATATACACATATATAGGCATATAGTTTACATACCAAAAAATTCACCCACATGAATTGTATAATTGAACTTTCTTTAGTGTAGTCACAGAATTGTGCAATTATCACCACAATTTAAGTTTATAACATTTTCATCCTGCTGATAAGAAACCCTGCACCAATTAGCAGTCACTCCCCACCCCTCTCCAGCCTCTGGCACCCACCAATCTACTTTCTATCTCTATGGTTGCCTAGTTTGGATATTTCATTATATGAAATCAGACATCATGTGGCTTCTTTCACTTAGCACAAGGTTTTCAAGGTTTAGCTAGGTTGCAACATGTATCAGTGCTTTTTGGTGGCAGAGTAATATTCCATTGTATGGATATAAATCATTTTTGTCTATTCATCAACTGATGAACATTCATTTATATGTTTTTAGGTGAATATGTTTTCATTTCTCTTGGGTATGTACCCAGGAGTGGAATCAGTGGACTGAGCCCTGGAGTTGGCTTCAGGAATGGTCCTTTGACACGGGCCCACAGGCTTCCTCTGGCAGTGGCTGCAATCGCATTCTTTAGGGAGACCACACTTGAGTGGTCATTTATTGTCATTTACCTTTTTAAAAATTAACACTAATATTTGAAGGTTTTTAAAAAACTTTAACAGCAATATATGTACACTGTAAAAAAAATTAGGAAAGAGTAATCACAAATAAAACTACCCATAATTCCACATCTCAGAGATGCATATCCTCCAACAATTTTCTTCTATATGCACTATACACTGTAAGACTAAAATGAACATATTTTATCTTCTAAACTGCTCTTTAAGCAATAGCATCTTACCATATTAAATTTCTTCAAAAGGAGTCTTAACAAAAATCACTTGGTTTATTGCTGGCCATAGATCCTTTCTTTTCTCTTTTCCAAAAGACTACACACAGCCCTGGCCTCAGTTGGTTTAGAGCGTTATCCCAACATATCAAGGTTGCAGGTTTGATCCTCAGTCAGGGCACATACAAGAATCAACCAATAAATGCATAAATAAGTGGAACAACAAATGGATGTTTCTCTTTTTCTCTCCCTTCCTCTCTCTTTAAAATAATAATAAAAAAAGACTACTCACAAATCTAAATGTGTGAACACTTCCTGAGTTATTTCCTTAGGACAAATTCCTAGCAGTATATAACTGCTGGATCAAAATGTGTGGCTACCTCGAAGGCTCTTTGGTCATACTCTCAGACCGCTTCTTGGAAAGACTGTTCCAATGGATCCCTCCCTCCCTGCCCTCTCACCTCCCAATTAGTGCTCTCTGCATGGCTTCCTGGCTGTACGGGCACTTTCCGATGACCACGGCTGACAGGTAGATGGGCTCCTCTAAGAAGTGCATCAGCAGGGACCCCTGGCATCCGAGGACGTTCCACCGTGCCAGCTTGTCACTGCAGGACATGGAGCACGTCCTGTCTCCCCGACCTGGCTTCACTCGCAGCAGCCCCACCCGGTGATATGCGGCCCCGGGCTGCCCCGAGTCCCCCGCTTCTCCGGGCACACACTTGGCCCCAGTTCTGTACACATCCACCACTTTGCCACCACCGGGGGCCGTGCTAGCGGCAGTGGCCAGTTCCTCTGAGGTGAGAGTAGAGCTGCTGACACTTGGTGGGACTGGGCCACTTTCATGACTGCCAAAACTCCGATGGTGAGCCACACCATTGGTGACTTTTCTGGCAGGAGTTCTAAGCTCAAGCCTCATTTTTTTGGTGACAGGACTGTCCGAGTCTTCACATTGTTTTTTATCTTCAGTAGTGTCCAGGTTACCACTGGCTTCTGCTGTCGATGGGTTACTGGCCCAATCTCTACCGACTGGACAGCAAGGCTGATCTTCGGAGGCGAGCATTGGAATGATGGAGGCATCCCCACCTACAGGAGAGGAAACCCCTTAAACCAGTGATTCTCAAAGTAAAACCAGTGACAGGTTCCCTTGGGAACTTGTTAGAAATGCATTATTTTTTGTTTGTTTTATTTTATTGATTTTAGAGACAGAGGGAGAGAGAGACAGGAACATTGATCTGTTCCTGTACATGCTCTGACCAGGGAGCAAACTGGCAACTTTTGCACTTCTGGACGATGCTCAAACCAACCGAGCTATCTGGCCAGGGCAGAAATGCACATTCTTGGGACCCACAGTAGCTCTGTTGCATCAGAAACTCTGGAGGCGGTGTCCAGCAGTCTGTGTATTAACAAACTCTCCAGGAGATTCTGTTGCAAGTTCAAGTTTGAGAATCATTGCTTTAAACAAAGCTTAATGTTATTCTCCCAGCAGACGTGAGATGAATTAAGATCAGTTGCCCAACTTTGACTAATATGAATCCTCTTGTTGACAACCCGACTTCCTTCTATACAGGTATTGATCGCCTTACGACCTATGCAACTTATGACCATTTGACTTTACGACCACAATAGCTAGCCCTGACTGCTCCACGACTGGCAGTGCAAGCATTGCCCAGATGGACGTACGATAGTGCTGGCCAATAAAATGTCTCGTACATGTTTATATATTTTGATATGTTTTGCAATTGGGAAAATGTTTCCTATAGTATTTTTTACACCTGTATTTTATATTTTTGTATGCACCGGTATTTTGTAATTTTGTATGTTTTGCAAATATTAAACCAGTTGTACTGGTAATGCAGTGTTTTACTTAAACCTGACGAATGTAAAAATAAGAAACAAAATGGTGTCGAGATGATACAAATGACATAAAATGAACAAAGAAAATGATGATATATAACAATAATGAAAGAAAATTATGATAAAATATGACTTAAAGATTTTTATAACATCATTTCACAGTACTGTACATATAGCCTACTCAATTTACAACCAAATCGTGTTATGACCGGTTTGTTGGAACCAATCGTGGTCGTAAGTCGAGCACTAGCTGTACTCAGTAAGTTAGAATCTCTGGAGAGGAGGGGTCTGGAAACCTGAATATTGTAACCAAGTTCCCAGGAAATTCTTATCATAGGAAGTTGTGGAAACACTTTATTCAGGGCCTCTCAACCTCTGCATCACTGACATTTTGGGCTAGATAAGTCTTTGCCATGGGGTCTGTCCTGTACATTATGATAGGATGTTTAGCGACCTCCCTGGTCTTTATCTATAGATCAGCGGTTCTCAACCTGTAGGTCGCGACCCCAGGGGGGTCGAACGACCAAAACACAGGGGTCTCCTAAAGCAATGAGAATACATTCCGAATCATAACTGTAGCAAATTACAGTTATGAAGTAGCCACCAAAATTATTTTTTGGTTTGGGGTCACCGCAACATAAGGAACTGTATTGCGGGGTCATGGCATTAGAAAGGTTGAGAACCACTGTATTAGATCAATAGTATCCCCTAGTCTGACCATTAAAAATGTCTGTAGATGTTGCCAAATGTCCCCTGGGGAACAAAATAGTCCTAAATTGAGAACGACTGGTTTAGAATGAGCTCAGTTTTCCAAGTGCATTTTGTGTAAAGTTATCCCACAAGATGTCTGGGAAGACAAATGAGGGTGGCTGATTTCATTGTTAAGTAAGTTTGGCAAACAATGCTTAGAATTTCCCCATTTAGGAGCTGCGTGTACACATCCTCAGAGTAAAACACTGCAGGGAAACTCAGCTGCTGTTTCCCTGTGCAGGTTTAGAAGTTTCTGACTTACTCTGTGCAGGTCAGTAAAGAGCACAGCTTCCTGTTTAGAGAGAGCTACTCCTTCAAACACTAACCTAATGTGTGTTGCTCTTCTAAAGTGTGTGAATAATACATCTGAATAATACATCTGCAGCCTTTTAACTCAAGAGTGGGAAAGGCAAGAGATGCAGAAGTGGGAATGTTGCCAGAGAGGCTGGCTGGCAGATTTTCAGAGACCTTGCAAGGTGACAGTGACTTTGGAGAATTCACCAGGGCTTACCTCCCACTCCACAGGCTCAGAGATTCAATCTTGACAGATGCCTGAACTCGAGAGGCTGACTCATGCTAATAAAACAAATAAGAGTCTGAAGTAGCTAACCCAAGCATCAAATTATCAGTTAGTAATATGGAATAAAGGCCATTTTCTCAGTAGTGTTTTTTCTTTCTGCAAACCATGGGTGGACATTTTAAAAATATTTTTTTAGGTGAGAGGGGAGAAACTGAGGCAGATTCCTGCATGCACCTCAACCAGGATCCACACAGCAAACCCATCTGGGGCCAATGCTCGAATAACAAGCTATTTTTAGCACCCGAGTCTGAGCTATTCTCAGCGCTCGGGGCCACGCTTGAACCAATTGAGCCACTAGCTGCGGGAGGGGAAGAGAGAGAGAAGTGGGGTGGAGAAGCAGATAGGCACTTCTCCTGTGTGTCCTGACTGGAAATCGAACCTGCACATCCATATGCCAGCTGATGCTCTATCCACTGAGCCACAAGCCAGGGTCTAAAATTTAAAAAAAATAAACCAAGGGAGTAACATCAGTGGCTCTAGATTTTGATTTCAGAGACCAGTGAAATTTCCAAAAAATGTTAAGATCAACAGAGGGTTGTTAACTTTTTTTTTTTTTTAATTTTTTTCTGAAGTTAGAAACGGGAAGGCAGTCAGACTCCCGCATGTGCCTGACCGGGATCCACCTGGCACGCCCACCAGGGGCCGATGCTCTGCCCATCTGGGGCATTGCTCTGTTGCAACCAGAGCTATTCCAGCGCCCAAGGCAGAAGCCACAGAACCATCCTCAGCGCCCGGGCCAACCCCGCTCCAATGGAGCCCTGGCTGCGGGAGGGGAAGAGAGAGACAGAGAGGAAGGAGAGGGGGAGGGGTGGAGAAGCAGATGGGTGCTTCTCCTGTGTGCCCTGGCCGGGAATCAAACTTGGGACTCCTGCATGCCAGGCCGATGCTCTACCACTGAGCCAACCGGCCAGGGCAGGTCGTTAACTTTTTATTCCATCAAGTAAGGTCTTTAAAAATCCTATTGCCTGACCTGTGGTGGCGCAGTGGATAAAGCATCGACCTGGAAATGTTGAGGTCGCCGGTTCGAAACCCTGGGCTTGCCTGGTCAAGGCACATATGGGAGTTGATGCTTCCAGCTCCTCCCCACCTTCTCTCTCTGTCTCTTTCTCCTCTCTCTCTCCTCTCTAAAATAAATTAAAAAAATTAAAAAAAAGAAATCTAAAAAATCCTATTGCCATTATTAAAAAATATTAAAATATCATAACCTTAAATGGAAAGAAATAAGCTTTTTGAAAAACTCACTAAATAGTCCTGATTTTTCTCATAGATCAGTATACTCTCACAGAGCAGTACCAGCCAATGATATTTTTTTGTATTTATTTTATTTTTTCTTTTATTTATTTATTTATAGTTATTGAGTTTAGGGAGACAGAGAGAGGAAGGGGGAGACAGAGAGAGAAGAGAGGAGCATTCATTTGTTGTTCTACTTAGCTGTGCATTCATTGGTTGCTTCCTGCATGTGCCCTGACCGGGGATTGAACCTGTGGCAGTAGTCTTGGAATGATGCTCTAACTGACTGAGCTAAGTGGCCAGAGCTTTGGATCATTGATTTGGCAGTCAGGCTGGCTTGCTCCCCAGATGCATCTATCTCCACAAAAAGACTACACCTACTACTGGAATCAGCCAGGCCCTGGCTACTCAAATGTGGGCCAACACCACTGGCATGAACCATTAGTTGATTAGCAATGCAGAACCTCAGGCTCCACCCCAGAATTTGAATCTGCATTTTAGCAAGATTCCTGGGTGATTCATATGCATATTACATTTTGAGAAGCACAGAGTTAGGAAATATCCTTTGGTCTTTGGACCAGAGCACCTATTACTAAGCCCAGCATGGATGAGTCCTGCTACCTCCATATATCATTTTTTGGCCTTTGACTCTTAACCAACTCTTTTTTGATACATATTCTTTCTTAAGCTTTATTCTCTCTCTATTTTTTTTTTGAGAGACAGGCAGGGGCGGGGGGGAGACAGGAACATCAAGCTGCTCCTGTATTTGCTGTGACCGGGGAATCTAACTAGCAACCTCTGTCCTCCAGGATGATGCTCCAACCAACCGAGCTATCTGGCCAGGGCTGTATTATATTTTTGATCTAAGTTATGATCAAGTCTTGACAACTAGTCTGTTTTTTAAAGTAATTACCTATCTCTGCTCTAATTGCATGTGTTACTTTTAAAGTTTAATAATCACAGAATAATCTTATATCCTTATTTCAAAGTTTCTAGGGTGAGGAAATTTTACTGCCATCCCTGAGTCTTGTCTACAAAGGGCAGAAATTATTCTTAATTTTTAAGACAGAAAAACAGAGGACAGAAACAACTCTCTATAGCAGTGGTCCCCAACCCCCGGGCCGTGGACCGGTACCAGTCCGCAGAGAAAGAATAAATAACTTACATAATTTCCATTTTATTTATATCTAAGTCTGAATGGTGTTTTATTTTTTATTTTTTAAAAATGAGCAGATTCCCTCTGTTACATCCGTCTAAGACTCACTCTTGATGCTTGTCTTGGTCACGTGATACATTTATCCATCCCACCCTAAAGGCCAGTCTGTGAAAATATTTTCTGACATTAAACCGGTCCATGGCCCAAAAAAGGTTGGGGACCACTGCTCTATAGGCTAGGTCCGGTCTCCTGCTTAAAGCAACCACAACACCTGAACATCCCCTTGTAACTCATTAAAATTTACCTTAACTAACTATGACTGTCAATATTCCCTAAAAAAAGTCTATGAGAGTAAGGAACTAGTTTTACTCACTGCTGTGTACCCAGTATGTCATACTGTCCTTGAAAAGTAGAAAATATCTGTTTAATGAATAAATGAATGAATGAAATGAGTTTGGACTTCTATGTCTTTTTTTCTTTTTAATTGATTGAATTTAGAGACAGACAAGAAGAGAAAAGAGAGAGAGAGAGAGAGAGAGAGAGAGAGAGAGAGAGAGGAAAGTATTCATTTGTTGTCCTACTTAGTTGTGCATTTGTTGGTTGCTTCCCACACAAGCATCGACTGGGCATTGAACCCACAAGCTTTGAGTTTCGGGGACAATGCTCTTACCAATTAAGCTAACCAGCTGGGGCTAGACTTCTAAATCTTATTGTTGGTTTCGAACCTTGTGGGGTTTCAGCTTTAAGTTTCCCAGTCCTGATTGGGAACTGAGAAATGAGTAATATGTAAGTCCCCCCACACACCCACCCCTGTCTTTCCTTAGCAGAGAAATGATCAGGCACACTGGCCTGTTTACAAAAAGGCATTGTTGCTGGTTGTAGCTACACGTCAGCCAGAAGTGCTCTGTGGACATGACAAACATAAAGAAGTAGACAATGCACCATTAATCCAAAGGCTTGACTACACTTACAGGGTGTATGGCTGGAGAAAAATACAAACAACAGGTCTGGTTTGAGTTTCCACAGTCCTCTCTGAGTTCCTGGGACAAAGATACTATCCTCCTTCAGCACGGCCGCCAAGTGAAGTTGATGGAGAAGGTACCTAGTGGGTGCAGGATGTTATCAGAACCAACACCAGTCTCTGTGGTGAAGGGGAACACTCTGGCTGGGTGGTTAGTAAGAAAGATGTACTAAACACCAGTGGGACAGACAGTGATTTGGAATTATGAGAATGATCTATACCAGTGATTCTCGAAGTGTGGTCCTTGAATTGGCAGCATAAATATCACCTGGAATTTATTAGAAATGCAAGGCTCTACCCTTGACCTGCTGACTCAGAATTTCTGGAGGTGGGCCCAGCAACCTGGATTGTAACAAACCCTCTAGGTGACTCTGATGTACGTTCAAGCGCAAGAGCTGGGGTATAGACCAGTGCTATTCAAAGTTTAGTTCACCGGCCAATATAATTATTTTTACTTGGGAACTTATTAGAAATGCAAATTCTGGGTCCCCCAAACCAGGCTAAAATCAGACTCTCTGGAGATGCGACTTTACCTTTGGAGACTTCTTCTGGCTATGACCTCAGCATGGCTATCATTGAGGATGTCTCCTGTGGCAAAGACAGGACACTAGTGAAGACATACAGAATCTGGAGCAGCCCTGGTTCCCAGAAGCAGAACACAGCAGCTTCCCCCAGCCCCCATGATGGCCAAGCAGCTCCTGGAGGGCTTTTCCCGGAAGTATCACAAGTACTAATGACAACGCATTTACAGCAGGGTTCCTCAGCTCAGCACTACTGACATTCTGGCCTGGAAAAGTCTTCCTTTTTTTTCCTTTGAGAGAGAGAGAAAGAGAAAAGGAGAGGGGAAAGGAAAGAGAGTGGGAGAGAGAGGGGGAAAGCGAAGGAGAGAGAGAAGGAAGGAGAGAAAAAAGCATCAACTTGTTGCTTCACTTAGTTGTGCATTGATTGCTTCTTATACATGCCTTAAAAGGGATCAGACAGGCGACGTCAAGCTCAAGCTGAGCCAGTGACCCCTTGCTCAAGCTGGTGAACTCAGGATCTTGTCAATGACCCGCCGCTCAAGCCAGCGTCCTTGGGTTTCAGATCAGCAACCTCAGACTTCTGGGTTGACACTCTATCCACTAAGCCACCACCAGTCAGGCTGGACTCGTAAATTCTTTGTTGTGGTGGGGGGTCTGCCCGTGCATTGCAGGATATTGAGCAACATTCCTGACAGGTCAAAATCAAATTTCATAATCATCGCAGCATATTCCCCTCCCCTGGTTGTGACAAATAAAAATGTCTCCAGAGGGACAAAATCTCCCCTAGCCGAGAACTACTGATTTATAGGGGACTCTTTACCTGGAGAACAGGAGTGCAGATCTTTATTGCCCTGGGATCACACTGTGCTCATGGTGACAGAATTCCATGGAATTCAATCCACACTGGTCCTGGAACAGCTTCCTCACATACAGGAGGAAAAGCCACGAGTGGGGGAAGCAGACTAGGAGGCCTCTGCTAACTGCACGCAGGTGGAGATGCCAGCGCTCTAAGGAATTTCCATATTCTTTTTGGTGCCCAAGTCTCCATTTAATTCAAGATTGCTTTCTGGGGCTTCAGAGATAACGTGGATCAGCTAAGTCCAGGGAACTTCTGGTCTGAGCATGAAAACAACGGCCGACTCTCCCTTCACTCAGAAAGCACATTCCCAGTGCCTTTGCTCCCATCACTTGCTCCCATTCTTTAGTTTCTCTACTGATTGCTTTTAGAAAGAGTAAGGGAGAGGGGAGAGGGGAAAGGGAGAGAGAGAGAGAGGGGGGGAGTGAGAAAGGGAGGGAGAAAGGGAGAGAGAGAGAGAGGGGGGGAGTGAGAAAGGGAGGGAGAAAGGGAGAGAGAGAGAAGCATGCATCACTGGTTGCCTCCAGTATGCACCCTGACTGGAGCTGGGACCTGCAACCCTGGTGTTTTGGGATGACGTTCGCTGGAACCTGCAACCCTGGTGTTTTGGGATGACCTTCGCTGCCAGCCAGGGCTCCCATTCTTTAAATGGGTTCTGTCCTTCCAACTGGAAGTTTCAGTGCAAACTACTGTTTGCACTGTTAGCTACCTTAGCAATGTCACCCCTTTGCCCTGAAGAGGAAAGAGCAACAGGGATACCGTTTGGAAAGCTCCCTAGAAAGGCACTGTTTAGACCCCGGGTGGGCTTACCGCTCTTCCTCATTTTGGACTGGCCTATGCATTTTGTTCCTGTTCCCATTGAGACAACTTCCTTTGTCACTGAGGGGAAAAAAATGAATCGTTAAGTGAGCTTTCAGAATTGGAACAGTCCCCAGTCCTCAGGTTCAGTAAGTCAGCACATTACTCTAGAGCACTCCCATACGCTGACCCATTTGAGAGGACTGTGGGTCCATCCAGCAAGGCCATCTCCCACTGCCTGAAGTACTGCGCCACCTGGCGAGAGGAGGGGGAACATGCCTAACATCCCAGTTTATACCTGGTGATGACTGTCCCTGCAGAGCCATGTATAATTAATTCTACCATCTCTGACAAGGAGAGGGAGAGTTTCAAGGAGAAAAGGTCTCACCTTGCATCTGTTTGTCAGGGCAGTTACTAGTCTGGTCAGCTAGAGGCTGTATCTTCACCATGGCTGCTAGTAATGTCCACTCACGGTTGGGCTCAGGCTTCCCCTGCTTGGGCAGCCTGATCTTATAGTGCTCATAACACAGGTGTGCAATCTCATCCGGGGTCCACATGGTCTGAGACCCTGGTTAAAAACCACAACCATCAGAATTACAGAAAGGAAGGCCAATGCCCCATCCTACACCCTCACACCAGAGTGTTTCAACAGGCTTTCAGATGTAGCCCAACCGTGTTCGACCTGAGGTTTCTCTATCTGAAACTCTATGGGTCCTTTTTTCCTACTTCCCTGCCCATTTTCATCTTTAAGGAAAGACCAAAGAAGTCCCAAATCCCACCAACCTCAGGAGACACCATAATTCTTCAAGTTGTTTCTTTAACCTATTTTTCAGGCCTTTTACCCCCCCCCATTGTTTTTTTTATCTTCCTTTAGTAAACCTTCACCGATGATGCCCCCATTGGGAAAGCAACACTTTAATTTCTCCAATAACGTGTTATGATGCAGAGGGGAGAAGTGATAGAGCCCAGTGGTTTTATCACCAATCAAGTGTCCTCAGAGAACTTTGCAGTGTGGGCTTTAGAGTAACCCTTTCTGGGTTCTAACTATGGTTTTGCTTATTATTATTATTATTATTATTATTTTTTTTTTTTTCATTTTTCTGAAGCTGGAAACAGGGAGAGACAGTCAGACAGACTCCCGCATGCACCCGACCGGGATCCACCCGGCACACCCACCATGGGGCGACGCTCTGCCCACCAGGGGGCGATGCTCTGCCCATCCTGGGCGTCGCCATATTGCGACCAGAGCCACTCTAGCGCCTGAGGCAGAGGCCACAGAGCCATCCCCAGCGCCGGGCCATCTTTGCTCCAATGGAGCCTTGGCTGCGGGAGGGGAAGAGAGAGACAGAGAGGAAAGCGCGGCGGAGGGGTGGAGAAGCAAATGGGCGCTTCTCCTATGTGCCCTGGCCGGGAATCGAACCCGGGTCCTCCGCACGCTAGGCCGACGCTCTACCGCTGAGCCAACCGGCCAGGGCTGGTTTTGCTTATTATTAATGGTGTGGAATTGGGTGGATTACTTAATCGGTGTCTGTTTCTTCATCTGTTAAAATAGGGATAATAGTAGTATTTTTAAAAATTGATTTTAGAGAGAGGAAAGAAAGGGAGAGAGAGAGAGAAACATCAATCAGTTCGTTGTTCCACTTACTTACGCATTCACTGGTTGATTCCTGTACGTACCCTGACTGGGGATCATACTGTTGCAGGTTCGATCCCCAGTCAGGGCACATACAGGAATCAACCAATGAATGCATGGATAAGTGGGACAACAAATCAATGTTTTTCTCTCTCTAATAAATTAAAAAATATTCTAACTAAAAGCAAGTTATGGGGGTAGTCCTACTCAGGCCTTCAGCTTCCTTGACAAAGGTCAATATTTACTTAAGTGAGCCTGTTGTCTTTTTGCACCTAAGATAACATACTTTTGAAATACAGTGGTACCTTGAGATACGAACAGACCAACATACAAAATTTTAAGATACGAGCTGCAACTCGGTCCGTATTTTTGTTCATGATCCGAGTGAAATTTCAAGATATGAGTCATGATTCGGGAAGCTGCCGCTAGTTGGCGCGTTGGCGCGTGGGTCCAGTATTGGCAGTTTGATATACAAGTTGACTTACGAGCTCGGTTACAGAACGAATTAAATTCGTACCTCAAGGTACCATTGTAGAGCAATCTCCTTTTCCAACCCCTCAGGGCACAACCACCACCAGAGTAAGAGATCACAGAAGTCCTCATTGATATCCCCTCCAATACCATCTCCATGTGCTATAAATACTACTATTCTATACCCATCAATGTAAAAGAACTATATGTTTTTCTCTTTTGCCTTTTTTATACAATCTCAGAGATTTCCCTGCTTTGTTTTCTCCAGACCCCTTATTTTATATGGATTTCATGTAACCCTCATGTCTCCTTTTATTCCCATACATAAAATAAGCTGCAAAACTGCCAATCTCCAGAGTATTTTCTTAATCCATCAAGATTTTGTTTTCTGCCTGACCTGTCTGTGGTGGTGCAGTGGATCGAGCGATGAAGTGGAACGCTGAGGTCGCTGGTTCAAAACCTTGGTCTTGCTCTGTCAAAGCACATATAAGAAGCAATCAGTGACCAACTAAAATGAAGCAACTATGAGATGATACATCTTGCTCCCCCATCCCTCTCTGTAAAATCAATAAATAAAATCTTAAAAACACAAAAAAAGATTTTTCTTCCTGCCAATTGTCAGTTTGATTCAAATAAACTAAAAAATTCTCTATAGGTTTGGATGTTTCTTACCTCGACAAAGCTTACATCAAAACACTACGGCCTGACCTATGGTGGTGCTGTGGATAAAGCGTTGACCTGGAAGGCTGAGGTAGCTGGCTTGAAATCAAGGAGCAACTACTACGATTGATGCCTCCTGCTCCTCCCTCTGCCTATCTTTTCTCTAAAATCAATAAAAAAATATTTATTTGCCCTGGCCGGTTGGCTCAGCGGTAGAGCGTCGGCCTAGCGTGCGGAGGACCCGGGTTCGATTCCCGGCCAGGGCACACAGGAGAAGCGCCCATTTGCTTCTCCACCCCTCCACCGCGCTTTCCTCTCTGTCTCTCTCTTCCCCTCCCGCAGCCAAGGCTCCATTGGAGCAAAGATGGCCCGGGCACTGGGGATGGCTCTGTGGCCTCTGCCTCAGGCGCTAGAGTGGCTCTGGTCGCAATATGGCGACGCCCAGGATGGGCAGAGCATCACCCCCTGGTGGGCAGAGCATCGCCCCTGGTGGGCGTGCCGGGTGGATCCCGGTCGGGCGCATGCCGGAGTCTGTCTGACTGTCTCTCCCTGTTTCCAGCTTCAGAAAAAAGAAAAAGAAAAAAAAAAAATATATATATATATATATATTTATTTAAAAAACACTATGCACAAATAAACACAAACAGCCAATTAGGCTTTACGTTATATAGCCAATCAAATAACTTATTTTGCTTATGCACTCACATTCTGTGTCTTTCCCCCAACCCCCATCTGCAGTGCTTCAAACCATTTCCGGTTTGGTGCTGGCAGATTGGTATTGATTTTTGCTCAAATAAACGCTCACATTTTAATATGCCTTTTTTTTTTTTTTTTTTAACAGTTCAGCTGTGCAGGTCTATTATTGCAATTGGTCATAAAATATCAGGCCATAGTGACTTAACACAAGAATGTGGCAGAAGCTGACATAAATTGTGACTTTTAAGTTAAGAGAACCAACTTAATTAAGTCTTTCATCTATTGAAGCAAAACTATGGGCGATCCTAAAATCCTCCATCTGGATTTTCCTCTCATTTTGGGGTTAGGGGGTAGGCCTCCACAGGGCAGTATATTTTAACCTGTAATTAAACCAAGGAAGACATCACTTGGTAGAAGAATCTTTGACTCCCTAAGATGAAGTGTCCCAGAACTATACCATCACCTCATTCCCATATTGAATCTGGGTGAGTGTGCACAACAGTTGAATACGTTTTTTGATATAGTACTGGGTCCACTAAATTTCAAATTCACTCTCTCCTAGATCTTGAATAGCTTCTTCCTATGCAATAATAGTTCAGTTAAAACAGGCTCCCCCCACCCTACCCTACCCCACCCCCGCCCAAGACCAGTTATGACTTGCAAAAAGCTTATGAACCCACTTCCTTTTAAATAAAAATTAAAGCAGGTCGGCTGCCAAGGGTTGGGGCGAGTATAGCGACATTGGGAGGATGTAAACCAGGACCCCCCTCAATACTCTCAAAAGCAGACCTTCACATAAACTGGCTCTAGAGGCCAGGGCTGGGGCCCATTTGGCCAGTTACCATACACCCAAGGTTGCAAGAACGACTCCAGGCCCGTGAAGCAGGGACAACGTGTGCGCCCACCTCCTCGGGTAATGTGGGAAGGGGTGTTAGGGCTCTCATGCCCGACACTCGCCCGCAGCAAGAGCTCTACAGGCGGCGTAGACTGGCACGTCCATGGAAGGAGCAGCACTTTTCCACGTGACACGCATCGGGGGTGGCATAATCCTCACCTCCTCCCACACAAAATGGCCTCGAGAAGGTCAGACCGAGGGCACCTCACCCGGAGCCCCAGTGTCCTCCAACCTTCCTCATACCCGTGCCCTTCCTCGCTTACTCTCACCGCCTCACGGATGCACCCCTCCCACCTTCAAGACGCGCATCCGCGAGGGAACGAGCAGAACCTACGCGACGTCACAAAGAGGTCGTTCTTCAGGCCCCGCCCCCAGACGCGCGCAGTGAACGCTGGCTCTTGTAGTCCTTTGGGAACAGGGACGAGTGCAGATGCTTAGGGTCAGGCGGCTTGCGGAGGTGTGCGGAGGGAGGAGCCGGTAAAAGGGGAGACGGAAGGTAACTCCCTGGTATGCTATGGTTCAAGTAATAGTAGAGTGATATCGTGCCTTGGGACACTCGTTTGAATTTATGTTAAAAACATTGCTGTCCAATAGAAATATAATTTGACCTGGAGTTGTGATGTAAAATTTTCTGATACATTTTAAAAAGTTAAACGAAATAAATAGGTGAAAGTAATTTTAATCATATCTTACTTAATCCAATATATTCAAATTATTATTTCAACGTGTAATCAGTATGTCGAAAAATATTGAGATATTTCAAATGCTCAATAGTCATATGTGGCTAGTGGCTTCTGTATGGAACAGCGTGTTTAAAACCTTCAGATTGCCAGGAATAGGTAGCATAGCTGTCTGGGTCATTCTGGAGCCTGTACAATCCCCAAACTGTATACCTCAATTTCTAAAGATGAGAGAATTCACTTTTCTTGTTACTTCTCAAAAGTGAGACAGAAGTGTAATTTACTTGATCCCGTCCTTAGTTCAGAGTACAAACGGCAGAGACCTTCTCCACGTCTAAAGACACTGTTCATTTCTGTCTCTCCAACATCTTTAATCTGAACACAACTCCCCTCTTCTGTCTTTAAAGGAGAGCTAATCCTAGTGAGGGAATCATCTCTATGGTTCTTTGTTTCAGGGATTGCAGCTTAAAAAACTGCGTTACCCTCCTGGTCATTTCCCCTCTCTTAACCCCTACAATCTGTTGCCTTTTCTTGCCCAACTTCAGTTCTTTCTCAGAGAGAAGCCAGACTGATGTTTTATTTTTTTTAAATTTTATTTATTTTTAGAGAGAGAGAGGAGCGGGAAGCATCAACTCCCATATGTGCCTTGATCAGGCAAGCCTGGGACTTCGAACCGAAGACCTCAGCATTCCAGGTCGACACTTTATCCACTGCACCACCACAGGTCAGGCCCAGACGGATGTTTTCAAGATGCAAATGTATTGCCCTTTTGATCCCCAGTCAGGGCACACACAGGAACAGCTCACTGTTCCTGACTCTCTTTCTCTCCCTGTTCCCCTTCCTCTCTCTCACTAAAATCAATAAATCTGGTGTGAATGAATCAATATTAGATCTGTTGTCAGATCCTCAAAAAAAAAAAAAAAAAAAAATTAAAGATGTAAATGAAATGTCACTCCCCTGGTTAAGATACTTCAGTGGCTTTCCAGCACTTTATATATTTTTAAATTATAGTTGACATACAATATTAGTTTCAAGTGTACAATGTAGTGATAAGATAATCACATTACCTTATGAAGTGATCATCACAGTAAGTGTAGTACCCACTCAGCACTTATTTTTTTTAAATTTTTTTAGAGAGAGAGAGTCAGAGAGAGGGGTAGACAGGGACAGACAGGAACGGAGAGATGAGAAGCATCAATCATTAGTTTTTCATTGTGCGTTGCAACACCTTAGTTGTTCATTGATTGCTTTCTCATATGTGCCTTAACCACAGGCCTTCAGCAGACCAAGTAACCCCTTGCTTGAGCCAGCGACCTTGGGTCCAAGCTGGTGAGCTTTTGCTCAAACCAGATGAGCCCGCGCTCAAGCTGGAGACCTCAGGGTCTCAAACCTGGGTCCTCGGCATCCCAGTTCAACGCTCTATTCACTGCGCCACTGCCTGGTCAGGCTCAGCACTTATTTTTAAGTATTTTATTTAAAAATATTTTTCATTATTGATTTTACAGAGACAGAGGGAAGCATTCATTTGTTGTTCCACTTAGTTGTGCAGTCACTGATCACATCTTGAATGTGCCCTGACAACCTTGTTGCTTTGGGATGATGCTTTAAACAATTGAGCAACCAGCCAGGACTCCTCCAGCACTCTTAAAATGCAAAATCCCATAGTAGGGCTCACAGTCCTGCATGACCACCCCCCTCCTGCCTCATCTGAAGGTTTATTTCTTTGGGCTTCTGCACTTTAGTGTGATTGTCTCTCTATGCTCTTTCCTATTTCAGGGCCTTTACACTTGTTGCCACACCATGGAAAACCCTTCTTCTCCTCTTTCTTCAGATCTCTGATCTGTCCTCAGGGAAATGTTCCTTAACCAGGTTTGTTAGTTTTTCAATACCCTATGGACCTATCCTTTATCAGAGGTGCCATTTTATACAATTTTTAGTTGTTTTTTTTTTTAAAGACTTTATTCATTTTAGAGAGGAGAGAAGGAGGAGAGAGAAAAGGGGAGGAGCAGGAAGCATCAACTCCCATATGTGCCTTGACCAGGTAATCCCAGGGTTTTGAACCAGTGACCTCAGTATTCCATGTCGATGCTTTATCCACTGCGCCACCACAGGTCAGGCCATTTTTTAGTTTTTAATGCCAGAATTCATTTCTATTTAAAAATACTCAAGAGGCTGGTAGCTCAGTTGGTTAGTGTCATCCAGATATGCCAAGGTTGTGGGTTTGGTCCCGTCAGGGCACATAAAAGAATCAACCACTTAATGCATAAATTAAGTGGAACAACAATCGGTATTTCTCTCTCTCCCAGCCTTCGTGTCCAAAATAAAAATTTAAAATATGTTCAAACCATCAAACTTTCAAAATGAAACACCCTTATACATTTTTAATGGTTTATTAAATGCCTACTTTCCTTACAAATAAAAAAGTTTGGGACCATGCCTTTCTGTTCATCCCAGTATAAGAGTTAGCAAATTGTGAGCCTTCAACTGTTTAAGGAGGTAATGAGGATATTATAATCTTTTTAGCTTTCATCCTATTTGTGATTTTTCCAGCTGACCCCACACACAAGTTGTCTACTGCCAACTCAGTTCTAGCCCTAGTTTCCCTTAGGCCACAGAGCTGGCTTCTGCTCCCAGCCTATTACTAAAAAGCTGTCACTTGTGACCTCATTAATCCTTACTGCCTTTCCCGGTGGTCTACATTGATGGTACAATTTTGCCATAAGTCCAAGCCTTGTCTTAATTTGACCCTATACCCTCTTCCTTGGTGAGATGATTGTTTCTACTTTCCTTAATACTAACTACCCTGCTGAAGGATGTGCCAGTGGAAGTGTTTCTTCTGAAGTACTAACTGGTCTTCTACTTTGTCACTGCTAAGTGCTCCTGGAGCCTAAGCTTAAATCACAGCAAGAGTGGGAGGTGGTCAAAAAAAAAAAAAAAAAAAAAAGAGTGGGAGGTGGTCACCACTCCCTGAAGTATCTCCCACTTGGTAATTCTGCCCACTTAGATCATTTTATCAGCTGAGAAGTAGAAACCTGTGAAAGTAAACTGACACCTCCCAAACCAAGATGCTTGCTGTTTTGCTGAGGGACAGAAAAGTCCTTTAAGACTCAGCAGAAAAAAGGTCCTTCCTGTTGTCTCCTTGTGTTACAGATGAGGGAATCCATCCTAACAGCAGTCCCTCAGCATATCCTTGTCATTTTCTTTTCTTTTTTTACAGAGACAGAGAGAGTCAGAGAGGGATAGATAGGGACAGACAGACAGGAACGGAGAGATGAGAAGCATCAATCATTAGTTTTTGTTGCGACACCTTAGTTGTTCATTGATTGCTTTCTCATATGTGCCTTGACCGTGGGGCCACAGCAGACCGAGTAACCCCTTGCTTGAGCCAGCGACCTTGGGTCCAGCTGGTGAGCTTTGCTCAAAGCAGACAAGCCCACGCTCAAGCTGGCGACCTCAAGGGTCTCGAACCTGGGTCCTCCGCATCCCAGTCCGATGCTCTATCCACTGCGCCACCACCTGGTCAGGCCATATCGTTGTCATTTCTTGAATTGAGCTGAAAATAAGAGAATTCCACATTGACTAATCAACATGCTATCCCCATCCAACATCTAACAGGCACGTCAAACTTAGCCACATGCTCAACCTTCTTTTCAAAACTGCCCTTCCTGTTTTTTCTATCTCAGTAAATATAGGGCAACTCTACTTTTCAGCTGTTTAGGCCCCAGACTTTGAAATCATCTTTGACTTTGCCATCAGCAAATTTTGCCAACTTCAACACTGACAGAGTCCAATGACCAGTAACCATTTCCTTTACCTGAAACCACCCAAGTCAAAGCCATCATCTCCCCACAGCCCACTGTAATAGCGTAAAGGGTCTCCCTACTTTCACTCTCTCTTGCTGTCCACGTGCTAACTAGAAGTCTTTTAAAAACATCCCTCTGCTCAAAATCTAATGGCTTTCTTTCCATCTCATTTATAATTAAAATAGTCCTCTGCATGACTTCCGGAGACCTGGGCGACGTGGCTGGTCCCCGACCTCCATGTGCCCCTTTCCAGTCACACGGCACCTTTGCTCTTCTGCAGAAACGTGTCGCTCTTGCCGGTTTGTCCTTTTCTCAGACCTCCATCTCTGATCTCTAGTTATGGAGAAGAGGGCTTCCCTGATCACATTTTCTTTAAAGATTTTATTTATTCATTTTAGAGAGGAGATGGGGGGGGGGGAGGAGAGGGAGAAAGGGGGGTAGCTGGGGAAGAGGGGAGGGGAGGAGCAGGTAGCATCAACTCTCTCATATGTGCCTTGACCAGGCAAGCCCAGGGTTTCAAACGGTGACCTCAGTGCTCCTGGTTGATGCTTGATCCACTACACCACCACAGGTCAGGCTGATCACATTTTAAAACCAGGACTGTCCCCATCTGTCTCCCAACTCTGCTTTATTTTTCTTCTTAGTATGTACCACTACCAGAAATAATATGTACTGACTTGGCTCGTTTGTCAGCTCACCCTTCCCTGCCCCCCCCCCCCCCCCAATAAAGAATATAAGTTCCATGAAGGCAGAGACTTGGCTTTTGTTCACTGCTGTGTCCCTAATCCCTTAGAACAATGCCTGGCACCTAGCAGACACTAAGATAAATTTGGTAAATAAAGCGGTATAATCCTGAACTTTCATCAGGCCAGCAACCTGAGAAAAAAGGTGACATTCCAAAGGTAAAAGAGTGCAGCGGCAGAAATAGAGACAAATGGTTTATTTGGTAACAAGGACTAAAAGAGGAATTCTAAATTCCCTCTCTCTGGTGACTGAACTGTGATAGTCAAATGCATAGCAACATACAAGGATTCCCTTGCTGTCCTCAATCTTCTGACGAAGCACAAAGATGCCTGAGTCATGTGACTTGCAATTCTTATTTTCTAGACAGAGGTGCCAGCTGCTGTGCCTTCCGACATATCAGCAGTTGCTACATTCTCTTTCTTGTCTTCAGGTTTCATGGCAGGAAACAGAAGTACTTCCTACAGGAGATAAAATGCATTTTGAAGCTAAGAAACATGCTCTTTTTTTTCATGGTTACCAACCCAATCCTTTTGCCTCTAGTTATTGTTACAACCAAAACCCAGAGATCTGTACATCCCAGCTGCAAAGACAGATGTGTTCTTCAATTCAGCTCAGTCCCTTTCAACTCAAGAGAATGGAAAAGAACACATGAAAAGCACTGCCCATGACACAATGTAATGTCAAAAGAATCAATAAACATGGGGGTTCTCTGAAAATTTGATTTTGTTACCTATAAAAATGGGGTAATAACAGTATCTACAAAGGACAGACTTAAGTTAAATGTGATAATGCATGGAGAGAGCTTAGCATGTTTCTTGGATCCTCAAGAAATGTAAACAATTAGTATTCCTTCTGCCTCAAATCCTGTAAGGTTAGATGCTCTGGCCTTCTGCCTGGGGCACTGCATATACAGTAACTCCTCTGCCTGCTCCTCCCTCCAGCACAAAGCTCGCTCTTGTTCTCCAGGCCCAGGCCCCATGTACAACACAGTGGAGCGCTGCAGGCCAGTGTGCACGGAGGGCCGCTGTACCTTGATGTTATTGGAGTCTGTGAGAAACATGGTGACTCGGTCGATGCCCATGCCCCAGCCGGCTGTGGGGGGCAGCCCATATTCCAGGGCAGTGCAGAAGTTTTCGTCTATGAACATGGCCTCGTCATCACCAGCGGCCTTGGCCTAGAAGAGTGGACAAGCAAACAGTGACACTTCTGGGCTGCATCCCCTTGCCTGAGTAAGCATGGTGAAACGTTCAGAGGGATGGCGTTCCAGGGACGCTGAGGACACACAGCACTTGCTGGGTTTCCTAGGAACTACTGGATGAAGTCTGGAGGTCAGGACTGACAAAATCTACCTCCGAACACACGCAAACTTCTCTGAAACTAAAACAGCTCCACCACCTGGGGCTCTCTGAGCCCAGGAAGACTGATTTTTTCTTTTTTTTTAAAAGATTTTATTTATTCATTTTAAAGAGAGGAGAGAGAAAGAAAAAGTGGGGCAGAGCAAGAAGCATCAACTCATAGTTGCTTCCCATATGTGCCTTGACCAGGCAAGCCCAGGGTTTCGAGCCAGTAACCTCAGCGTTCCAGGTTGACATTTTATCCATTGCACCACCACAGGCCAGGTACCAGTGAGACTGATTTTCAGACTTGGTGATTCCCAAGAGTCCTCCTCTCATTTCCTGAAACCACCTGTCAGTGGCAATATTCATGCAGGCAGCCTGTGGGGCTTTGTTTTCATTAATCTGATTCTGCCTCTCATCCACAAGCCACTTCAATAAATTTGCCATCTGAGAAAAATCATATTGTTGTTAGGCATATGTCTTTTCAAGACAAGTGTCACCTGACCAGTGGTGATGCAGAGTGTCAACCTGGGATGCTGAGGTCCCATGTTTGAAGCCCTGAGGTGACCAGCTAGAGGGCAGGGTTACTGGCTTGAGCAAGGGGTCACTGGCTCAGCTGGAGCCCCCTGGTCAAGGCACACATAAGAAGCAATCAATGACCAACGAAAGAGATGCAACGACAAGGTTATGCTTCTCATTTCTCTCTCTTCCTCTTTCTTGCTAAAAACAAACAAACAAACAAACAAAAACAAATGTTATACTCCCTACACAGATTATCACGGCTAAAACCTCCTCTTACGTAGAAATTCTAGGGCCAGACTAGTCAAATTCTCAATCTTGAAGTGTGACCTCTTCCAGTAAAGCCAGTGGCGTTATCCTTCAATTGTTTGTTAAAGTCACCAAGAGATACAGATGATGGCACAACCCAGGGTTAAAGCCGATTTCCTGGGGAGTACGGACACTAGTGAAACACGTGCCTTTGCTCACTCTCCTTCCTTACCTTGGCCTGTTCTTCAAAGAGCTGCCGCTGCCTCACAGGGTCATTCAGCTCAGTGTAGGCATTGCATATTTCCTTCTTCATGACAAAAAGCTCAAAGCGCTCAGTCAGACCTTCTTTAGAGCGGTGCCTGGGAGAAGAGACCAAAGGGGAGGTTCACAATCTAACACGGGGGACAATGTAAGAAGAGTTCCTGAATTTCAGTCGACTCAAAAGTGTTACTAAAACCTGCGTGTATTTGCAGCACCAATTCACCTGGTACAATAGCAAGGGGAGGGGGTGTGAAAGAAAGAGGGGCAGACGAGGACGATCTAAGCATCTTCACAAACAAACCTGTGTGGCAGACTTACTGAACCACACCTCCTGCTTCTACAGTCCCTGTCACATGGATGCTGGGTTGCCACATGACTTGTTTTGGCCAACAGGACACCAGCAGAGGCTTGCTTTGTGTTTGCATACTAGGGTATATCCCAGGGGTCCCCAAACTACGGTCCGCGGGCCACATGCGGCCCCCTGAAGCCATTTATCCGGCCCCCACCGCACTTCTGGAAGGGGCACCTCTTTCATTGATGGTCAGTGAGAGGAGCACTGTATGTGGCGGCGCCGCAAAGCGCAGCGTCGCTCACGTACAGTACTACTTCCAGTGACGCGGGATGGACGCCTCACGGCTCCAGAAGTGTGTCATATCACTTGTTACGGCTAGCAGTGACAAATATGGAATTGGACATTGACCATCTCATTAGCCGAAAGCAAACCCATAGTTCCCATTGAAATACTGGTCAGTTTGTTGATTTAAATTTACTTGTTCTTTATTTTAAATATTGTATTTGTTCCCGTTTTGTTTTTTTACTTTAAAGTATGTGCAGTGTGCATAGGGATTTGTTCATAGTTTTTTTAATAGTCTGGCCCTCCAACAGTCTGAGGGACAGTGAACTGGCCCCCTGTGTAAAAAGTTTGGGGACCCCTGGTTTATCCTGTTGGTATGCTTCCTCTCAGAACCCAGCCGCTATATAAGAAAACCCAGGCTATGCTGACAGAGGCACAAGTGGAGAAGCAAGGTGCCTGGCAGAGTTCCCAGGTGAAAAAAGCCACGTGAGTTACCCTAGCCAACACTACATAGAGCAGAGACTACCCAATGGTGCACAAAATCTTGAGGACAAATAAACTGTTTTGTGCTAAGTTGTGGGGTGGTTACGCAGCAGTAGATAACTGACACACTACTCTTTAACTTACCATTTTGCCAAAGGGCTCATTATCTGCGGGTGATCACAGATGAATGTAGGATTGATGCATGTCACTTCCAGGAACTCCCCAACAAGCTTAGTGAGAAAGAAAAGCAGAGCTAGAGATCCTTTCTAAATGGCATTTGGATTGTCCCAGTCTAGGTGTAAGAGGATCAGCTTCCACCCACACCTGAAGCTAGAGGGCTTTATCTTAAACTCTTCAATGGCTAAGGATCAACGGAGGTACACCCATAACTATTTTGTACAGCAAAACTGAATTCTCTTAGCTCTAGTTCACCTTCATAAGGAGCAGGGGGCTGGTTAGCACAGGATGAGGGCATGTTCTAGGGTGCATGGCCTTTCACCTTGTCAAGGAGCCTGGCTGTGGTCCGAGGTGGAGGGCATTCAATAGCTTTTGCCACACAGATATCATCAAGAATTTTGCGAGTTTCTGTAATACAAATGCACGAGTTAGGATAGAAGACATTACACTACCCCAGTATAAAGGAATAGAAAGGAACATGTGGGAAACGCCAGCCCTGACACAATCTAATTCAGAGCTAAACAGAAGGAAGGAGAGGCATAAAATGGAGGAGCGCCCCACTTTACCTTCTGTTTCAAAGAGATTAGTTTCGGGCAGCTTCACCCCCAGGGCTTTCTCAAGCTCCTCGACCATGCTGATTTTTCGGAAGGGTGGGGTGAAGTCAATTTCATAGGCTTGGCCTTCTGGGCCATCTGGATGATAGGTGACCTTGTAACCGCCTGTAATGTGCTTTACCATGCCTGGGAAAGAAATCTCATTTAAAGAGGCCCAACAGGAAGTCCTTCTGAAAGTAGCACACCAGTTCCTCAGACTTGTGTGAAAGATGAAAAGAGGGGTCACCTGAAATCATCTTCTCCGTGATTTCCATGAGATCATGATAGTCAGCATAGGCCATATAGAACTCACAGGTGGTGAACTCAGGATTGTGAGTCAAATCAATTCCTTCATTCCGGAACTGGCGTCCAATTTCGTACACCCGGTCAATGCCACCAACCACCAGTATCTAGTAACAGCATATGGCACGGTCATAGTGGGTTATCTTGTCTTAATGGCTCTGCAAAGTTTCTGTCTATAAAAATACAACTTGAGTTTTACAGCTCAGGCATGATCTCGGGTCCCTACTGAAATGCTGAGTATCGACTCTCTTTAGGACTTTGTAGTGGGTAGTAATCTCTTATTCTGGCTGCTCAGGACCTCTGAATACTGAACTTTGTCTGGGCTGTCCCTCTCATCTTCTGAGTGTGAGCCTCGCCAAAGAAAGAAGCATCTGTTGGGGTTAGGATGCAGACACATGACCAAAACTCCCAGCCAATCAGACACAACTGGGAGACTTCAAAAAGGAAGCTACTGAAAGATGTAGGCATCGCACAGAATTCCTCCTGGAGATCTAACTTTTAGGGGTAGTAACTGCAGAGGTCCTAAGGGCAGTGACCTGTGCCTAGTGGAAGGAAAAGATATGAGGTACTCCGTGCAATGATCTTAGAGCAGATTCAGAACCCTCATTATGTGGTCATCAAGCCTGATCCTCAGGTCCTCCTGGAAACTGAGCTTCTGCATATATTTTAATATACTTTTCTTTTGCTTAAACTAGTTACAATATATTTTGTTGCCTGCACCTAAGAATCATAAATGAGTCTTCAATATTTACCCTGGTGATTTGAAGGTAGTTATTTTAAACATCTAGAGAGAGATTAAGTTCTACAAAAAACTAAAATAAGATCTAATTCAAGGAGAACTATAAACGTAGAGTATAATGTTAATCAAAGTAGCCTGAACAGGCGGTGGCACAGTGGATAGAGTACTGGCCTGGAACACAGAGGACCCCGGTTTGAAACCCTGAGGTTGCTGGCTTGAGCGTGGGCTCACCAGCTTGAAGCCCTAGGTCAATGGCTTAGCTGTAGCCCTCTGGTCAAGGCACATATGAGAAAGCAATCAATGAACAACTAAAGTGCCGCAAAGAAGAATTGATGTTTCTCATCTCTCTCCCTTCCTGTCTGTCCCTATTGGAACTCTGCAAGTTGACACTCACATGCCTGATAAACTAGAATATCCTCCCGGTAGTTCAACCCTCACCACTCCTTTTATTTCTCACTGCACCTGTTTAGCCAATGGTGTTCCAGCATTTGCTTCGCCAAGGGAACAGAACATCTGGATTACCTTATGGTAGAGTTCTGGAGCAATTCTCATATACAGATTCATGTCCAGATCATTGTGGTAGGTGATAAAAGGCTTGGCTACGGCTCCCCCTGGAATGATGTTCATCATGGGAGTTTCGATCTAAAGGACAAGGAGAAACATTTAGTTCTCAGAGGTGCTCAAACCAGAGGCCTTGAGGAAAGCTCATGTTATATCCCCAAATAAAAGTTATGTTCAATAGTAACGTGCAAGTACTTGACAAAAAAGTAGAGATAGCTTGATTTCCAAAAGTCTTAATTTCTATTAATACCACACACCATTAACATCGTACAATAGCTTCTTGAATATTTCGTTAGTTATAACATTGAGGTGCCATAGGAACTTAATCCTTATTTATATCGAGTAATCTACTATATATGCATATATGCGGAGGGGAAGGATGTATATCAAACTCAAGTTTGGGGCAGGAAGTTAGCTGGGAGAAATAAAAGGAGATTTTCAGTTTTGCTTCTATTTACTTCTCTATTGTTTTGAATGTTTTATAGTAACATGTACTCATCTTTCTCAAACAATTAAAAAACATGTTGTAAAAATGTTTTTCCTAAAAAAATTTAGTGTAAATTTAAATTTTTTAATGCTACAAAAAAGCAAAATGAGTTGATAACACATTGAACGTGGTACCACTACTGTGTGGATGGCCCTACACTTTGTTCTTTGTCACAGAAGTCAGGTCCTGCCCTCCTCTACATAAACAAGGTGATACAATACCGGCAAGAAAGGGGACTTTTTTTTTCTTTTTTTTTTTTAGAGAGGGGAGAGAGAGACAGAGAGAGAGAAGGGAGGAGGAGCTGGAAGCATCAACTCCCATATGTGCCTTGACCAGGCAAGCCCAGGGTTTCGAACCGGCGACCTCAGCATTTCCAGGTCGACGCTTTATCCACTGCGCCACCACAGGTCAGGCAAGAAAGGGGACTTCTATTGAGCATGAAGGATACTGACACAGGACATGCCTTGGAAAGGGAAGGGAAGGAACAGAAAGAGGCAAGCATAGCAAGGCAGCCTATCCCGTCAGGAACTCTCCATCACCTCTAGGAATCCCAACTCATCCAAGAAACTTCTTATGTATGTGATGATCTTAGAGCGGATGATAAATTTCTGCCTCACAAAGTCATTCAGGATCAGGTCCAAGTATCTCTGACGATATCGGGTTTCCTACACCAAAAGCGACAGACAGAGATCACTAACATGTCTGATTCAATGGTATGATAAACCACAGCTGGAAGTTAACGAGCTTACCTTGTCTTTGAGGCCAAAGTGAAGATGAGGTAACATATGCAAGCAAGGAGACAGCAGTGTGATCTCATAGGGGATGATGCTCAGCTCACCCTTCTTGGTTTTTCCAGGATTCCCCTGAACTCCAATTATGTCTCCCCGACGCAGCTTGTTATTGATACGAATAAATTCTTCTTCTGATTTATAATTCCTGAGTAAAAGGAAAATGTAATCAGTATACAATAGTCTAAATTAAAACTGACCACTGGCTTACCCTGGGACCCTCACTAAACTGTTAATGCTTAGTTAAGATAAGCCCAAGAAAAATCTCAGATTCAAGATCAACTATTAAAAAGTATTATCTTTAATTTTTAACTGTTACACAACCCAAGAGCAGTCATTATTCTCCAGGTGAGCACATGACCTTTTCATTCTCTCTTCACCTTTACCCAACCTTACTGCACTCCTTCTAACCTTAAATACCAAGGGAAAAGAACACCTCAAGGGACTTGTCCCCAGCTGTGTTGTTCTGGTCCAACCTAGAAACCATGTAGTTGGATATTTCTATATACCTGGAATTGGCCATGACTTGCAACTTGACCCCCTCCCCTCGAAGGTCATAGAAGATGAGCTTTCCCCCAGAAGCTCTTTTGGCATGGATCCTACCTGAAAAAGAACAGCAAACATACTGACTGATAGAACCAGAAGCCATTTTATCACATCAGTGGCAAAAAAGCTTGCTCTGTATTTTCTTTTCTTTTTCTTATCAAGTGTGGTAGGGAGGCGGAGAGACAGACTTCCACATGCACCCAGACTGGGATCCACCCAGCAACCTCCCCCCCCCCCCCCACACACACACCCGGTCTGGGGCTGGGCTGATGCTCTGCCCATCTGGGACCGCTGCACCGTTGCTTGACAACTGAGCTATTTCATTCAGTGCCTGAGGCGAGGCCATGGAGCCATCCTCAGAGCCTGGCGCCAACTTGTTCATTGAAACCATGGCTGCAGGAGGGGGAGAGAGACCGAGAGAGAGAGGGAGAGAGGGAGAGAGATAGAGATAGAGAGAGATAGAGGGGGGGAGAGAGGGAGGGAAGGGGGAGGGTGTTGCAGATGGTAGCTTCTCCTATGTGCCCTGACTGGGAATTGAACCCAGGACTTCAGACGCCAGGCTGCCGCTCTACTGATAAGCCAACTGGCCAGGGCTCCCTCTGTGTTTTTTTTTAACAATTTGATTTTAGCCAGAGGCCTAGGTCTTGCCTTTGTCTTCATGACAATGTTGGATCTCCATTCCAACCAGTTAAAGATGTGTAGGAAGATCTGACTTTAAAGATGTTCACTGGGCCTTGGCCGGTTGGCTCTGTGATAGAGCATAGGTCTGGCGTGGGGAAGTCCAGGGTTCAATTCCCGGCCAGGGCACACAGGAGAAGCACCCGTCTGCTTCTCCACCCTTCCCCCTTTCCTTTCTCTCTGTCTCTCTGTCTTTCTCTTCCCCTCCTGTACCACAGCCAAGGTTCCTCTGGAGTAAAGTTGGCCTGGGCGCTGAGGACGGCTCCATGGCCTCCACCTTAGGTACTAGAATGGCTCCGGTTGTAATGGAGCAACAGCCCAGATGGGTGCATATGGGAGTCTGTCTCTCTGTCTCCCTGCTTCTTACTTCAGGAAAAAAAAAAGAAAAAAAAAAAAGAAAAAGATATTCACTGGATTCCTAGAAGATGGCAATGTTGGTGGCACATAGGTATTTTTAGATCTTCCTGAATTCACATATAAAAATGAAAAGTACAACTAGAAAGGCAAGGTCAAAAAACCATTGAGAGAATTTACGACAAATTATAGGGATATTCCCAAGAATCCCAATAGAAGGAATAGGACAAATCACCAAGAGCCCCAACACCTCTGTGTGGGGAGCAATGTGGTGCCCAATGGGTCTGAGAACTGGAAATTTCCCAAACAGCCATAGGAATTCACTGGAAAATGTGGCAGGCTAGATGGAAGGTAGTAGGCGAAAAATTGAGAAAGGATCTGTTCACCACCATAAAAATGAGTACAACAGGCTGCATTAAGGTCTAGGAGATGAGGCCCTTTAAAGAAACCCCCAGGAACTCTAAATTTAACAAAGAGGGATCTCTTCTATGACAAGGCCCCACAAAATCAAATAAGACCGGGGAAACAAAGGAAAGAGCCTGGGAATTTCAGAAAGCAAGCTGTTATATTTCTGAACACTTCCTAAAACAAGAGAAGAGGGAGCTCAGAGAATCTGGAGTCTTCCTACCTGCCACCTTTAACGTAATGTCACTCAGGTGGTCCCCAGGCTGCAGGTGACTGTATTCTTGGATGAAGTGAGTGAGAGAGACGTCTACATGGAACTTGTGTGGGTACGGGTCTTCCCCACTAACCTTTAGTTGCTGGATTGCTTGGCTGCGGATCTTGTAGTATTGCTATTTAAATACAAAAACAAAAACGCTTTTGGGAAGCTGAACTTGGTCAGACCAGTGGCTCATCTGGCACAGTACTGTATTCGGTCTCAGAATGGCCCCAACACAGTGGGTTTCTTTAACTGCCCCCACCCAATACCTTTGAAATCACAGGACTGGATGTGGAGTGAGATCTGTACTTAAGCAAGATTCAAAATATAGAAAAATTGGAGTTCTGCCTAAAATAATAAACCTAATTGGTACAGTTGGCCTTGGTTACCACTTTTGTGGACACATCTGCATGGTGAGTCAGTTCTTTCCCACTTTCTAACCTACATCAAACGTTTCCCCAAGGCAGATAAATGGGGTCTGGATGATGTTGAAAGATATTCTATAGCAGGGGTCAGCAAACTTCTGATGCAACTACTCAACTGCTGTTGTAGTCTGAAAGCAGCTTCAGACATTTGTAAAAAAAAATGGGAATGGCTGTTTTCTAATATAATTTTATTTATAATACCAGGGAGGAAGGATGAGATGGGGGATGAGGGGAAGTGGATCTGGTCCACAGACCATAGTTTACCAATCTCTGGTCTAAAGTATACCTTAGCCCAGTGTTTTTCAACCGCTGGTCTGTTGACGGGATGGGTCTGCCAGAAATTTCATGCCGGTCTGTGCAATACTTAACCAGCCTGATGTTGTATGTAGATTAGAGACCTAATGATCTTAGTCGAATTCACTTATGCTCAGGGTGATTTCTGCCTTAGGGGTCCCTGAAATAATTCTATTTTCACTGGTCCCCCAGTATAAAAAGGTTGAAAACCACTGCCTTAGCCCATCTTTAGGAAGACAGTTTTTCTGGGACTTCATTAAGGCCTAGCTAGTTCCAAGAGGAAGAAGAATCAGTCACTTTGAGTACTAGATTCTCCTAAATGTCCGATGACATCTGATTAGAAAAATGCTCAGGGCCTGTGTTTTTAACCAGATGGAGTGGCAAGCTCTTCCTGATCCTTTTGCAGTGACTTAGGGCCTAGAGCCTCTTCCAATTCCTAGTTTACCTTAGTCACTGGTTCCCAGAATTTGCCAGAAGCCCCAACAAAAGCTTCCCTGTGCCCAGCTGGGGTGGTGGTCCAGGGGACTCACGTTTGGGTCCAGGCTCTCCTCTTCGGCCCCCACATCATTGTCAGTGGTGTGGTTGGTGGCATTGGCACTGGCCTGGCTTAGTTGTTTCTCACTGAGCTCCTTCAGTTTGGCCTCCTTCTCCGCTACTTTCTTCTCAGCTTTCAGGCGTCTCTTTAGCTCACTGTTGGGAAGATGAAAATGTTCAATGTGACAGTTGTCTGAAGAGTCCTCTACTATGTTCTGCCACATAGCCACTTGTCAGAAATGGGGGAAATGCTCTTGATCAGTTTTCCACCCCTCGTCTAGTCTCTTGGTCACTAACTTTATGCAAAAGAGAGACAAAACAAAAAATAAGCTTAGAATAAAGGTGTGAAAGTTCTTTCTCAGTATCTTCTTTTCAGTTTCAGGTCCATGGCAAAGAAAAGTCCTACACATCAGTTTATATATAGCATAGGAAAAAAGGTTTTCCAGAAAAATCAGCAAGATAGGTTTTTCTCAAGCTAATCAGGCTAGGGAGCCCCTTGAGGCCCGGGACTGAATCTTAGTTGTCTGGTATTTATCTGTTGTAGAATATGAAGTTCCTTGAGTATCAGACCTGATACGATAAGGTAACATCTCCAGCTCTGTCTGCCACCTCTCCCTGCCCCCCTCCAAGGAGTGGTTTAGTCTGGGATGGGAAGGGTGGCTCTTCAGAGTTCAAGGGGACACTCCACTGATAATCTCTCCTTCAGCAATGATCAGTGCATTGACAATGGCCTTAGCATTAGTCTCACTTTGCCCACTGGAGCCTGGCTCTGGCAATAACTGGATAGAACAGTGTACAAAGCTGCACAGCAGAGAGGTTAATGTACCATCTCTGGAGTCAGACTCCCTGACTATCAATTATGTGACCTTGGACAAGTGACTTAATTTCTCTCCATCTTGTAAAATGGTCAATAGACAACCCTCTCCCCAGATGACTCCTCAGTAAGGACTGAGATAATGTATACAAAGAGACAAGCCTGGTCCTGGCATTTAGTAAACGAGCTATTACAGGTATCCCTCACTATCTTAATCCTTTACTCTCTGCATCCAGGACAGAAGCCATACAAATTTGGTCAAATCCCTCACCACCCACTCTTGGTACCTGTCATCTGAGACTCAAAAAGTAAAGCAACTCAGATAACTTGGTATTCCTTATGATCTGAAACCTTGCTATGTGAACCCAGAAACCAAACACACTTGGGTAGGGAGGGATACTCTACTCTCATTATTCAAATAGAATAGATCATTCTTTCAAACCACCCATGTTAATAGTGTGCTATAATTCAGTCAGAGGTCATCTAATCCTATCTAGTTCTTCCTAACATTAATATAATAAAGGCCCTGGGAATAGAAATAAGACTGGAAACCAAATTAATCTCAGGAACAAATCCCCAAAAGACAGGAATGGGAAAACAACCAAAACTATTGTAGCTATCCTTTACACAAGGGATTTGTTTCAGCTCTGTTCTAGAATAAGATCCCCAAGTTATCTCAAGAATTTAAGGACAGAGAATATGAATTTATTAAAGAGAAAATGAGAAAGGACTATGGTTTTGGTAGTAGGACTTTTTGTTTTCTTTAGCAACAAAGACTTAGCCAGAGGCTTAACAGAAAAGGACCTAAGTAAGGGGAGGACTTTTGCTCCCAGAACAATAAAGAAGGTAATGAGCACCAACCTTCTTTTATTAGAAAGTGGCTTGTCCTTGTGAAGCGCCGTGAAAGGAGCAAGTGGACCCAGTCGCAGCTCCCTCTGCCCCCACTGTGCCCAGGAGGATTGGCGCACGGACCCCCTAACAAGCCTTACAGCAGCTTGCGTCAACATGGCAGAACACCCTGGAACTAATGATTACCATCACCTAACAGGAAACACAGAGATGTGGTGTCAGATGGGACAGACAGTATACATATACCCAACCAGGACTCCTACTCTTATGGGTTGGGAGTCGGGGAGGTTGCAAAACCTTTTAATGTCCCATTTTACTTAAGACCCTCTTAACTGACCATAGCCCCTAACACTCACTCTGCTGCAACTGGAACTGACGATGTTCTCAGTCCTGGCTATGATAAAAAGATCTGGGGTTGAAAGTCAACAGCAAGTAAATCAATAGCTTACAGGTAGAAATAAAGGATCACAACATTCTAGAAAATGGAAACAGGACCTAAAACTGTGTTTCTGAAGCCCCTGAAGTGGTTCTCTCTTGGCACTGGAAAACATATAAAATGTCACTGTCAACTGCAAAATGGATGAAGCTAAAAGTAAGCCACACAAAAGCAGCTCTGAACAAGTTAAGACTTGTTTGGAGCTCTAGGAATAAGGAGGAAAGGAGAATTTTGGAAGGGTCTTAAACTACATTATGTTTAACACTGGAAGGCAACAGAATTAGAGGAATCAAGTTCATTTACTGGAAATGAGTCACCTGGCAGGCAGCCCAGCTCAGCTGTTTTCAGTATGGGTGGGGATGAGAAACATCAACTCTTAGTTGCATCAGTTTAGTTGTTCATTGATTGCTTCTCATATGTGCCTTGACTGGGGGGCTCCAGCTGAGCCAGTGACCTTGGGTTTCAAGGCAGCGACCATGGGATCATGTTGATGATCCCATGATGAAGATGGCGACCCCAGGGTTTTGAACCTGGGTCCTTAGTGTCCTAGGTCGATGCTCTATCCACTGCACCACCACCAGTTAGGGAGCAGCCTGTCTGTTTTTAAACTTGGAGAAAATAACTGGGGTAAAATGGTCATGAGAGGAATATATACATCAACAGCAGGTTCTTTTAGACAATGTGAGTTATGGTACAGTCAGTATAAAGACCCTGGGTTGTGGAGTTTGATTTTAGATCTGTTTCAGAGCTTTGGATTAGTGACAGACCATACTTTAGGTATGCACACTTCAGCAATGTATTTAATCACCCACAGCCTCAGTCTATTCAACCGAAGAAATGGACACTTGCTAGGTTATTACTGAGATTAGACAAAGTTTGTATAGTTCCAGCACAGTGCCTGAAACAGAAAAGCAGCTTTAAAAAGTGATAGCTATGCTTAATCTAAAAAAAGTCAGTAGAAACGAACTGGCCAGATTCCTCAATTTACCTTAAAATCATACTTTCAACTGGAGACCTTGCTTAGGAAGTACCTGTGACTTACAACCCTGAGGTTCAATTACTGATGCAACAGATCAAAGTCCACTCCATTTTCCCAAAGGCAAAAAAAAAAAAAAAAAAAAGGTCCAAGACCAGGTTTCACACATAGAGATCCATCAGACCCAGCAGCAAACACCAGTTTTTATATAGTTGAGTGCAATCCCGTCAGGGATCAGCAAGAGATTTGAGCCCGAATGTACTAAAGCTACCATTACATGTAATGCTAATTTCTATGCTTCTGGAATGGATCTATTTATTTTATGTACCATCCTTGGGAGAACTGAGAAAAGTCACTCAAATCTTTGCCTATGTTCTGTGAAGAACCCCAGTTGAGAGAGAGTAGTATGCAGAGATACAAGACATAGTTAAAAAGGGCGGCTCACCTGATTTATTTATATTTACCCTCACACTTCAAGGATTTGTGGTGGCTAACAAAGTTATATCCAGAAATGTTAAGTGAAGTGTGGTGTACCCGGCTGAGTAAGACAGTCCTTATTCAATGCTAGACATAGCAACGTTATAGACATTGGTCATTCCCTCAATTCTCACAGATCCTTTGAATAACACACGTGGATGGGTGCACGCCACTTTTAGAACTGATCACTTTAATACATAAGGTTCACAATGGTCTTAACTGAAGCCAAGGAAAATTAAAGTCTTCTAGAAAAGCTGGGATATTTAACATTCCTCCAACCTCCTTATTGGGGCGTGGCTCAATATTAAAAGAACGCATGTCCTAGAGGGGACGGGAGGAATTAAGTTTCGCTTTTCATTCTTCTCTCACTTCTCCGCATTCTAATTCCAGGAGTCCAACAGGTGGGGACCCAACCGGCCTCAGACCCTGGGGCACCCTGGAGGTTGTAGTTTCGGGAGCGTAGCGGATAACGCCCCGCGTGTCAGCATCCACGAGAACCTGCAAAAGGCCCCACACATGATCGCCTCGGCCGAAGCCTACAGGCACTTCCTAGCTCGTACTCTTCGGCTGCGAAGGCCTCAGTGAGCCGCAGCGACACTTACTTTTTGCTCAGTTTTGGCTCGCTGCCGTCCACATTCACATCAGGCCCCTGCACCGTTGCCATCTCTCCCGAAGCCCAAACTGAAAGAAACGCGAGTCGCCGCGCAATTTCTAGGTCATTGCCGGAAGCCCCGCCTTTTCCGGGGCGAGGGGGGCGGATACTCCTGTGCGCTTCCGGCGCGCAGGCGCAGTGCGGAGCTTCGCCACAGCGGCGTCTGAAGCGGTACGTGAGCTCAGTCAGCAGTGCTCTGTGCGCCGGACCTTAGTTCTCCTGGTGCTTGACGTCTCAGCTATGGCGGAGGTGACAGATCTGGGCAAAGACCTCAACGGGCCCACTCAC
Source organism: Saccopteryx leptura (assembly GCF_036850995.1). Taxonomy (NCBI): domain Eukaryota; kingdom Metazoa; phylum Chordata; class Mammalia; order Chiroptera; family Emballonuridae; genus Saccopteryx; species Saccopteryx leptura. The sequence goes on from NC_089511.1 coordinate 25,202,755, forward strand.
TCCTCGACTCTGTTCGTGAGGGAAGATGGCAGCTCTATGGTCTTCTACGTGCGTCCCAGCCCGGCGAAACGCCGGCTCTCGACGTTCATCCTGCACGGCGGCGGTACCCTGTGCCGGGTGCAGGAGCCTGGGGCCGTGCTGCTGGCCCAGCCCGGGGAGACGGCGGCCGAGGCCTCGGGCGACTTCATCTCCACGCAGTACATCCTAGATTGCGTGGAGCGCAACGAGAGGCTCGACTTGGAAGCCTATCGGCTGGGCATGGCCCCGGCGGCCGAGCAAGCACCGGACACGAAGCCCGGGGCTCAGGCCCAGGGCGCCGCCGCGGAGCCAGAGCGGCAGCCGCACAAGGAGCGGATCGCCTTCACCGATGCGGACGACCTGGCCATCTTGACTTATGTGAAGGAAAATGCCCGCTCGACCAGCTCCGTCACGGGCACCGCCTTGTGGAAAGCGATGGAGAAAAGCTCGCTCACTCAGCACTCGTGGCAGGCCCTGAAAGACCGCTACTTAAAGCACCTGCGGGGCCAGGAGCATAAGTATCTGTTGGAGGGCGCCCCCGTGAGCCCGGCCTCCCAGAAACTCAAGCGGAAAGCTGGGGAAGACCCGGAGGCTGCTGAGAGCGGGGGTGAGGCCTGCAGCCGCGCACGCGCGGGCCCTCCGCCTCCACCTGCGTGGTGGGCGGGCCTTCTCTCCCCTTCCGTCTGGCGTCCCCTTTGGCGTCTATATACAGTAGTAACAGTTCCCGTTCCCTCCCTCCTTTGACATCTGGATAAAATTGAACCATGTCCTAATCTCTTTACTTTTCTCATAACTAGGCTATTGCCATGGTTTGGCATCCAAACGGTACAAAAAGAGCAGTGTATATAGAAAATTCTTCCCTTCTACCCACCAGTCATCTAGTTTTCTTCACCACAGGCAAAGGGGAAACCAGCTTCTGGGGTATCTTTTTCAGATATTTCAGACACTCATCCTATTTTATTTTAAGCAATCATATATTTGTATTATAGTTGACATACAATATTATGCTAGTTTCAGGTGTACAACATAGTGATGTGTTTTATACCGTATAAAATGATCACCATAAGCTAGTCACCACGTCACCTAACAAAGTTATATTGTTGACTGTATTCCCCAAGCAAGAGGTTTGGTGTGCCGCAACAGGCACATTGGTGTACTGACCTCTTTTCCCTTAGATTGTCAAGTAAAAAACCGACAACAGCCAACACAACAATAGCTATCCGGTGCAAATTAATCAAAATTATTTGTTTTTTGTCAGATAGGCAAAAAATAATTTTTTTTTGGTGTATTGCAGAGTTTTAGTATTTAGCTTATGTGTGCCATGAGGTGGAAAAGGTTGAAAATTGCTTTCCAGTGCTTTCCCCGTGACTGACTTATTTATTTTTAGAGAGAGGAGAGAGAGAGAGAGAAAAGGGGGGGGGGAGCAGGAAGCTCCAACTTGTAGTTGCTTCTCATATGTGCCTTGACCAGGCAAGCCCAGGGTTTTGAACCTGCGACCTCACCATTCCAGGTGGTCGGGACGGTTTATCCACTGCACCAGCACAGGTCATAGTGACTTCTTTTATAACTGGAAGTTTGTACTGCTTAACCCCCATTCTCTACATTGCCTGTATCTCCCTATTTCCTTCTCTTTAGCATCCACCAATTTTAAAAAACATTTCTCCTAAGTTCAGGGAGATTTCAGTATAAACTATTAAAGGCATGCTAGATCAGTTTATTTTCACGTTTTGGCTTAATTGAGTGCGTATTTACATAAGAAGGTTCTCGTCAATTGGAAGTCTTCCTGGGTCTGATGGGTGAAGTGGGTTTTTAAGTATTGATAGTTGAATGTTGAGATTCTGGTGTAGTTAGTACCAAGTGCAAAGCCTTTAAGATGCTTCACTTTTTACATAATAATGGGTATAGACAACAAATTGACAGACCCTTTAATTTATTTATTCTTTTTCTTTTGTATTTTTAATTTTTTTTTTTTGTATTTTTCTTTAGTTGGAAATGGGGAGGCAGTCAGACAGACTCCCACATGCTCCCGACCGGGATCCACCCCGCACGCCCACCAGGGGGCAATGCTCTATTGCAACCAGAGCCATTCTAGCGCCTGAGGCAGAGGCCGCAGAGGCCACAGAGCCATCCTCAGCACCCGGGTCAACTTTGCTTCAATGGAGTCTTGGCTGCGGGAGGGCAAGAGAGAGACAGAGAGGAAGGAGAGGGGGAGGGGTGGAGAAGCAGATGGGTGCTTCTCCTGTGTGCCCTGGCCGGGAATCGAACCTGAGACTCCCGCACACCAGGCTGATGCTCTACCACTGAGCCAACCGGCCAGGGCCTTTCTTTTGTACTTTTTATTTTTCTCTCTTTGCTCCCCCCCAGCCCTTTTGTTTAAAGAGGCAGGCTTTCCCCCCACTTCTCTTCTATTTCTTGTAATGGTTGAAGTTGAGGGAGGTAAATCTGTTTCTCCTGTTCAGTATGCTTAGTAGGAATTTGGTTTTGGTAAAAGTGACATTTCAGATTTATTCATTCAACAGATATTTGAATGCCAGACACTGTTATCCTGCTGGGATGTAACAATAAGTCCCTGTGGTCATAGAGCTTAACATGCTAGCTGGGAAGTGGTAAGTGCTATAGAGAAAAATCAGGGTAAAGGTTGGGGACGAGGTTGTTTTCTATAGGGTGATAGGGAAGGTCACTAAGGCAAGCTGATAATTTGAGCAGAGACCAAAGGAAATGAGAGTAAGAAAGTGATTATTTGAGGAAGTGTTCCAGATAGAGGGAATAAATGCAAAGGCCCTGAGGTGGAAATTATTCTTGGAGCAACAAAGAGATCAATGTGGTTGGAATGGAGTAAACAAGAGGGAGTATTCTAGGAGAGAGGACAGGGCTAGGTGTGTGGGTGAGTAGGGCCTTGCTTTTGAATCAGTGGTGTTGGGAGTACTGGCAAGCCATTTTCAACTTGGGACAAAATTAGGCTGGTTAAAAAAAATGGGCTGAATTCACACCCAATTCAAAATACTATTTTGATGATCAGATATTTAAATGTAAAAATTAAAATCCTGAAATGACTAAGAGAAAATGTGAATATACATTTTAATATTATCATGGTGGTAATTCTGAAATTAAGAAGACTAAGAAAAAGTTTGTATATTTGATTACTAAAAATTAAAAGCTGCTTATGATAAAGTCAGAGAGCAGACTGAACAATATTGCCAGTACATTGCAACAGAGTTAGTTTCCTTAATGTCCAAAGAGCTTGCAGAAGTTAGTAACTAAAAAAAACAAACAAAAACAAACTAGTAGAAAAATGAGCAAATGAAATGGAACAAGAGGTTTCCAGGAAAGGAAATAAATAAATGGCCAATAAACAAATACAGAAATATTGTTATTAAAAAGTAAACTAGACCCTAAACAGAGGACCAGGTAAGCCATGCCTAGACTTCTGACCCATGGGAACTGTGAAATAATAAATGTGTGTGTGTGTTTAAATAGACCAGAGCAAGGAAATATCATATTTTATCTATCAGACTGGCAAAAATTAACAAAATGGGTAATATACAGTTAGTGAGGTATATGAAAACAAGTAAACTCCTACATTGTTAATAGAAGGAAATTGGTGTCTAATGATGTTTAAATTGCAAATCCTTTAAATGGAATATTGCTTTAGGAATTTATCCTACAGATATACACAGAGTACAAAAGGGTACATGGTGAAAAGTAAGTCGCCCTGCTATATATGCCTTCCCCTTGTTCCTCTCCCAGAGGCAACCGTTACTATTGTAACTTAAATGTTAGATCTTGAAGTCTTTGTGTCTGCACATTGCTTTGACTCATTCTTTCCCTCATTGCATTGTATTCCATTTTGTGAATGAACCATAATTTTGTTTATTATACAAAATTTCAAACATTTACAAAAGTAAAATAGTATAATGAACTATACTGCAAGTGCCCATTGCCCAACTTCATCTGATTACAGTGCATGGTCAATTTTTTTATATCTACCCCTTGCATTCCAGTCTTTGGGGATTAGTTGAAGCGAATGCCCGGCATCATTTCATTTTATCTGTTTTAGCATGTATTTCTAAAAGAGAAGGCATCTTTTTAAAATTACTATTTTTAAGTATATATAAAAGAGTATTGACTTTTTTTTTTTTTTCTTTTCTCAAGCTGGAAACGGGGAGAGACAGTCAGACAGACTCCTGCATGCGCCCGACCGGGATCCACCCGGCACGCCCACCAGGGGTGACGCTCCGCCCACCAGGGGGCGATGCTCTGCCCCTCCAGGGCATTGCTCTGCTGCGACCAGAGCCACTCTAGCACCTGGGGCAGAGGCCAAGGAGCCATCCCCAGCGCCCGGGCCATCTTTGCTCCAATGGAGCCTTGGCTGCGGGAGGGGAAGAGAGAGACAGAGAGGAAGGAGGGGAGGGGGGTGGAGAAGCAAATGGGCGCTTCTCCTATGTGCCCCAGCCGGGAATCAAACCTGGGTCCCCCGCATGCCAGGCCGACGGTCTACCGCTGAGCCAACCGGCCAGGGCCAGTATTGACTTATTTTTGTGTAAGTTTATGCATTTTAAAATTTTATTTTTTTATTGTGGTAGAATATACATTACATAGAACTTACCATTTAGCAAGTTTTAAGTGTTCATTGGCATTAAGTACAATACATTCGTACGGCTGGACAGCCATCACCACTACCCATCTTCAGAACTTTTTGATCTTCCAAAATTGAAACTCTATATCCATTAAACAATAACTCCTCATTTCTCCCTCCCCCCAGCGCCTGACAAAACATCATTGTACCTTTTGTCTATAACTTTGATTTCTCTAGTTATCTTATATGAGTGAAATCATACAATATTTGCCCTTTTGTGTCTGGCCTATTTCACTTAGCACAATGTATCATGTACTAGAATTTCATTCCTTTTTTTTTTTTTAGAGAGAGAGGGAGAAGGATAGACAAGGAGAGATGGACAGGCAGGGAGAGAAATGAGAAGCACCAACTTGTAATTGTGGTGCCTTAGTTCATTGATTGTTTTCTCATATGTGCCTTGACTAGGGGCCTCCAGCCAAGCCAGTGACTCCTTGCTCAAGTCAGTCACCTTGGGCTTCAAGCCAGTGACCATGGGTTCATTTCTGTGATCCCACACTCAAGCCAGCATGCTGTGCTCAAGCTGGTGAGCCTGCGCTCAAGCCGGCAACCTTGGGGTTTTGAACCTAGGTCCTCAGTGTTCCAGGTCGACACTCTTGCCACCGTGTCACTGACTGGTCAAGCTCATTACTTTTTAAAAAATATTTTTTTAAATTTATTGTGTTGACATGATTCTAAGTGTCCCATTCAATATACCATCTTCTACACCCTGCATTGTGCACCCTCATGCCCCAGGCAGAGTCTCTTTCCACCCCCACTTCTCCCTTTTTGCCCCCCTCCTCGTATCTTCACTCCCCCTTTCCCTCAGAATTCCATTCCTTTTTAAGGCTGAATAATATCCCACTGTATGTCTGTACCACTTTTTGATTATCTGTTCATCCATTGATGGACATTTGAGTAGTTTCTGTTTCTTGGTTATTATGAATAATGGTGCTAAGGATATGAGTATAGTAATATATGTTTGAGAACCTGCTTATATTTTTTTTTGGGGGGGGGAGCAAGAACCCAGAAGTGGAATTGCTGTTTCACAGGGTAATTTTATGTTTAATATTTTGGGGAACAGCCATATAATTTTCTAGTTACGTATTTTAACACATAGATAGATTTGTGTAACCACCACCAAAAATCAGGATACAGAACAGTCCCATCACAAAAGAACTCCCTCATTCTGCCCCTTATTAATCTGTTTTTGTTAAGTGGAAAAGAGATCAAAGTAAAATCCTTGGAAGACAGGTGAAGGGGAACCAAGACGATGTTTACCTTTAGGGCAGTGATTTTCAACCTTTTTTGAGCCATGGCACATTTTTTACATTTACAAAATCCTGGGGCACACCACCTACCAAAATGACACAAAATGACACTCTAACACAGTTCATATTATACATATAGTTAATAATATAGTTTCTAAATATATTTATAATCACTTAGTGTGAAACCTGGGCCTGTTTCAATGAACACAAAAGGGATATCCTGGCAGGAATGGTAGAAAGACACACACGAAGCTCTTCCTCAACCGTTCTCAGTCTCGCTCTGTTTTTAGTTTTTATCGCAGTCAAGCTTGAGAAGCTCAGCTCACATAGATATGTGGTTGAAAACGGGAGCAATGCCAAAATAGCTTTGTTGGCCAGAATGGGGAACTCCTTGGCAACAGATAACCAAAAACTGTCCAAAGGAAGATCAGCAAACTTTAGCTTTAAAGTTAGATAACATTGTGATGCTTTGTATATCACCCTCTGCGGGAGCCTCTTTTAAAAAGAAAAAGGTCAAATATCTTTATACACCATCAGGATAGACATAACCAGCTGAGGCTGAGGCTTCATCTAGTGGTGGCAACATTTACCTCCAGTCCTGACCAGGATTAGAAGTCGGGACCATGGGGAGGAGTAGCAGCTTCAACTACTCACCGCGGCCACACAATGACAAGTGCGCGGCAGCCCGAGCGAGGACCTTCCTGGGTGTGGATGAGAGGCGGCCTACTATTGGTTCATCACTAGTGGTCGGGATGAATCCTAGAAGGTGATTGGTCAGTGAGCGTTCCCTGTGCCTCCACTCTTCCTGTCGCTGATAGCTGGAGGGATTGTGAGGGGAATGTTTATGTTCGGATGGAGGTGGCTGGCAGCCGGGCGGATAAATAGCCTCCTCCATGGGCCCTATCCCACACGAGGGCTGTAGTTTGGGGACCCATGTTTAATTTCCCCACAGCACACCTGACCATGTCTCACGACACACTGGTTGAAAAACACTGCTTTAGGGGACCCTTCTTTCTATTAGATGGTATGTGGTATATTTTTGTGTACCCACTTGGTCTGCCTTCAGTAGCTGGGAGAGCTACCTTGCCCAAAGTTTTGTCATCTTAGGTGGCTAGTATCCAGTGTCTCATCTATATAGTTATTAAGTCTTGGCTCCCTTACCCCAACCGGGTCAATTCTTAGCTGAAGGACCTTCTTAGCTTCAGTTGAGACCTAGTTGGTATTCTTTCATGGCTCAACTTTTCTCTATCCATCCTGCTTTCTTCTCTACAATGGAGGTTTTCTCAGGCACATTCCCTAATAAACTATTTACATAGTTACCTCCATTTCAGGATCTGCTTTTTTTTTTTTTTTTGGTATTTTTCTGAAGCTGGAAACGGGGAGGCAGTCAGACAGACTCCCGCATGCGCCCGACCGGGATCCACCCCCGGCATGCCCACCAGGGGGCGATGCTCTGCCCATCCAGGGCGTCGCTCTGTTGTGACCAGAGCCACTCTAGTGCCTGAGGCGGAGGCCACAGAGTCATCCTCAGCGCCCGGGCAAACTTTGCTCTAATGGAGCCTTGGCTGCGGGAGGGGAAGAGAGAGACAGAGAGGAAGGAAAGGGGGAGGGGTGGAGAAGCAGATGAGCACTTCTCCTGTGTGCCCTGGCCAGGAATCGAACCCGGGACATCCGCACGCCAGGCTGACACTCTACCACTGAGCCAACCGGCCAGGGCCAGGATCTGCTTTTTAGAGAACTCAGTTTATTCTACAGTTTTGTTAATTTGCAAAGTCCATCAATAAAAGGCAAAAATAAATTGTTTGAAGAGTATTTTTTATATATCAGAACTTAGGAAAATTATCACCATTTGGATAGTAAAACTTATCAGAAGCAAGAATAGAAATTATTGAACATGCATGAGTTATGTTTTTCTTACCCTTCTGGTCAAAAATAGGTGCCTTCTAGTGGGAAAAAAAAAGTCCAAGCTCACTTTTGGCCCAGAGCTCACAGAACATGCACTATATTTTTTCTGTAAAAGAAGCTCATTCTAATGTAGTGCTGTTCTTCTGTGTAATAGAACCACAGAATAAGAGAACTCCAGACTTGCCTGAAGAAGAATTTGGAAAGGAAGAGATCAAGGAGAATGAAGCAGCGGTCAAAAAGATGCTTGTAGAAGCCACCCGGGAGTTTGAGGAGGTTGTGGTATGTTAACTCAATTTAACTCACTTTCTTCTGTACCTCCATTCTTTGAAATTGGTCACCCCATCTACCCTTTTTATACACCCAAGGCCCAGAAAGGTAAGAGAGATGGTCAAGAATGGAAGAAGAAAATGGAAAGTGGGACTGATTTCGCTTCTAGGCATGTGGCTTGTAGTTTTTGGAGGGAAAGCTTGAGGGAGAGAGGTAGAAAAGTTGGGGAGAATTATTTTTAAACAATATAAAGCATCCCATTTTGAGTTTTTTTATTTCAGTATAACCTTTTCAAAATTAAGAATGGATTTATCTTTTAAAAATGTTTTTATGCTTCTTAGTAATTTTTAAGAGTTTAATTTTTTTAACCAAGCAGCTTTAGCTTTTTGTGTATCGAACTTTTAAGGAAATTTTTAGCTCTTCCATATTCAGTCTAGCTTCTAATAGTACTCTTGGAATTCCTATGTAATCATCATTATAAAGAAAGGCAGGAGCTGTGAAATAATGAGGAGTGATTGAAAAACACCCCAAATTATATGTGCATATCTTCTTAAAGAAAAAACATCTTTTTTTTTAAATTTTTTTTATTTGTATTTTTCTGAAGCTGGAAACGGGGAGAGACAGTCAGACAGACTCCCGCATGTGCCCGACCGGGATCCACCCGGCACGCCCACCAGGGGTGATGCTCTGCCCCGACCAGAGCCACTCTAGTGCCTGGGGCAGAGGCCAAGGAGCCATCCCCAGCGCCTGGGCCATCTTTGCTCCAATGGAGCCTTGGCTGCGGGAGGGGAAGAGAGAGACAGAGAGGAAGGAGGGAGGGGTGGAGAAGCAAATGGGCGCTTCTCCTATGTGCCCTGGCCGGGAATCAAACCTGGGTCCCCCTCACGCCAGGCCGACGCTCTACTGCTGAGCCAACCGGCCAGGGCAGAAAAAACATCTTTTAAGTTAACTTTTTTTATTAACACAAAGGAAAATGGTTAGGTCTCTGTCTAAATCAGGAAAATGACTTAAAGCTTCTGAAATTGGTGAGTGAAGAAATGCACAAGAATTGGCAGAATTGTGCATTTTTGTATAATGTTCCCTTTGTTATTTTTTTTATTTTATTTTTTTTGGTGAAAGAGATAAGGAGACAGAGAGAGACACAGATAGGGACAGACAGACAGGATGGGAGAGATATGAGAAGCATTAGTTCTTTGTTGCAGCACCTTGGTTGTTCATTGATTGCTTTCTCATATGTGCCTTGACTTGGGGGGCTACCGGAAACCGAGTGACCCCTTACTCAAGCCAGCAACCTTGGGCTTCAAGCCAGCAACCTTTGGACTCAAGCCAGCGACCAAAGGGTCATGTCTATGAAACCACGCTCAAGCCAGTGACCCCGTGCTCAAGCCAGTGACCCCGTGCTCAAGCTGGTGAGCCTACAGTCAAACCGGTGACTTCAGGGTTTCAAACCTGGGTTCTCTGCATCCCAGTCTGACACTGTATCCACTGTGCCACTGCCTGGTCAGGCACGTTTTGTTATTTGAGTTTTGTTTTATTACTTGATAATAGATTCATTTTCTATGAACTTCTAAATGCTCTTAACAGCTCCTAAACATGGCCTACATAGATCTTTTCTCACATGACCTACTTTATAATACACCTAAATGCAGTATAGCTTGAATGCCCTAAAACAACAGTGGTTTTTGAGTGCTTAATTATGTGCAGCTATTGGTAAGCACTGGGGATGTAATCATGAGCAAAACAGGTATATTTCTGTCCTTATGGAGCTTACAATCTGGGAATGAAGTGATACTTTTAACAAATAATTAATGCAGACATCTGTACCCATGTGTGTATGCATATACATATATTTTTTTTATATTCAGTGTAGCTTCTAACATTCTGGTGGAGTACCCTAGTTAATTATACATGTACATACATGCACATATGTGCGCATGCACACACACACACACATCCAAGACAAATAAATGTAAGAAGGAACGTGACATACTAGAGAACCTGAAGGAAGTCAGTGTGATTGGAGTGAAAAGGGCAAGGTGGTAGTTGGGAGAAACCAGATATTCTAAGAGTAAGTGTCTGTAACTGGGTAATTAACCTGTTTTATTCATCACTTCCTCTAGGTGGAGGAAAGCCCTGATTTTGAAATACACATAACAATGTGTGGTGATGACCCACCCACACCCGAGGAAGACTCAGAAACACAGCCTGACGAGGAAGAAGAAGAAAAAGTTTCTGCACCTGAGGTGGGAGCTGCCATTAAGATCATCCGGCAGTTAATGGAAAAGTTTAACTTGGATCTATCAACAGTTACACAGGCTTTCCTAAAAAATAGTGGTGAACTAGAGGCTACTATCTCCTTTTTAGAGTCTGGTCAGAGGTCTGATGGGTATCCCATTTGGTCCCGACAGGATGACTTAGATTTGCAGAAAGATGATGAGGCTACCCGAGATGCATTGGTCAAAAAATTTGGTGCTCAGAATGTAGCTCGGAGGATTGAATTCCGAAAGAAATAATTGACAAGATAATGAGCAAAGAAAACAAATGTGACAGATGAAATGGAGTGGCAGAATGGGTGGTAAAAAAAAAATTGTGACCATTAAACTTGGGAGATTCTTATATTGGAACTAACACTGGTTCTCTGACCAATGCTGTCATTGCTCTGTGAGTCCTAGATTTTGTAGCCACACATAGTTGCATAGGAAGATGAAAATAAAAGATGTTGGGTACGTTTAGAGCTGTCCAGTAGCAGTGTGTTTCTGAAAGGAAATAAAAACCAGAGAGAAGTTGGTCTACATAATTACCTTTTTTGAGAATGAAACCTCTATTATATTGGTGACAGGAGCTAGTGACCAAGTCAAAGGAGGAAAACAAGGTGACAGGTCTTTTCAGGTAGTGTGAATAAAGAGCCTCTTATCCTTTGGCAGAAACTCCTCTAGATTGTGATAGATTCTAAATCAAGAATCTAGAAATATGGAAATATTTCATTATAAGTCCTTGAACATGAACTCTCCCAAACCCTTGCTCCCTCCTCCCCCCCCCCCCCCCCCCCCCCCAGTGAACTCTGATTTCTAAACTGTGAAAACTCCATGTTTCCTTTGCGTAGTTAATATTTGAAAACCCCGCTTCTTGGCTATTCTTTTCTTTGGGTCATTGTCAGTCAAGTATCTGGCATCCAGTTTTGTTTAAAATACAAACAAAACCCTAAAGAGTCTCAAGAATAGTCTTATTTGATTGCTAGTGATGTGTTTTTATTTACTGAGTATAGTTTTGTGTTATGGCTGTGTTAGATTTAAAAATTAGTGGATTAATTCCTCTTCGTTGTGTTGCTTTTTTTACTGAAAATAAATGGAATTTTATATTTGAGTCTCCAACAAGTGTTTGATTGTATTCACAAAAACTTTTGTCTATAAAAACCATAAAGGAACTGATATTTTTTCTTATTATTAATTAGATAAATCAGGGGTCCCCAAACTACGGCCCATGGGCCGCATGCGGCCCCCTGAGGCCATTTATCCAGCCCTCAACGCACTTCTGGAAGGGACACCTCTTTCATTGGTGGTCAGTGAGAGGAGCATAGTTCCCATTGAAATACTGGTCAGTTTGTTGATTTAAATTTACTTGTTCTTTATTTTAAATATTGTATTTGTTCCCATTTTGTTTTTTTTTACTTTAAAATAAGATATGTGCAGTGTGCATAGGGATTTGTTCATAGTTTTTTTTATAGTCTGGCCCTCCAGTGGTCTGAGGGACAGTGAACTGGCCCCCTGAGTAAAAAGTTTGGAGACCCCTGAGATAAATAATCAATAAGTGCTTCCATTTTAGAATAGGCCATTAGAAATATGCTAGTTCTTCTGGATGGAGCAAAGAGAAGATCTGTGTCAAGGACTGTGAAAGATGGCAAAATAAGGGGACCTGCTGAGAGCCAAAGGGGAGAGAAGCCAATCAGGAGCAACCAGGAACCATCAGGTGTGTAATAGGAGTTGTTAGTGTCCCACCCTATCCCCTAGCAGTCACTATTCCAGCACATGCTCCCAACAGGAGTCCTGCAAGCACCTGTGCTTGAGGCTTTCTTTCAGCTAGTGCTGTGTGGGAATTAGAGGATGTGTACCCAGCTTCCTTGCTGACCAGAGAAATGACACAACTGAATAATGTTTGAGAATTACCCTGTGTGTGGGCTAATGGTTTTCATGCCATTTTCAGCGGTCCCCAGTAGAAATAAACAGTTTCCCACAGTGGTAATTGGGTTATGAATGCACCCTGCATAGGCTTCCTTCTCTTGGTCTCATTCCTGCTTCTCTACTAGTGCATCCTTGAAGAACACAAATTCTATGTTTAGAGTCTGCTTCTGGGAGAACCCAGCCTAAATCAAAGTGCTTAACCTTTCCCTGTTTCTCGGTATGTTCGAAGGTAAACCACTCCCAATAGTAACTAGCTCACTACAGTGGTATTCTTAAATGGGGATTGGGAAGGGGTGAGTGATGGGCATTTGATGTCATCTAGGATGTCTGTACCTCGGTAAAGCTACCAAAGCCTCTTGGCTTAATAGGACTAGAATTTCCAGTTTTGTCAAAGCAAATGCAAAAGGGTGTGGTTTATTATACCCAGACTCTCAAAAGACACGTTTAAACCAAATACACAGCAGCTTAATAGTGTTCCTAATAAACCACTGACTTTCAAAATATCTGGTTTTATAATTTCTCTGGTCATTTCATATGTTGGGCTTAGAGATGTATCTAGGGAAACAAATTATGAGAAGTATTTTTGGGAGCATTTATCTAAGCAAGGAAACTGAGTTGGATTTAAATTTTTTAAAAAATATTTTATTTATTGATTTTAGAGAGAGAGGAAGGGAGAAACAGAGAGGGAGAGAGAGAGAGAGAGACAGGAACATAGATTTGTTCCTGTAATAAAACGGGCAATTTCTGTGCCTTGGGACGATGCTCTAACCAACCGAGCTTTTGGCTTTTTTTTTTCTTTAAGTCTCACCTTGGCATTTTTTAAAATTGATTGATTTTAGAGAGACAGAGAAAGGAAGGCGGGGAGAGAGAGAAGGAAGCATGCATTTGTTGTTCCACTTAGTTGTGCATTCATTGATCACTTTCAGTAAGTGCTCTGACCAGGGATTGAACCTGCGACCTGATGTTTCTGACTGAGCTAACTGGTCAGGGCTGGATCTTAGTAGTTAATGGTTAATGGCATGAGCTATGGCTGGATTGACTCCAAAGATCAGCTGTTCAAGTCCTTACGTTGGGATACCTCTCCCTTGAAGCTGCCAGATTCTTGTTGTTCTTTGGGTTTTTTTTCTCAACTTCATGAATCTGGTTCTGCTTTTCTGCCTGTGCTCTGGGAGACTTCAGCTTTTGAAATTTTCTCGGCCTTATATAACTTGTACAACTTCATTACAAGTGACAGAAGCATTTCCCTTTTGTCTCTTTTATTCCTGCAGCAGTGAGTTTTGCTCTGTTTTCTATTCCTTTTAAGCAGGGGCAGTTGAATTTTAAAAGTTTATACTGCTGTTTGAACTGTTCTGATCCTCCCTTGTTTTTGGTCTATGATGGTTGCTGGATCATATGCCCACCTGCCTATGTCAGTAAGTCATATTTAGTTGCATGGAACAGAAAACATAACCCAAAGGACTTGAAACAATAAGGAGATTTATATCTTGTGCGTATAACAAGGAGTCCTGAGGTGGGGTGGCTTTGGGGTTCTATTTTTCTAATTTGCTCTTCTTAGCTTATTCTGTGGGCTGCTCCCCTTGTGGTCGGAAGGTGGCTATTACAGTTTCAACTGCAGAAGAGAGGATTTCATCTAGGTATCTTCCTGTCTTAGTAGGCAGTCTTTCTCAGAAGCCCCTCCTCGACTTTTCATTGTACAGAATTATAGCACATGCCTCTTCCTAATTAAATTGACTTGATGGACATAAATCAATCAAGATCTATCCTCCTTGGGCTGCAGATTGTGTAACCGTGCCTGGGAATGTGGCCTGAATGGGGAGGAAAAATACCCACACAAAAGTCAGGGAATTAGGGTTTTTAATTTGCTTCTTGAGCATATTTCCTTATAACAAATGCAATTTATGCTTCTTTATCAATAATAATCATCACCTTGAAACTCATTCTGCATATCTTCCTGGTCTCTTTCTCTCAGATTCTTCAGCTTCCAGTATAGTTGTGTCTGTCAACAAGGAGGGCTTCCCCAGTGGTTCTTTCTTTTGATTTTTCTACTTGCAGCTTTCAGTTTTGATAATTTTTTTTTTTTTTTTTTAAACTGATCGAATCAGGCCGTTGTTTTTTGTTTTTTATTTATTCATTTTAGAGAAGAGAGGGAGAGACAGAGGGAGAGAAGCGGGAGGAGCTGGAAGCATCAACTCCCATATGTGCCTTGACCAGGCAAGCCCAGGGTTTTGAACTGGCGACCTCAGCATTTCCAGGTTGATGCTTTATCCACTGTGCCACCACAGGTCAGGCTCAGTTTTGATAATTTACTGGCACTGGGATCTTTCTAGGGGTACATATCAGGTGGACTTCTGAGCTTATCACTTGCCACCTGGATTTGCCAACCTAAGGACTTGAACAGCTGATCTTTGGAGTCAATGCAGGCATAGCTCATGCCATTAATTTATGAGGTCATAAAATTTTGTACAAATATTTGAAGAGCTCATCTTGCTCTGCTTGCTGATCACTGTTTTGTCTGATAGTTTATGTATTTAATTGATAGCTACAGAATTAAGTAAATCAAATCAGTTTTTATTTTAAAAGTGATCAGTAGAATCTTTTTAAAAATACTTTTAAAGATTTTATTTATTGATTTTATAGAGAGAAGATAGAGAGAGGAGGGTGTTGGGAGAAGTATCAGGTCATAGTTGCTTCACTTTATTTGTTCATTGATTGCTTGTTATATGTGCCTTGACTGGGCAAGCCCAGAGTTTTGATCCGGCAACCTGAGCGTTCCAGGTACTACACTTTATCTGCTGCGTCACCACAGGCCAGACAGAAACTTTTTGAAAATAGTTTCGTATAGGTGTTAAAGTAGTTAAACAAGGATGCCCTTAGACCGCGATGGCTTTGGTATCCTTGTAAACCAAAACCTAAGCCAGGGCCAATGCACTTCAGTCTAAGAAAATGAAATTCAAGAGGGGAAATTTGGATACACCAACAGGCGCAGCAGGGATGTGCACACAGAGGAAAGACCACGGAAGGACACAAGGAGAAGACGACCATCAGCATAGCAGAGAGGAGCCTCTGAAGAAACCGAACCTGCACACACTGAGCTTGGAATTCCTTTCTCTAGAAGTGTGAGAAAATAAATTTCTGTGTTTAAGCTGCCTAGTCTGTGCATGGCATCAAATTATATAATTATATAAGATCCTTTTTTTGGGTAGACTTGTGCCACTAATGTGTCTGTGCCTGTGTGTACACATAACGTGAGTTTTAATTCCCTAGGTCCTTGGCAAACCGTGGCTCGCCAGCCACATGTGGCTCTTTGGCCCCTTGAGTGTTTAGCAAAGGCCAGCTTAGGAGTACCCTAATTAAGTTAATAACAATGTACCTACCTATATAGTTGAAGCTTAAAAAATTTGGCTCTCAAAAGAAATTTCAATCGTTGTACTGTTGATATTTGGCCCTGTTGACTGAGTTTGCCGACCATTGCCCTAGATAATATGAAGGTACAGCTAGGAAAAATCACTTCTGCTAAGTATAATCTGAGGATAAACATTGATGTTGGAATATTCTGGCACTTGTGCTTTAGTGTATAAACACATAGAGAAGCTCTTGCACATAATGTACCAATAAGGACGTCTACCTCACAACTGTTTGCACTAATTTATTTGTAGAACTACAAATACTTGTAGATACATTTGTAGAACTACATGTGTGTGTACTGAACTTGTTCCAATACCTTCATGTTGAAAGTAAACAAAGCAATAAAAGAAAACAATGCAAATTGATAAAATGAATGAAGAAGTAATATTTTTCAAAGATACTTATATTGTACCAAGGTAAACACATATACACCTTCATACACCAAAATCTGTTTTAAAAAGTTACTGTTTCAAAAGAAGGGAAAGGTGTGAGACTTGTTATCCCAGGTTTTAGATTGATATTTTTTATAATAAAGTGAATTTTATGGGTATGTAGAGATATAACTAAATATAAGGTCTCCCGGAAAGTTCTGTCCGTTTTTGGAATAAAACAAAATATAAATTTTTCTTACCATCAATAAACTTTATTAAGTAATATAATTGCCATTATCATTAATGATTTCTTGCCAGCGTGAGGGCAATTTGTATATTTCATTTTTGAAAAATGTTTTATCTTTTGATGCAAAAATTTGAACCAGTGCTTGTTTGATATCTTCTTCATTTTTGAATTTTTTGCCCTTCAAAAAATTTTGTAAGGACAAAAACAAGTGATAGTCGGAGGGTGCTAAGTCCGGGGAATATGGTGGATGCGACAGACATGCTTCTGTAGCATTTCTTCCTTGTTGAAATTCGTAAAAACTATAGTGGCGTAAATGAACTTTATCAGTAGCCATGGGTAGACTATCGCTTCACACATAAGACTAACGTGAATCAACTTTGTTTTAGTTAATTTGCTACATCAGTATGTATACATTAAGTGATAAAAATAGAGAGGCACACATGCGCCAAATAGACATGTGCTTACGTGTTGAAACTTGTGATAGAAACGGACAGAACTTTCCGGTAGACCTTATAGATATGAAAAACCTAAAAAAATGTAGAAATCTTAACATTAGACTGTATTCAATGACTATATAGTGTTGCTACTATATTTTCCATGTAATTTTTTGGTATGTTTAATTAGTCAAAGGAAAAAATATACATGAAAAAATATTCAGTATTATATCATAGATCTATCCTAATGTAATCATCCCCTTACTGCTGAACTTGCATCTAGGAAATATAGCATCCCTTCATTTTCTGCATGACAAACTAATTTTGTTTGCATTCCCATCTTTTCTTTTTTTTTAGTTATATTTATATATTATAGTTAAAGATAGAAAAAAAATTAAATTTAAAAAGAAAAAAATTGCCTGAAGAGGAACTCCTGAAGGACCAAAGTGCCTCAGGAAGTTTACTATCCCCCCCATCCCCCAAAAGTCCTTTACAAAATCTTCCAGTGTGATCTCCAGGAAACCCCTGCCTGCCTCCGCCCCCTCCCCCGCCCCAACTCCCGCTCTCCTGTGTCTCCATGGCCTCAGCCTGTACCCAGCTCCAGCCTAGTGTGCAGCAGCGTCCAGTCTCATCTCTGGCCGTACACTGCCGTCACGGCTTTCTGCTGGCTGCCCCTTGCTATGCTCTGGGGGGCCCACGTGGGCTATGGGTGGTGGGAGGATTGGGGCTTCGGGGTGGGTGTGATCCAGGCGGCCTGGTGGCTGGGCAGAGAGGAGGCCCAGAAAGGGCTGAAGTTTGCAGGGGGTGAGCAGCCCACAGCTGTCCTGAGGCTGTTGCTACTCTGCAGGTCATTGCAGGTGAGAAGCTTGGAGAACACGGCCAGGGCCTTAGGGAAGTTGGGTGGTGTGGCTGGTGTGTTGCTGGAGGAGCACATCATCTGGTGGTAGTGGCTGTTGAGGATGTTGGTTTTTTAGAAAAACATTCTCAGGGTGGGCTCGACCTGCCAATGGGCTGCCTGTAGCCACTGCTTTGCCTGTCAGCCACACAGCCTGCGGCCAGCACGAACTGTTGATCATGACCTGGTGCCGGAGCTCCTCCGTGTTCACTGACATGGCCCTGCTGGCTGGCTGGCTCAGTGGCTGCAGGAGTGTATGCCTTCAGCTCGCATACACTGCCACCTGCCCAGCAAGGGTGTTGTTTTGCCTTCCCATCTTGCTAGAACGTTAAAGAAGTGCCCACGTGTCCCCTGTAGGCCTGTTCTTACCTGGGTTCAGTTCCAGTTTGTAGATTTTCCAGCTGCGGGAGGACATGGTGATTACAAGGAAGAGTTCATATTTGGGATAAAATGCTTTTGATCAGAAGGATTGAGCAAATGTGTCCACTGCCTCATGCCCCAGAGGCGATATGGTGCTTGGAAACAATGCTTTAAACAGTGGAGTGAGTGCAGAAAACAACCACTACCCACAACACAGAGTAAGACCTTTATTGGGGTTTCCAAGTGTTTTTTTTTTCCTTTTCATTAGTCTTATCCTGAAAAGGGTGACTTTATTGTTTATCATTTTTTAAATTGCACTGATCCTGCCTCCAAAGGAAAGAGGCCTGGACCAGGTTCCATGAGAATGACGTCACCTTCCTCCTTCTGAAAGGGAGCTTTGCAGCATGGGGAGCAGAGCCTGAATTTTCACTGAGGCGCAGCTGGGATCCTGGAATATCCTTTTCCTGTGGTTCAGGACTCAGAAAAGGTCGTACCTTTTCATGAAAATTTGGAGATTGCAGGAGTTGACCTAAGGGCTGAGGTTTCTACATAATTTTGGTGCAATTGGCCCAGGAGATGAGACGGTTCTCCAGTAGACCTTGTGTACTGATGTGGCCAGTATGTCTCGAGGATCCCATTCTGCAATCAGAGCTTGGCAGCTCTCATCACTGTGGCATAATGTAAGATGTGTCCATCTGACCCACATCCTGTAGAGTGGACAGGTTGATTTGGCACTGCTAAACTGTCAGATCTGGTGTCTTATTTGGGCCATCTTACCAAGGAATTCACAGGCTCCCTTCTGCTCTGCCCGGGGTAGAGTAAGAATTGGGTTCTGAAACCACATATATGCAAGGAAAAGCAAAAACAGACATTATATGACATAGCAGTCTGGCTCTGTTTCTCCTACTATTTAAAGCAAAGGGAGTATTAATATAAGCCCTAATATCAGGGTGGTTTTATATATTATTCATATATACATATATATATGAAAATGTGTTTAATATGTATGTGTTTATATATGTGTGTGTATGTATATTATGTGTATATACACAAACATACAAATACCTAAATTGAGGTCATAACACAGCAATAAATAAATGAAACTGGCTGAATAGATGTTCTAGAATCCTCCCTTTAATTACAGTAGTGGATTAGCAAACAAGTTCTCTTGACCAGGTTGACGTTTTCCTCCTCTTTGCCAGTGTATGCATATGACTACATATCTTACATACACCTGTATACATCTGAACAAGGGTTAGTAAGTGTTTGAGGGTTTCTATGCTTATAAACCTATGAATGTGCTTCTTGGTATGAACATTTAACATATACTAAACCACTATCCCTACAACTTAGGTAGAAGGAACTCAATGGGAATGATGTTTTTCTCCCAACTGGAAGATATTTAACTTGACTATGTCAATAGATTTTTTGAGGGGTGTCACAAATGGTGGGAGGGGAGTAGGCAAGGCATCTGGTTGTTAGAGGCCAGGAATACTGAAAAGTATTCTACTAGGCACAGGACCACCCATTACAAGAAAGAATTCTTTGAACCAATATGATAACAGGTCAAGGTGTAGAAAACCTGTCAGGGTTCTCAAAATAGATATCAACTTATACATTTTCCCACATTTGCTGTTGGTGATTTTAAGATTTAAAATTTATTTACTCATTTTAGAGAGGTGGGGGTAGAGAGAGAGTAAGAGAGAGAGAGTGAGCAAGAGAGAGAGAAGGGCGGGGAGAGGAGCAGGAAGCATCAATTGACTCCCATATGTGCCTTGATCTGGCAAGCCTAAGGATTTGAACTGGCAACCTCAGTGTTCCAGGTTGATGCTTTATCCACTGTGCTGCCACAGGTCAGGCAAGATTTTTTTTTTAAATATTGATTTTAGAGATAGAAGAGAGAGAGAAAGGGAGAGAGCGAGCGAGAGAGAGAGAGAGCGAGAGAGAGAAAGGAGGAGGGACAGGAAGCATCAACTCCTAGTTGCTTGTCATATGTGCCTTGACCAGGCAAGCCCAGGGTTTTGAACAGGTGACCTCAGCATTCCAGGCTGACATGTTATCCACTGTGCCAACTCAGGTCAGGCTTGCTGTTGGTGATTTTAAATGGACACACCACTGACAATCTGAGGTGAAATTCTTCCTTTCGTAAGAATCTGACTTCCCATACCAGGTCTTGACCATCCATACCTCTGCCCCTTGACGACTGATAATTCAAGATCGGTCAACCTTTTTCCAGCAACCTTTTTTTTTTTTTTTTTTTTTTTTTTAAATCCTGTAACTTTTGAGAGGGCAATATCATAGCAGATATTTAATGCTACAGACATTGAATCAAGAATTATCTGAACTCTTGATTTCTGAATGCCTGTTTGGTTAGACAGTATTTTCCTGGTTGCAGCATCAGGGAATCAGTTCCAGTTAAAGGCTTAAACTAAGGTGTTTGATTGAGATCTTGTAATGGATGTCTGGCTTCTTTCATAAGTATTGTAAAGGATAACACAGGAACAAAAGGCAGCTTCTAGGACAGTTTTCACATTTGAACTGGAAACTCAAACTTGAAAAAATAAAGCTGACCATACTTACTCCCTCTGAATCCCAGAGTTGACACCATGCTTAGCGTAGCAGGCCCCAAAGGCCCAGAGACCTGCTTGCTAAGAACTTGCCTGTCCCAGCCAACTGTGGGACCATGCTTATATTTCTTTTTTTTTTAATAAATAAATTTTTATTTTAATGGAGTGATATCAATAAATCAGGGTACATATATTCAAAGAAAACATTTCCTGGTTATCTTGTCATTTAGTTCTGTTGCATACCCATCACCCAAAGAGAGATCATCCTCCGTCACCCTCTATCCAGTTTTCTTTGTGCCCCTCCCCCTCCCCTTCCCCCTCTCCCCCCTTCCCTCCCCCCACCCTCCGTAACCACCACACTCCTGTCCATGTCTCTTAGTCTTGCTTTTATGTCCCACCAATGTATGGAATCCTGCAGTTCTTGTTTTTTTCTGATTCACTTATTTCACCCCTCATAATGTTATCAAGATTCCACCATTCTGCTGTAAGTGATCCGATGTCATCATTTCTTCTAGCTGAATAGTATACCATGGTGTATATGTGCCCCATCTTCTTTATCCAGTCTTCTATTTTTTTTTACAGTGATTAAAAGCCTTTAAGCGAACTCCTGGCCAATACAGCAAGAATCCATAAAAGAGTAGTGTCCTTAACATGTTCACCAAGTCCAAGTTGGCCCCATCACCATGCCAAATCCCTGAAAAATGCAACCCAACCACAGTTCAGTCTGTTAGGAGCTGTCACAGGGAGCAGGAGTCCAGGAAAAGTCCACATCCAGGAAAAGTCCGCATGGCACTGGAATTGTTGTCACCATTCTATACTTTGCAGCTCATGTCCAAGTCCCAATGACCGCTGCTTCTAGCTGGTAATGATTCAGGTAGACTGGAAAAGCCATTTGCAGCATGCGTGGATATGGAGCTTCTGTTCTCCTCTGCCTGGAGAGATGAGACCAGGTTGCTTTTCCCTGGAACTCTGCGACTGTGGCATGGTAAAGAAAACCTTGGGATACACTAAGCAGTCTCGGTGTGGCTTCTTCAGTGTTCCTTGGTTGAAGAGTCCTCTTAGTTTGATGCTTATATTTCTGATACTAGGTTGCCTAGAACAAGCTGTGACTGGGTCCTAAGATAAGGACTTTTTGTGGAGAATTTGGACAAAACATGTGCAATCGTTTTTACTCTATGTGGGACCCACTTAAGAAATGCATCTGGGCTTGTGCGTTCTTACCTGGAGTTCATGGCTGATGTTGGTGCTGTTCCTGGGTGTGGTCTTTTCCTAAGGACCATTCAGATCTCAATTGTCTCTGTTTTGCTCTATGGTTTTTAAAACCAAATCTAAGTGGGAGAAGACATGGAAGTCATGTAACTCAGTCTATGTTATTGCAAATATCAATGCAGTTAAACAAAACTGATTTGATCAATTGCCATTGGGATAATCACAAGAAAAAGGTGATGTTATCCTAGGAATGATGTAACTATTAGTCTACAATTCAGGATAGCACACAATCTGCTCTCAGCTCAAATTAGCATTTCTTTTATGGTCCTTCTCATAATATCCCAAGTAAATTTCCCTGATTTAAGAGATACTGTTAGTCCCTGGCTGGGTGGCTCAGTGGATAAAGTGTCAACCCAGTGCACCAGAGGTCGTGGGTTTGACCCCCAGTCAGGGCATGTATGAGAAGCAATCAGTGAGTGCACAACTAAATGAAACAACTAAGTGAAATAACGAGTTGATGCTTCTTTTTCTTTATCCTTTCTTCTTTCTTTCAAATCAATGGAAAAACTAAAACAAACAAAACCTGTAGAGAGAGGGAGAGAGACAGACAGATAGACAGACACTGTTAGTACTCTCAAAGGAAATCAGTATTTCTGTCCCTTAATCTCTCTCTACAGCAGGTCTCCAGTGATTAAATGTCTTCTTGGCTCCCATCATGTCTTCATAAGAAATACCAGTTCATAATACACAGTACATCTGGATGCCATCCTGGAAAAGAATGTCTTTAACTGGGGAGAACTAGCTACAGTCAAGAGCTGGACTAACACATTTCCTCTTACTTATGTTATCCCATAGTGAGCGATAGATAACGAGGACTCCTGTATACCCCATTGTGAAACTACTGTCACTGACATAAACATGTGAACTCTTTGCTTGTTTCCTCATTACTGGAGTCAGAATTGCAATGTACTTTCTAATTATTGCTGAATGTCTTATTTTTATAATTTGATAATTTGTGGTAAGAGTTAGAGTATTAATGACAACCAATAAGCTAGGGACTCACTCTTATATCCCCGGTGTTGTACTAAGAGATCATATCTGTGCTCTAACCGTAATTAATCAAAATGTTTTTAGGGAAGTTTTAAGCATAGGTGGAAACTGGAATAAATTTGTGGACACTATGGCAGAGCCAACCTCATCCTACATTGTTTTCTGGACTTACCATCTTCCACATCTGTTTACAAGGGCCCAGTATCCCTCATGCCGCTAATCATCAGCTATTCTCATAGGATGAGATTTGAGCAAACTCTGTCTCCCTAAAGAAGCATAAATTCTTTGTTGTGGCAGTTTAGTTGTTCATTGATTGCTTTCTCATATGTGCCTTGATTAGAGTGGGGGGGCTTCAGCCGAACCAGTGACCCCTTGCTCAAGCTAACCAGTGACCTTGGGCTCAAGCCTGTGAGCTTGGGCTTCAAGCCAGCAACCTTTGGGCTCCAGCCAGTGACCATGGGGTCATGTCTATAATACCACCTAGAGCAAATGCACAAAGAGTAAAGGAAAATTTCTTTTCCCGGCATCTCATCAGACTGAGGACCTTATAGCCAATGGCTTATTGGAGTCTATATATTTGAAACAAAAATCTGCACTCATTTTTTTCCTTTAAAAGCACATTTTTCTTCATTGCTTTAAATACTGTTTCACCTGGTTGAATTGTGTTGTTTCTCTTGGTGACTGAAGACATCTAATTTAGTTCAGTTTTACATCAGTAGTTCTATTCAAAATAATACAATATGGGATTTTCCTTCATACACTCCTGTTTATGAATCACATTTAAGATATTAATTAAAAAAAAGCTAGTCTGAAAATCAGGAATTTACATGAGTTCTTATCCCACAGTTTCTTTCTTTTCCTTTTTTTTTTTTAATGGGAGTTGGAGACAGAGAGAGGGACAAATAGGGACAGACAGGAAGGGAGAGAGGTAAGAAGCATAAATTCTTTGTTGTGGCAGTTTAGTTGTTCATTGATTGCTTTCTCATATGTGCCTTGATTGGAGTGGGGGGGGCTCCAGCCGAGCCAGCGACCCCTTGCTCAAGCTAGCCAGTGACCTTGGGCTCAAGCCTGTGAGCTTGGGCTTCAAGCCAGCAACCTTTGGGCTCCAGCCAGTGACCATGGGGTCATGTCTATAATACCACGCTCAAGCCAGCAACCCTGCGCTCAAGCTGGTGAGCCTGTGCTCAAGCTGATGACCTTGGGGTTTTGAACCTGGGTCCTCTGTGTCCCAGTCTGGTGCTCCATCCACTGCACCACCACCTGGTCAGGCATTCCTTTTTTTTTTTTTTTTTTTTTTTTTTTAAAGAAAGAGGAAGGGAGAGAAACATCGCTTTATTGTTCCACTTAGTAGTTGATTCTTGTATGTGCTCTGATTTGGGATCAAACCCACAACCTTGACAGGTCAGGATGATGCTCCAACCAACTGAGCTATTGGGCCAGGGCCCAACAGTTTTTTCATAATTACATAATCATTCTGCAGCATTCCAATACTTGATACCATATTGTTATCATAGTGATCTAATTTCCTAAAATTGATTTAAGCATCTCCTAGTGGGAGAGGCTGAATCAGTATATTCTCCTCTCTCCATCAGTGAATATATGCAACCAGTATTTCCCCCACTGGTAAAAGATATAAACCAAGTTCTTGTCCCTTTCATTTTGTTTTGAATGTTACGTAACAGGAAAAACCTTCTGGGGAACACCTGACATAAGAGAATTGCCTGATGGTGCTGAGCCCAGCTTTTCTCTTCCTCGACTCAGATAAGGAAATAGAAACCTGATGCTTACCTGAATGTTATACTCCATAACACCAATTTCCTTTGCCAACTGTTTCCTGATAGCTGTATTAGGGTAATGGTTTTTGTTCAAACCATTTTTGAAGGATATCCTTTTGACTTTTGTTGTAAATAAGCCTGCTTTGCTAGGTTTCTTTTTGTAGTATGCCTGATGAGGAGAAAATGGGGAGAAGGGTAGGAAGGATGCATTTATGGATTTGTCTGAACATATGCCTTATATTTACTTCAGGTTGAAAGCCGGTAGATCCAATGATTATTCTGTATTTTTACTTTAGGGATACAGCTAAAGTCATGCTAAATTGGAGACATATAGTTTGGATATATATATATATATATATATATATATATATATATATATATATATATATATGTATACACACACACACACACACACACACACACACATACATACACACACAATAGTGAAAAATGACAGCTGGTGGTCTGAGTTACCCAAGGAAGAAGATACCAAAAAATCCACAAAATTACATGCAAAGAGAATAGCAAGCAGTAGGAGCTAGGAAAACTAATGGAAATAAGTGATATAAGTAACACATGGAAAAAATTAATAGGATAAATAAAATACACAACAACTGACACTTTAGTAGAATTAAATATAAAATATCTAATTGTTCTACATATGTTTTTCTTCATTTAAAGTGTCAGCATTAGGCCCTGGCCAGTTGGCTCAGTGGATAGAGCATCAGCCTCATGTGTGAGCATCCTGGGTTCAATCCCTGGTCAGGCACATATGAGAAGCAACCGTCTGCTTTTCCCCTGCTCCCCTCCCCCTTCTCTTTCTCTTCCCATCTCACAGCCAAGTGGGTCGATTGGTTTAAGTGTTGGCCTCAGGTGCTGAGGATAGCTCAGTTCATTTGAGCATCAGCCTCCAACAGGGTCTGCCGGGTGGATCCCAGTCACTGCGCATGTGGGAGTCTGTCTTTCTATCTCCCTTCTCACTTAAAAAAATAGAAAAAATAGAAAATAAAGTGTAACCTTTAAAACTTTTGACAAACCACATATGGAACTCATGGCTATCTCTTTATTTATTTATTTATTTATTTATTTATTTATTTATTTATTTACAGAGGCAGAGATAGACAGGGACAGACAGACAGGAACAGAGAGATATGAGAAGCATCAACCATCAGTTTCTCGCTGCGCGTTGCGACTTCTTAGTTGTTCACTGATTGCTTTCTCACATGTGCCTTGACCGTGGGCCTTCAGCAGACCGAGTAACCCCCTGCTGGAGCCAGCGACCTTGGGTCTAAGCTGGTGAGCTCTTTGCTCAAGCCAGATGAGCCCGCGCTCAAGCTGGCGACCTCGGGGTCTTGAACCTGGGTCCTTCCGCATCCCAGTCCGACGCTCCATCCACTGCGCCACCACCTGGTCAGGCTCATGGCTATCTCTTATGTCATGTAAATTGAGAAGGTTTTTCTTGTTATAGATCATCTTTTTTTTTTTTTTTTTGTGAGAGAGAGAGGGAGGGACAGATAGGGACAGACAGACAGGAAGGGAGAGAGATAAGAAGTATTAATTCTTCATCGAGGCACCTTAGTTGTTCATTGATTGCTTTCTTATATGTGCCTTGACTAGGGGGCATCAACCAAGCCAGTGACCCCTTGCTCAAGCCAGTGATCTTTGGGCTCATGCCAGTGACCATGGAATCATGTCTATGATCCCACACTCTTGCCAGTGACCTTGCACTCAAGCTGGGAGCCTGTACTCAAGCCAGATGAGCCCATGCCCAACCCAGCAACCTTGAGGTTTCGAATCTGGGTCCTCAGCATCCCAGGCCGATGCTCTATCCATTGCACCATCTGGTCAGGCAGTTATAGACCATCTTAAATTCCTAGTTTCCAACTTGAAAGCATCCATCAATCCCTTGATGCAGTGTATCACTGTAAAATACCCCTGGCTGCAACAATCGATTCCTCTAATTGTGATTGTGATTTTAACCTTAATGAACTCTGGAAGATAAAGAAAGCATGTGGCATTATCAAAGAAGAGAGCAAAACGGAGCTGCCAGCTTACTATGTGCAGTGCTGTTCAAACCCATCTTGAGTAGAGGTACCTGGATTCTGCAGAGTGGGTGACTAAGCCACTCTCCAAGACACAGGGCATATTAATGCCCAGGATGATACACCCGTTCCTTAAATTATACCCTTCCATTTAATTCCTTAATTATTTAACTCATTTAGAAAGAAATCTATTTTCTTTTTAGAAAGAAATTTGAAGTAATCAAATGAAGAGAAAGTAGACTCTACTAGGCAATTTTACTATCATATCTTTCCTAATATGACTTAGAATCTGTGCTCTCTAATTTACATGTAGTCATATACACAAACATTTTTTCTCTATAATGTTTTAAAACTCTTGCTTCTTTTTTTTTTTTGGTTTTGATGATATTATATTTATAGTATTATACAGATGTCGTGATTTCACTTTGGATTTTTCCTGTTTTCTCAGCTCTTACACATTTCTTTCCATCGTTGATCATAGTGTTTACATGTCATCTTGGTGAGTCTATACTTCACAGTTATTAAGAAAACCTACTAATCAAGGTGTTGCTGTGGACTGTATTTCGTGGACTGATTGAATCACAGAAACAGTTGAAGTTATGTAAAGGAGATTATCTTCAATAGTCTGGGTGGAGCTGATGCAATCATTGATTGTCTTAAGAGCAAAACTTTGGCATTCCACAAGGAAATGAAGTCACACCTGCGCACAGCAGCTTTCTTTTCTGCCAGACCAAGGGCCTGCCTTAGAAATCTCATTCTTGCCTATCCAGGCCCCACAACTGTGTAAGCCCATTCCTTATAGTAAATGTCTTTATATGTTTATGTAACCACACACATGTGTAATTTCACTAGTTCCTTATGCAAGTTGAGTTCAGAATTTTGCTGATTCTGTTTCTCTGGTTGAACATTAAATGATATAGATGTTTGCACTGAACCAGGAGGTTCTGTAAGAACAGACTCTTGCATATATTTATAAATATCTATAAATATTAATAAATATTTGGGTTTCCTGGCCAGGAAGAACCATAAACCACGTGAAGTTATTGCTGAGGTCAAAGCAAATATGAATTGTAGTGGAAGAAAATAGCTAATAATACCAACTATTACCAGGTGACCATTTGTAGAAATGTGGACATACTAGTTGTGAATCTTGTTATGAATCTATATATGTATAGATATATAAACAAAATAGCTTTTGTTTTCTTTCTGCTGTCATTCCCTAATGATCTGATATAAGATGTATTGATAATAGTTAACCTTATTTAAGGAATATCAAAAGAGAAAGACACATCACCCAAGGGTGTTGCATCTTCTTTTGGGGAAAGGATTAGCATGTTTGTATTGTAGGCAGGATAGTTCTATGATATTAGGCAGAAATATCACTTTGTTACTTTATTAGGAAATTTTGGTTTCAGGAGGGGTATATGGTTGACAAGGTGTGGATGGAAATGGTCACTTTTATGTGTCAACATGGCTAGACTGACAGATCTTAGTTGTTCAAACACTCATCTAGGTATTTCTGTGAAGGTATTTTGTAGGTGTGATTAAAGTCCATAATCTTGACATTAACTAAGGGAAATTACCCTATATAATAATCAGGATGGGCCTGAGTTAATCAAATGAAAGGCTAAAAAGCTGGAGGAGGCTTCCCTGCGAAGAAGAATTTTTTCCTGTTGATAGGTACTCATGTTCAACAGTTCAGCCTGTACTATGAATTTCAGACTCGCCGTTCTGCACAGTCACACAATTCAATTCCTTGCAATAAATCTCTACATGCTATATACTGACCCTGTTTCTTTGGTTGAACAGTTGAACTCTGCTTGATACAGTCACCAAATTGTTTTGGAGTGATAGTATTAACAGGAAATAAATATATATGTGAATTTATCTTGAGGACAAGCCTGGGTGGTAGAAAACTTGATTGAATTCTAGAAGGATGGCAACTCATGTTACAATAAAGTTTTTGGTCAATCTCAAAACCTGGAAGGTAGAAAATGGGACAAGCCCTCTTATGAGTTGACCTAAGGATAACTGACTGGTGGTGGCACAGTGGATAAAGTGTTGATCCGGACTGCAGAGGTCGTGGGTTTGAAGCCCCGAGGTCACTGGCTCAGAGTGCAGGCTCTTCAGCACTGGGTCGCTGGCTTGAGTGGGGAATCGTCCACATGATCCCAAAGCTTGCCAACTTGAGTCCAAAATGTCGCTGGCATGAAAGCCCAAGGTTGCTGGCATGAGCAAGGGTACACTAGCTCATCCTAGTCAAAACACATACAAGAAGCAAACAATGTGCAACTAAAGTGAAAGGAAGGACGAGTTGATGCTTTTCAACTTCTCCCTTCCTGTCTCTCTCTCTTTCTCAAAAAACAAAACAAAATCCAAAACAAAACCTAAAAACCAAAACCAAAACAAAAAACAAACAAAAAAACACACAAAGACAAAACAGCCTGACCAGGCAGTGGCGCAGTGGATAGAGCATCGGACTGGGATGCGGAGGGCCCAGGTTCGAGACCCCGAGGTTGCCAGCTTGAGCGCGGGCTCATCTGGTTTGATCAAAGCTCACCAGCTTGGACCCAAGGTTGCTGGCTTGAGCAAGGGGTTACTCGGTCTGCTGAAGGCCCGCAGTCAAGGCACATATGAGAAAGCAATCAATGACCAGCTAAGGTGTCTCAATGAAAAACTGATGATTGATGCTTCTCATCTCTCTCCGTTCCTGTCTGTCCCTACCTATCCCTCTCTCTGACTCTCTCTCTGTCTCTTAAAAAAAAACAAAAAGACAAAACAGACTATCATTATCATGACTCATATATTCTTGGCCACTATTGTCTGGGAACATCCAGAAAGAAATGAGCTCAGAAGGGAAAGTGTTAATAAATGCATACTCTATTAATATTGGTTGGGGTTGGGGGGAAGGAATGTGTTGCCTAATAGGAGAAGGGAAGGGGATAGAAATAATGCATAAATTACAAGGTAAAGTATACAGGTAGATTTTATACTCATTTAAATGAAGAAATAAAAAATTGGAGATACACTTTCTAACAAAAATTTTACTTGTAGTTAAGAAAAGCAAAAATCAAACCTGCATTGTGACTTAAAACGCTTAGTTTAAAGCAATGATTGCATTAAAATTTCTGTCAACAAATTATTCCTCTATTATTAAAGAAAGCATTCCTATCTACTGACACAGGGGAAAAAAATGGTGTCCTTTTGCAACAGACAACTGATAAATAAGCTCAGGAATTCTATTAAGATGAGATACAGAAAAACTAGGCATAATGAATTGGGGAAATGGACTAATTATACCTGGAAAGAAATACAATCGGTAAGTTAATTGACCTTTATTTGTGTTTTCCTCTGTCAGTATATGTGTGTGCTATTATTGGAAAATTTACACGCTTGAACTAAAAGAAACTTAATTTTCTTTTGGTCCTGGTTGGTTAGCTCAGTCAGTTAGAGCATTGTCCTGAAACACCAAGGTTGCAGGTTCAATCCCCAGTATTTGGGAAGCAAACAAAAATGAATGCACAACTAAGTGGAACAACAAATGAATGCTTCTCTCTTTCTTCCTCTCTTTCTCTCTGACCAATCAATAACTAAAATAAAATAAACTTAATTTCTTTGGATAAAAATATTGTAAATTCCACCTTCTAGGATAATACCCAGATGGTAAAACCCCGTAAGAGCGATAGTCTCTAGTGCCCCTACACATGAGGCCAAGTAAATGACATCTAAGGATATGGTCTGTACCTTAACTAGGAAGCAGACATTGATCTTAAGGGGGGAAATGCATTCTTGTTAAGGGGAGCTCTCCCTTAAAATATCTCCCCAGATGATGCTTGCTACCGCTATGTTCCAATGAGTGTAATGCTCCTCTTCTTCTTCCATATTATGAGAGGACATTTAATACATGGATTGAGTCCATGTTCCTACTGGCTCCTAGTATGGACTTTTGTTCTGTGAAAACTTGAAGGGTTTTATCTGGATCTTCCAATTGCTTTGAGTGTGAATGGAAGCTTTGGCTTGGAAAATCATATTGTGCCTAGTGGAGACGGGTAGTAATTTTCTGGATGGAAGCTAATAATTTTGACCAAATAAATGAACAATATATTTTATAGGGGCCAAATATTTTATGTCTATCCTCATGACACCAGCCCAGTCAGGCCATGTTTACCAAGGGGATTATATTTTCCAAATTATTATTATTTTAAATATTTTATTTTTATTGATTTTACAGAGGGAGGAGAGAGAGAGAGATGCGGGAGGGTGAGAAGTATCAACTCATAGCTTGTTGTATGTGCCTGACCAGCAAGCTCAGGGTTTTGAACTGGTGACTTCAGCATTCCAGGTCAATGCTTTATCCACTGTGCCACCACAGGCCAGGCCATTTTGCAAATTACTGATTTCAGTCTTTGCCTTGTGATATTCTTTCAGCCCATGAACTATGACCTCACATTTGTTTGCCACAGTGCCTATCCTTTAGTACATCTGAGAATATTCCAAAGATAGAAAGTAGAAATTTCTTTCATGAAATGCATTTTACATAATATATCCACAGCTCTGAAATAATACTTTAATTCAGGAAAACTGGAAATATTTTGGCACTTACCCTGAAAATAAATACTTAAACCATTCATGATTAACAGAATAAAGTGACAATGCACACTGGATCTAACAAGAGTGCATGTGTGTGTGTATTTGTGTACATGCATACACATTCCTTTGATAAACTTTGGGTGCCAGGGTGACTACTGAGTCATTCTCACCTGTGCACAGTGAATCAACTCTCTTAGAGACAAATTTCCTCATTGGTTTACAGCAGTGGTCCCTGGGCCGTGGACCGGTCCCAGTCCGTGGGCCATTTGGTACCGGTCCACAGAGAAAGAATAAATAACTTACATTATTTCTGTTTTATTTATATCTAAGTCTGAATGATGTTTTATTTTTAAAAAATGACCAGATTCCCTCTGTTACATCTAAGACTCACTCTTGACGCTTGTCTCGTAAGTTCGACAATTATATTTAAAAATACCACACTTTTTACACCGGTCACATAATTTTATTTTGTGCGTTTATCCGTCCCACCCTAAAGGCCGGTCCGTGAAAATATTTTCTGATATTAAACCGGTCCGTGGCTCAAAAAAGGTTGGGGACCACTGGTTTACAGTACATCTTCATGAAAACAAGACTTGTCCATTTTGGGGGGGAGGGGCTCTGAGGACTTTTTTTCTTCTCCAGGAGAGCACGCCTTCTTTCTACTTTCTAGCTTTTAGTCTCAAGCTCTTTACTTTAGTTAAGGCGAAGAGTGACAAAGAAAGATGCTGGGAATTACTGTATGTTAGTATATGAGATCTCCTTTAGCTGATGAAGGGATAAATAAAATGCGGCTTATCTATACAATAATATTATGCTAGAACATGAATGGACCTTGAAAACATTATGTTGAATGAAAGCAAGAAGACACAAAAGGCCACAAATTGTTTGATTTCATTCATATGAAATGTCCAGAATGGGTGAATCCATACAGACAGAAAGTAGGTTATTAGTTTCCAGGGACTGGGAGGAGAGAGAATGGGGACTGATTGCTGATTGGTAGGAGATTTCTCTTTAGAGATGATGAAAAATTTCTAAAATTAGCTACTGTCAATGTTTGCACACTCTAAAAGGATAAATTTTATGGTAAATATCTATATTTAAATAAAACTCTAATGAAAAAGAATAACATAAAAAGGTAGCATAGCCCTGGCTGGTGGTGCAGTGGATAGAGCGTTGTCCCGGAGTGCCGAGGTCACTAGCTCCATCCTGGAGTTGCCAGCTTGACTCCAAGGTTACCAGTTCCAGCCCCAGTTAGGGCACATATGAGAAATAATCAATGGGTGCATAACTAAATGGGACAACAAGTTGACACTTCTCTCACTCTTTCCCTTCCTCTCTCTCAAATTGATGGAGATAAAAGAAAAAAAGAAAGATAGTATAATGGAAAGGGTCATGAAATGTTCCACCACCTGGATAAATGAATGTGCAGAGAAAACTTCCCCAAAACAGTGAACATTGCAAAACTGTTTAAAATAAAAATGTAAATTAGAGTTGCACACTAATTATTAAGTTGTGAAACTTAATGCCATTGGTATTAACACTTGTCAACATATTATGCTGTCAGAGCACATACCTTAGGTTAAAACAATCTAGTTGACTAATTTATATAAAGCATCTTAGACCAGAAAGAAATATTATAAAGTATGCATTTAATTTTGTAAATAACTTTAATTTTTCAAATGGGGTTATTAACAAATACTAAAAATTTCAAAAGTATGGACTAAATGATATGATCTAATTATGTTAAAAATGTAAGAATGAAAACAACTCAAAACTATATTCATTTTCAAGCATTCACTTTCTTTTTTTTTCATTCAAACAGAAAGATAAGGAATATCACTTTATTTATTGACCAAGATATAATTGCATATGATTCTATATAATTAATGATAAACTTAGAAAGTATTACCCTAAAAGATTTTGAAAATATATTTTATAATCACTAATATACCATTGCAACATTTTTATTCAAACTTAAATTTCTATTCATCAATATTTTAATTATAGTTTGTTATAGAATTATTTTATTAAATAATTATTTCATATCCCAATATCAATAGGAGCCCAGGTGATATATTAATTGGAATTTACAGTGTTTATCATTAGAACACTCAACTGTAACTAATGTTTAATATTTTTGTTAATTATTCTATCATTAAAATTGTAATTATATCATTTAAAGTTACCCTTCTATTTTAGATTTTAATACCATTCTGATTTCCCATGATCTTCATGCTACTATACTCTTGATTTTCAGACTTGATAAAGATCAAGATATCATCGAACCCCCCTGTTCTAAAATCTGGGGCCTTCACTGTTTGGGTGCTGCAGAAAGAAATGTAAGTAGGTTTCCCTACCCATCTTTTTTTTTAATTAATTAATTAATTAATTAAATTGTTTTATAGAGACAGAGAGAGGGTCAGAGAGCGGGATAGACAGGGACAGACAGACAGGAACAGAGAGATAAGAAGCATCAGTCATTAGTTTTTCGTTGCGACACCTTAGTTGATCATTGACTGCTTTCTCATATGTGCCTTGACCGCGGGCCTTCAGCAGACCGAGTAACCCCTTGCTCAAGCCAGCGACCTTGGGTCCAAGCTGATGAGCTTTTGCTCAAACCAGATGAGCCCGTGCTCAAGCTGGAGACCTCGAGGTCTCGAACCTGGGTCCTCGGCATCCCAGTCCGATGCTCTATCCACTGCACCACCTCCTGGTCAGGCACCCATCATATTTTATTTCTAATATTCAAATTAATAAGTTCAAAATAAAATATGAAATTCCCAAGAATATAAACTTTATGAAATATAATGCAAAAAAAAAAGAAAGAAATATAATGCAATGGAAATGGGTGCATATGAAATATATTTCTTCTCATTTGATCTTGGGATCCACTGTTTCGTGTGTACCAGCAACATTTTCACGTGAATAAATTGATTAAGTTGCCATGGCTGGAATGCTAATAATCTGGAAGACAATGCGAGACCCTGGGATAAATGTGACGGAGGCTAAAACACAGAAAACTTGACATAAGTAGCCAGAATCTTCATAATGGTATTCAGACTTTACGATTTCCTTGACTACCAACTTTTATGTCAAATCACATCTTCTTACCTCTAACTCTGTACCCATCATAGCACACACTTCATTGTACATTGCTGAGAAATAATGTAGTATGGCATATTCTTCATATTTGTTAGAATATAACACACTACATAGATGAGTATGAATAAATATATGTGCATTTATATTTATTTATAGAACACATATACTTTTTAATCTTGATAATTTTCTTCTGTTATTTTGTCTAAGAAAAACACTGCTTGCCTTTCTGAAACCAGAAGTGTCCTAAATATTCTATCCATTAGAAGGAATATAAAATAAAACATTTATTTAAATAATTAGGCCTCACTTCTAAAACCTCTCCTTTTCTCTAATTTTGTTTTCTTAATTTTCATGCATTTCCCAGTCTACTGAGGAAGTACAAAAGAGTTATTAAAGAGAGTGCACCTATCAATTGAAACTCAGATTCTATGTTTTTTTGGAGCTTGTTGGTTCAGGCAATCATTTAATTAACAAAATAAAAGGATTTTTTGTCTTTTAGAACAAACCATGAAATCATGCTGAATAGTTTTCAATTTACTAGGGAATGTATATTCATTTGCTACATGCCTTTCCCCTCAAATTCAATTCTAAGACATTTCTAAGTTGGATTCAATGTTATTTCAAAATTCATAAATTTATGCCTACTACATCAAGAGGAATAAAAACTAAAGTTACAAAGAATGACATAATTGCAAATAGGATAAAAAAGAGATTAGTAGATACAGTGCTCATGTTACTAGGACAAAACCAGGGCTTGTGTTGCCCGTCACCATGAAGCCAATACACAGAGACTAGGGCTGAAGTGGATATAAGTGTCTTTAATGGAATTGCCAGGAAACCCAAGAAGGCAGAGGGCTTCAGACCATAAGTCTGCCTTAACATTCTCAGTTTTCAGGCCTCTTTTATAGGGTGATCAGGGCTAGTTAAGGATGAGAAAGGAATGTGGCTAAGTGTTCTTTCTCAGGTCCAGACTGTATTCTTCATTAGGCCTTGGCATGTTCACCATCCTTGGACATAAGGTTTCTGGCCTTGTTACTTTTCTCCAGGACTTGGATCAAGTCTGAGGGTTCCATAGTCAGGGTTGTGGACTCCCGTGTTTGACCTGGTTTTCAAGGCCTGATATCCAGGCTAGGGAAGCAGTTCAGCTGGCATTCCTATGCCTGAAAAAAAATTTAGACGATTCTACATCTAGAGCAGTGGTTCTTAAACTTTTTGAAGTCAGGGAGGATTTAAAATCCTACAAATAATTGTAGGCGCACTATATACAAATTTCTGAGAAATATGTTATAATAATTAACTCAAATATTGCAGAAAAAAATATAAAGTCCAAGCATGCTTTTATGGTAATTAAATGAAATAAATAAGAAAAAATTAAATTTATTCTGACATTAAAAAAACATTTTTATGTTACATTTTTTGAGTTATGCATTTTAGAATTTATAAAAAAGAGGGGTTAAAAAATAAAAAAATGACAAAAAGTTATCTTTCTATATATAGAGATAAATTCTTAGTAAGATTTAGTAAATTTGGCAGGTCCCAGCGCAAATGTGTTAAGTTTTTTCATTCTTGTGTTTATGAGAAACATGAGCCTGATGTGTCCTAGTGATTTCTTCAATGTTTGGGCATATATTTGAAAGGCAAACTCTCATTTCCTCTTTAATACATTGAAAAAATTTCTTTCTTTTTACTCTTAATTGTGTTGAGGGTAGAAAAGCCTAATTCACATAAATAGGATGTTGAAAACTGTAGTAAAATGTTCAAAGCTTTTTTAGATATTGCCACATATTCTTCTTTTATAGAAATCCAAAAGGCTTCAAGAAACAATTCTTTATGTTTAATCATCAATCCAAAACCCCCACCATACATATCATCTTAACTTTACATCAAACAAAGGATAGAAGAAACTTGCCTCCAGTCTTTCCGGGGAACATGGGGGATAGTGTAAACAATCCAGCACCACAGCTTAACAGCCTTTTGCAACCTAATCAAGCAAGTGAGGTGAGGGGTTGGGCAGACTGTAAGCTTACAGCCAATTCCCCACACCTCTGTCCCCCCAAAACCTAAACTCCAAAAATCCTGTTGGTTTTTTGGTCCCCAACAGGCACATACCTGGAATATGGTCTGGGATACCATAAGGTGCACCTGGAAATCTTCTAGGGCTCACCAGTGCACCCTGGGGCACACTTTGAGAACCACTGACCTTAATGTATTGGGACTATGTGAGTGGTGGGATTCAGCTGGTTCTCACCTGTTGGGCAGAACCGATATCTAATATTTTGTTGAGTTTGGCGAACCGGCTATTAAAATGGCACTTATAACCAGGGTTCTCTCTAAAGTGGGTGCCTGGGCAGCTGCCCAATGTGGAAATCACAAATTTACATTCCTTACTTTTTTTTAATGTTCATCTGTGCAACAGTGTATCCTAATAGCCTGTAGTAATGTTCATTCTGTCCATAGGTGAAAAAAAAAAATGCAAGTGAGAACACCAATCAAGAAGCAATAAGGAAATAAATAACAGTTTTATTGTCTTTTGTTGGTTATTATTTAATAATTTTTCATTAATATTTTAACACTCTTTCTTATATCATAATCTGGTTTTATGTGCCTCTTTTATTCTCCTTATTTAAATATTAAATAAATGAAATAATAAGCTGCCTTTCGGTATATCATTTTTTTATACTTAAAATGGTCATTAGGGCAGAGAACCAGTTGTTAAACTATTTGAATCCCACCACTGGACTATGTCTACTGTCTGTCTCCTTACATGCAGATCTTTGCTGAGAAGTAATTTGTCTGGACCCATGTTGGGCTTGTCCTGGGTACCAGGTTACGCAGGCACATTTGATGTTGAGAGACACTTCAGGTAAATCAATACTCAGTGATATGTCCAAGGGTCAGGTCTCATTTTGGGTCACGTCAAGGGTTCAGAGAGTCAGGTTCTGCCTCCATGGGCACTCTGTTCAGGTGCAGGCTGTACCAGCAAGCCTCCAGGCAGAGACAGTTCTAGAGCATCACCTAGGATAAAACTACATAAACTGATTGAAATCTCATATACTTGGGTTAACTGAGGACATATCTGCCAATCTCCAAAGCATTTATAAATCATTATGATAAAAAAAAAACTACAGTCACATGATCAGGCAGAATGTCACAATATAACCAAAACCTTACAATGTATCTTTGGCCATGGGAGGAGGGTACTTTCTCTAGGCTACTATTTCCCCCAAAATAACCATGTAATTTGTCTTCATAAATGAATAAAACAATCAAGAGACACACTGGAATTTTGTATGCAGAATCAATAGTAGTCTCATTCACCCATGGCTAAGGTCCAGGACTTGCACTACTGCCGATTTTATGCTCGTCTCTGCAAGACTGTGAGCTAGTCTGTATTTTGTTAACTTGAGTAACAGAATACATTCACTCCCAGGCCCCACCTCATTCAGATCAGCCATTCTCAAGGACCTGAGTGTCATTGGGAAGGTGGCCTGCTGTGGCCCAGCTGCTGTGGATTGTTGTCTCTGCCTGAGACTTGCTGTGAGCTGTGCACTGACAATGCTGGGAGGATTGAAGGACAGCTGCATGCCCACAACCTTGCTCAGGACTCACTGCGTCCTGCAGTGATGAAGAGGAACATGATCCTGGGGAAGATAGGGGTCCCCAAGGTCCAGTTTGGCAGGCTGATCCTCAGGGCGGTGCCTTGAGCTTCCTGGGCCATGTGCCCTTGCTCTCTTCTGGTGGAAGGCATACTTCTAAAATGTTGGTGGACATCAGTTCCAGCTGTCACTGGGCTGGCCATTTGGTGACTGAGGATGGAGATGACAACCTGGGAGCAGGGAAGGGCTGACAGCTTGACTGAGGTCCTTTCTATTCTCAAGACAAGATGTGTGATGGAGAGGGAGAAGTGAAGGACATTAGAACAAAGAAGGGAATCAGGAGTCCTAGAAAATATTTCACCATCATAATATTGGCTTGGGCTGACAGAAGGGGTCTGGGTATGGAGTTTTAGCCAGAGGAGGGTGAAGCATCTTGTGGTCTCAGGGTTAAATGAACTCTGAGCTCAGCCCTGGCGGGTTGGCTCAGCTGTAGAGCGTCGGCCTGGCGTGCGGGGGACCAGGTTCAATTCCTGGCCAGGGCACATAGGAGAAGCGCCCATTTGCTTCTCCACCCCTCCCCCTCTCCTTCCTCTCTGTCTCTCTCTTCCCCTCCCGCAGCCAAGGCTCCATTGGAGCAAAGATGGCCCGGGCGCTGGGGATGGCTCCTTGGCCTCTGCTCCAGTCAGGGAGGGCACATACAAGAATCAACCCAATGATCATGCTCTCCCTCCTGGGAGCACGCCCATGCCTTCCCTCTCCTCTTCTCCCACAAGTGTGCATCTCCTAAACTTAAGGAGACTTGCAACCAGGGGAGCAATGGGCACTGGCAACTCACCCCGGGCTTAACCCCCTGAACCTGACTCTGAGGCCCCCTGTCCCCTGACTTCCCAGTGAGCTAAAGCAGCCCTGCCTAGGCTCTCCTGTGCTTCTTTATCTTAAACCCGTTCTTGTTTCTCTGTCCTCAGCTTTCATAAACGTACTCTCAGAATCAAAAAACAACAACAAAAGAATCAACCAATGACTGCATAAATAAGTGGAACAGCAAATCAATGTTCCTTCCTTCTTCTCTCTCTAATAATAAATAAAATTGTAATTCTATTGAGCTTCAATTTGAGAAAAATCTGAGCAAATATACAATTACTTAGCAACAATAGTGAAAACAATTACAAGAAAGTCCAAAATTACATTAAAGAGAGAAAAAATATTCCTGTTTCTGGGAGAAATAACAAGGACAAAAATATTCTCTCAGTACTATTTGGAAATCAGATAATATGTGTAGAAACAAATTACTAACACAATTTAAATTTTGCATAATGAACATTTGTAAAACACTATCGTAAACATTATAATCCTATTAATTCTCTGATTGAGATATTGTACAGTCACTTAAATAGCAGGAAAGCAAAGAGAAAGAAATCAAAATTATTTCAAGAAGCCAAAGATCTTGCTGTGTTTCTAATTGTTTTAGTGAACTTGTTAACAAGAACAAAATACTGTCATTATACCACCTACAAATGGAATAACATGGAAACATTTAACTTGGGGAGTCACATGGAATAATGTACTCTTTTAGAGACTAAGAATTATAATCCTATCAATTCTCCATATGGAGTGGTCTCTGTAAAGCTCTGCGGGTCACCAACAGCCAGGAGTCAGGCAGAAACATCGCCACACTCTGAACTTAAAAAGAGGCCCAAACTCAAATGCTGGTGACACCGGATGATGACAAATTAGCGAATGTGAGTGCTGAGAGCAGGGCAGTTTGGGGGGAATTACTAAGATTTATATGTTATGCTTTCAGGAAAGTCCCCAAATGTTTTATTCTAATATTACCTGAGGTACCCAATCATGTTTATTTCAATAGTAAGCTCCCACATCTTTTGTCAGTGTACAGAAAATATCCCTCTGTGGTCTGAGATCACACGTGTTAGTGACCTTCTCAGCATTTCAATGCTTCTCAGTAGACTGAGCCGGAAATGCCCCCTCCACCTTTGGTTTCTCTCACCCCAGGGGTGGTTCTTGCTGCCTGGCACTCCAGGCTCGCTGCTGGCACTACAGGCTTCTCCCACGGCCCCACTGCTGGTCAGATCTGTCCCTGAGCGCGTGCTCATATGCTTCCAACCTGTGCACACCTGGCCCTGGCCGATGTTTATTCACAGTTGCTGTATTCCCTCCTACCGAGTTAACGGTGCTCACCATTTCCTTCCAGGAAGGATCCGCATACCCGCAACACTGTGAAGCAGTCTACAAGGCAAACACGGTTTAAACATAGAAAACATTTTTTCATAGAGTGGGAAGTGAATGGAATTTGGGGGTACAGGTTCCAGATTCAGTGCCAGGTATGTCATTAGCTTCGTTTGTGATGAGGAAAAGAGCAGTGCATTTGTAGGGTTTACTATGTGCCAAGAGTGTTGCATAATTTCACCTCAGTTTTTTTTTTGTGGTTGTTGTTTTGTTTTTGGCTTTTTGTGTTGTCACAAGGTAGTTTTTAAATTTATTTTTTTATTGAAGTTTACA
Source organism: Saccopteryx leptura (assembly GCF_036850995.1). Taxonomy (NCBI): domain Eukaryota; kingdom Metazoa; phylum Chordata; class Mammalia; order Chiroptera; family Emballonuridae; genus Saccopteryx; species Saccopteryx leptura. The sequence continues at coordinate 25,243,166 of NC_089511.1, forward strand.
TTCAATATTATTTTGTATTAGTTTCAGGTGTACAGCATAGTGTTTAGATAATCATATACTTTACAAAGTGTTTCCCCTGTATTTCCAGTACCCACCTGGCACCATACACAGTTACTAAAGAATTATTGAATGAATTTTCTACGCTGTACTTTACATCCCTGTGACTATTGTAACCACCAATTTGTACTTATTAACCCTTTCACCCTTTCCAGCCAGTCCCCCAAACCCCTCCTATCAGTCTGTGCTCTGTGTCTATGTATGAGTCTGTATCAATTCTGTTTGTTTGCTCATTTTGTTCTTTGTATTTCTCTGACTGACTTATTTTTTTTTTTCATTTTTCTGAAGCTGGAAACAGGGAGAGACAGTCAGACAGACTCCCGCATGCGCCCGACCGGGATCCACCTGGCACGCCCACCAGGGGCGACGCTCTGCCCACCAGGGGGCGATGCTCTGCCCATCCTGGGCGTCACCATGTTGCGACCAGAGCCACTCTAGCGCCTGAGGCAGAGGCCACAGAGCCATCCCCAGCGCCCGGGCCATCTTTGCTCCGATGGAGCCTTGATTGTGGGAGGGGAAGAGAGAGACAGGAAAGCACGGTGGAGGGGTGGAGAAGCAAATGGGCGCTTCTCCTGTGTGCCCTGGCCGGGAATCGAACCCGGGTCCTCCGCATGCTAGGCCGACGCTCTACCGCTGAGCCAACCAGCCAGGGCCCTGACTGACTTATTTTATTTAGCATAATATTCTCTAGGTTCATCCATACTGTCTCAAACGGAAAGATTCCATTCTTTTTCATGGCTGAGTAATATTCTATTGTATATATATGTATGACAGCTTTTTTATCCATTTGGGCAGTTGGATTGCTTTCATATCTTGGCTATTGTAAATAACTCTGTAGTGAACATAGGCGTGCATATATTCCTTCAAATTAGTATTTTGGGTTTCTCCAGATAAAGAATCACTGGGTCATAAGGCAGTTTCATTTTAAAAAATTTGAGATACTTCCATACTGCTTTTCATAGTGGCTACACTGATCTGCCTTCCAACCAACCAGGCACGAGGATTCTCTTTCCTCCTCTTCTTCACCAACACTTGTTTGTGGATCTATTGATGGTAGCCATTCTGACAAGTGTGAGGTGATGTCTCATTGTAGTTTTGATTTGCACCTTTCTGATTAGTCGTGAGCATCTTTTCATATGCCTAATGGCCATCTGTATATCCTTTTTGAAGAAGTGTCTATTCAAGTCCTCTACCTCCCCTTTTTTTTGGTGTTGAGTTGTTTATAAATTTTGGATATTAATCCCCTATCAGATGTATCATTGCTGAATATGTTCTCCCATTCAATGGGTTGTCTTTTCATTTTGTTGATGGTTTCCTTTCCTTTTAGTTTGATGTACATATAGTTCCATTTATTACTTTTTCTTTTGTTTCCCTTGCCTGAAGAGAGATATCGGAAAAAATATTGCTATGAGAAATGTCCACAAAAAAAGAAGAAAAAAGAATAAAAAACCCTGGCTAGATAGCTCGGTTGGTTGGAGCATCGACCTGGCATGGAGGTTGCTGGTTCTATTCCCTGGCCAGGGGACACATAGGAGCTGCTTGATGTTTCTGTCTCTCTGCCTCTCTCTCTCCCTCTCTCTCTCTTGAGAGAGAGGGAGAGAGAGAGAGAGAGAGAGAGAGAAATGCCCAAGATTTTACTGCCTATGATTTCTTCTAAGAGTTTTATGGTTTTGAGTCTTACATTTAAGTTTTTAATCCATTTTGAGTTTTTTCTTGTGTATGATGTAAGAAGGTGGTCTAGTTTCATTTCTTTGCATGTATCTGTCC